>NW_008338996.1:9570912-9604931 GCF_000622305.1 Nannospalax galili | reverse complement strand
AAGGGGGGCCCCCTTCCCAAAAAAAAAAAAAAAAAAAAAAACCAACAAAACCCAGCAAAAAAACAAAACCAAAAAAAAAAAAAACCCCAAAAAACTTTATGTGTATGAGTGCATTGTCTGCATGTATGTAAGTGTACTCATGTTGTGTAGCACCCGTAGAGGTCAGAAGAGGGTGTCAGATTCCCTAGAACTGGAGTTACAGATGGTTGTTAGCTGCCATGTGGTTGCTGGGAATCAAACTTGGATCTGTTGAGAAAGCAGCCAGTGCTCTTAACCATTGAGCCATCTTTCCAACCCTGGAAACCATACTTCTTAAAGTCCTAGTAAGATCTGGGTTCAAAACTTTGGTCTTGGCTGGTGATATAGCTCAGTTGGTAGACTGCTTGCCTAGCACACATGAGGCCCTAGTTTTGATCCCAAGCACTCAATAAACCAGGCATCATGGTGCATGCCTTTAATCCAAATAACTGTCTTCATAATCTGTCCCTAAGTGTCCTAGTTTGTTTCTCCATTGCTGTGAAAAAACACTCTGACCACTACCAACTTGGGGAGGAAAGGACTTAATGTCTTACATCTCCCAGGTCACAGTTCATCACTGAGGGAGCCCAAGGTAGGAACTCAGGGCAGGAACCTGGAAGCAGGATCTGGAGCACAGGCCATGGAGGAATGGTGCTTACTGGCTTGCTCCCCTGGCCCCTGCTCAGCCTGCTTTCTTATGCAACACAGGCCCACCTGCCCAGGGGTGGCACCACCCACAGTGGACTGGGCCCTCCAACATCATTCAACAATCAAGAAGATGCCCCACAGACATGGCCATAGGCCAGTCCAATGAAGGCAATTCCCCAATTGAGGCTCCCTCAACCCAGGTGTGTCAAGTTGACACTAAAACTATCCAGCACACTAAGTGACTTTGAAAAGCAGAGATTCCACTCTGAGGGGCACAGTCACCATGAAAGCTCTTGAAATTCACACCAAGTTAAAGAAAGGTGGTTGAAGGTCCTGACATCAACCAAGAAGAACTTTTCCTGGTTTGATGAGTTGATTTCCCCTTGGGCATGGTATATCATCAAGATCAACAGTACAGAGCCCACATGTTGGCTTGTGCCTGTAATCCCAGCACTTGGGACATAAAGGCAGGAAGATCAGGAGTTCAAGGCCAGCTCTGGCTATCTTGAGAACTGAAGGTCAGCCTGGGCTACATGAGACTCTGTCTCTAAAGCAAAAGTAACAATGAAAGTGACAAGTGAGGGGGTGGACAGGGGGCCCATAGAGCACCATCACTGCCACAAGCTGCTCCCTACCGACACTTACTATCAGGCCCAGGCTAAGGCACCTTCCACAGTGTGACATCTGCTGGTTTGGGCTCTTTGCTTCCTTCGGATTGGGGGACATTCCTTCCCCCCTCCATGTGTTTCTGGTAGAACCACTGATTATGGTACACAGTTAAAACTCAGTCATTGGCCACATGACTGAAGCCTGGCCAACCGTACTTCTCCATCTTCTTGGAAACAGTAGTTTCTTCAAGATGTGGGCAGGTGAGCCAAGCAGGGCCCAGAGGAATCTACTTTGGAATTGCCAATCAGATCTGAAAGAAAGAAGCACTGGAGGGGTTGCCAAGCTGGGCTGCAGTGGCTATGTCCTCACCTTAAAGGGCCTAAAGAGGGGAAGAAGCCAATAATGCAGGACAGACAGCAGCGGAAATGGACAGTCAGAGGGAGAGAGGGGCAGCTCAGTATTTTACCTCAGTTGCCTTTGCTCAGGCCCCAGGCCTGAAGCTCTTCCTCAGTTTCTGTGGGTTAACTTGTTATGCGCTGAACTGCAGGAATGTGTGTGTGTGTGTGTGTGTGTGTGCGTGTGTGTGTGGTATGTACATATGTGCATGTGTTTGGAGGCCAGAGATTAATGTCCAGTGTCTTCCTCAGTCCCTCTCGACCTTATTTTTTGAGGCAGGATCTCTCACTGAACCCGAAACTCACTGATACAGGTAGATTGTCACAAACCAGTGAGCTTCAGGAATTCACCTGTCTCTGCCTCCCCAGTGCTGGGATCTTTACACAGCTTTTTAAATGGGTGCTAGGGATTTGAATTCAGGTCCTTACAAGCACTTTACCAACTGAGCCATCCCACCAGCTCCTGAAACGTGACTCTTAAACCCGGTGTTTTAATCAGCTCCCACCTTCCAACTGGAAGTGTTGCTCAGTGGTAAAGTAACAGTGAGTCCCTTAAGTCCTATTCCTGCAATACCCAAACCAAACAAAAACAACAAACCAGAGAGATCTCTCAAGAACAGACCTGAATCAGCCTTCACTTCTTACTGTCCTTGGCTGGGGCTGCCCGTGTGAAGACTTAGTAACAGATAAGGTTGTCGCCGTCCTCATCGCTGGCCACACAATTCCCACTGCCACCCAGGCCATGGCCCCACCAGCTGCCAGATGGAGGTTCCCTGCTGGTGGTTCCTCCCTCCCCCAGTTCTGTGAATCTGTTCCAAGTCTCTGGTGAGTTATCAGATCCTCAGTTTTAAATCTTTTTCATATGCAAGTAGTTTATTCTCATTAAGAGAAATCCTATCTTCTGCTTGTTTAACTCTGTCGGTTAAATCCGTTAAGTTTATTTGTGTTTGCCCAGTGGTAATTTTTATTGAAAGAAAATCTGAAACTCTCCACAGGGAGGAAGTTGGGGAAGCCAGCAGAGGGCCAGACTCTGGTCTTCATTTTCCTGACATCTCTGCCACCCAGAACAGTGCCTGCCATGCAGAGAGGCTGACCTCCAGCTTGCACGTCCCAGAGTCCTTTGGAGTTTTGAATTCGCACAGGAATGGCCCTGACTTCTGAGATTTCACACATGCATTTTTGTGTTAGAGGGATTCCTAGAGAGGTAACCCTAAGAGAGGTGTAGAGACTACAGACACCATTCATCTGTGAGTACCAGCAGACAGGACTCACTTCCTGTTTGGGGACTTCAGATAAATATAATGACCTGGAACTGATTGCCACTGCCCCAGATGTGCTCACACCTTCTTCCTCTGAGGCCCTCCTGCATTTATACCCTTAGAGCTTCCCCTCCCCAGGTCAGATCCATCTGCTGCTTTCCCTTGATAAACTCTGAGGTCATGAGGCAAAGTCCTGGAGAATTTCTTCTGCCGTCTATCTTACCCCATAGTGTCTTATTATAGTAAAGTCTTTCCGTGCTTGTTGGCTCACTCCTGAGCACTGGCCTCTGCTGTAGCGCCTGTCGTCCCCGGATGGGTAGTAAAGTGCAACTGACAAGCACCTGTGACCCACCCGCTGAGTGCCAGGGAAACGATTGTCTTTGCATTAGGCCACTCCTGTTTTACAGGACTTTTAAAGTTTATTTCCATATCTTCATTTTCTTATGAAAAAAATACAGACACCTAGTTAATTCAAAGTTCCCTGTACTGGATTTGGTTTTGTTTTCTCAACACAAATTGCAGTTTCCAAATGACAGGGAATGAAGATGAGCAAAATTATAAATCCCGGCAGCTCGCAAAGATAACCTGTATTTTGGAACAGAAAAGAAAATTCGAACTAAACTTCTGTCAACTCCTGTCATTCCCACCTGTTTTTGTTGGTGGTGGTTAGTGCATTTCAGAATGTGCTTTGACTTAAGTTTGTAATAGTTTGAGCTGTGACTTAGGCTGTCATTATAAGCAGGGAGCTTTTCCCTGCAGGAGGTAGGCAAGAGGAGATTGGATGAGGAACACTGGAAAAATATATGATAATTGAGCCAACCCTCTCCTCTACGGGTGGAGTCTATGTCGGGCTGTAGTATGGTCATGTGACTTGCTTTGGCCAATGAGGTTTTGGCAAAGATACCGTGCGCCAGTGCTCGAAAAGCTGACTCGGGAACCCTGACATGAACCACTTGAGAATGCCTGGTCAAACCTGATTCATGGGGAGACACATTTCACTAGGACCTGCCCCCAGCCAGTCGCCAGCTAGCTGACAGCAGAACTGCCTGCTTGACCAACAGACCCCTGAGCAATAATAACTATTGTTTTAAGCCTTTAGAATTTGGAGGTGGTTTGTTACACAGCAACAAACTACTATATATAGATTAGAAATAACAGGGATTGATGAGCAAATGGAATCTGCTTTTCAGAAACTGACTTGCTAGGCGACTTCTAATTTAATAACAGACCTGGATGAGTAGACGGAATTTGTTCTTTAGAAAAATCACATGATAAGTGACATTATTACCACATAGCTAGATCTCCAGATGCGAGGACCAGCTGTGTGACCAGAACTATCAAATCACAGCAGAATTTGTCAGGCTTTTAGCTAATTTAATCTACAGAAATGCATGCTGTGGGCTGGAGAGATGGCTCAGCAGTTAAGAGCATTGGCTGCTCTTACAGAGGACCCAGGTTCGATTCCCAGCACCTACATGGTGGCTAACAAAGTTCCTGGGAAATCCAGTGCCTTCTTCTGACCCCCGTGGGTATTGCAGACATGAGTGTACTTACAGTCAATACACTCATATGCATTAAATAAAAATAGAGAGAGAAATGCATGCTATGGCCATAACAGTGAACTTGAGTGCTTCAGCGGTTAATGCAAAAAGAAATTTAAGCCATATTTGATCAAGTGTTGTGCCCCTTCCAAGGCCTTGCCAGGTCCTCGGAGGAGAGTGGCTGGGACATCACTGATGCTTCTAGAGAGGCTGCTATGACTATTGGAGAAGCAGAGAAATGTTCAAACATTGTTTAGAGCCCACTTAGTATTGCCTAAAAGCCCCTTCAGGGGACTTGATGCCTTGGCTGGGTGGAAATAGTAAATGACACTTCTGTCTTCAAAAACTTACTTGATTCCTGAATTCTGTCCTGCCTTCTCTTCCCCATCCTCCCCCTCTCCCCCTCTCACTGGTGGATGCTTCTGCTACTGTTCTCTCTCCCCCTTTCCTCCCCCCTTCCCCTCCTCCTCCTCCTCCTCTTCCTTTATCAATTCAGTCTTTCAGTATTCTCTGGGGATGAAGTGATTAAAAGAGGCAGTTGGTTTACTGAATATAGTTTTTTTAAATATTATTACTGGAGCCCCCTCCCCAAAAAGAGATTGTCTTCTTTGGTGACCAATTCATGGCTTCTGCTCTGCTCACCTCCATCCTCACATTCTCTGGTAGATACACAGACCAGTTCTTATGTGGAAACAGAGCTCTTCTGCCTTCCAGGACCCCGGGTGAAAAACAGCACTGGAGTGATCTTTTAAAAATCCTAGTCTCCAGCGATTCCTTGCTCATAAATCAGCACTGGCTTCTGACTGCCTAAGCACTGAGACCCATCTTGTTTTCTTGCTCTAATACTGCCCTGGGGTTGTCATAACAAAGTACCAGAAGCAGGGTGGCTTTAACAACAAAAATGTATCATTACACATTCTGGAGGACTAAACCAAGGTATTACCTGGGTTGGTTGCTTTGTTGGTTTGTTTCTTTGTTTGTGGGGTGCACATCATAGCATGCCTGTGAAGGTCAGAGGACAGTTAGTGAGAGTCAGTTCTCTGCTTCTACCATGTAGGTCCAGGGGATCAGACTTGACTCACCAGACTTGGAGGTAGTCGCCTTTACCCATTGAGCCATCCCACTGGCCCTCCCCTCTTTATTTATTTATTTTTTTAATCAGGACATGGTCATCTTGGATTGGGACCCAGCTTAATGACCTGATCATCTTCTAAGATTCTGTCTCTAAATTTGCTCTCACCGGAGTCGGGAGTCAGGACTTCACCCTTCCTGGGGGGCCAGAGGCACACTTCTACCTGCTGTTATGCAAGACCCTTTATAGGTGGAGCCCAAACTCTGTGTTCCTGAAGATCCCTGGGTCTTCTTGATTCTGGTTTCAGCATTACTGGGTATTGAGTTTAGGCTTGTCCTGCCACGTCACAATATTTATTCACTCTGTGCCTTGGCTCTTCACCTTTAAAATGGGGGTATTACTGGAACCTACCTGGGGGCAGGAATTGTCCTAAGGCCTAAATGAGTTTATGAGTTAAATGAATTCACATGAATAAAGACTTTGGCATACAGCCTGACTGAAAAGTGTTCATAGCAAGTTCATTACTAATTACTACTGTATTTTTATTGTCCTGCCTTGTTCACCCTACTGCTGTCCCCAAATAAGAAGTGGTGGCATTCCAAGGTCATGGTACAAGCCCCAATTCCTTCCCCCCAGTCCTGGCTCCTCTCTGCCTTAGATCAGTCTGAAGTGTGCCTCCCCTCCAGTTCCTGACTCCTGTCATTCCCAAACCCTTCCACAGTGGGATCTTGAAACCCTTCACCACCTTAAAAACTTGGCTTCCAATGGAACTCTAAAGTGTTAGCAGCCGTTGCTCTGTTCCCTGTTAATTTGTCACTCGGGGATACAGAGAGGACGGAAACGCATCTAGCACCCGGGAACAGTTTGCCCCCAGTCTTCATCAGCATCCTAATTATTCCACACCTTTTTAATAGAGGAACATTAGCATTCCCAAACTGTGTAGAAGTCTGATTGAAATAATATCTCCTGAATTATCTTTTCATACTTGGGGAAAAAAAATAAGGAAAGTAAGAAAGAAGTGGGAAGCTCCGCAGACAGTCTCCTCTCAGGTCTGTGCCATCATGAGACAGTGCCTGGGTGGGGCTATTTGACCCCCTGAAGGCAGGTGGTGGAATGATTCCCTCTGGCCATCCTCTTCCTATCCTTCCACACTGAGCTCTGGGCTTGTTCACATGACAGCCCCCTCCCCCCGCCCCCATTCTCTAAGAAGCCTTCCCAGACTGCACCATTTCCTGGTCACATGCAGGATGTATACCACCAGACCTGGCTTGTACCTGGCAATGCCCAGTTCTATTGTTGAGGGGCAACTCAAGGACAAGGCCCTTTAGGAACTTTGCCCCCACCCTGCCCACTGCTGGCACAAGCCTTGGTCCTTCTGGAAGTCTCTGTATATGGCTGTTGACTGAAATGGACCAACAGGGAGAGCCAGAAGTGTCAAGTCGTTCCCGCTGCTACCCACTCCAGCTGCCTCTCCAGATGTGGCCGCCACACAGGATCTACCCTGCAGCCTGTGGGCTCATCAGGGGAGGGGGCTGCCTCGACAGACATGAGGTTTCATCACTAGCTTGTCAGTAGCATGCAGGATGGGGACCTGTGACACTAGGGTTCCAGTGGATGTTTTGAGTTATCCTTTGCAAAGGAACACTAGCTCCGTTTCCCAGCTCCTGGCCATGTGTTCACATGGAAGTGTGTAGCCCACGCTCACTCGCCACTTTGTTAAAATTGGTACAAACAGAACATCTCACATTTCAGAGCTGTCATCCACTGAGAGTCATTCACATAAACAACAAGGTCCTCCTGGGTCTGATGGGAACACAAACACCACTTGTGACTCAATTAAGGAAGCAGTAATTAAACCGGGGGAGCAGCGAGCTGTCGCCTCTCCCATGAAACCTTCCCGCAGAGGCCTCAGCAAAGGAGGGATGTGGCCTGGGGCCTGTGCTCCATCTGGGACTGGAACTTGCCCAGGATGAGGAGAAAGGAGAGCAGTGTGGGCATACAGTCCTTGACCTCAGCTGATGACTGGCTGGTCACTCACAGCAGTGCAGGGGAATGAACGTTGCTGCCAATTATTAAAGTACACCTAAGGAGCTACATTTCTTGGTTCTTGATGATCTTTAATGTCTCTTATTTGTATTATATTTCACACCGTTATAAGAATTTATAGCTGAGCAGGGTGTAGTGGCACATGCCTTTAATCCCAGGTAGGGGCAGGAGGATTTCTGTGAGATATAGGCCAGCCTTGTCTACATATTGAGTTCTAGGCCAGCTGGGGCTATGGGGAGACTTTGTCTCAAAAAATTAAAAAGAATTCATAACTCTAAAGTCATAACCATCCCCATGGGTGCAAGGTCATTCAGCTGGGGTGAGGCAAAGCCAGGGTCTGGCTGTGGAGTCTGCCTGCTTCCTCAGTGTAATTCCCCACCTCTGGTTCTCTGTGATGCTCTTTCTGAGGCCCCACCTACTTCATGTTACAGGCTTTACCAGGAGCTCCATCTTACTCCAAGATGGAGGGTCTTATCTCGTGAAACCTGTTCTTTGACTTCCCCATTTTACAGACAGAAAAGCTGAGGCTCGTGGATGGTAAATTCTGTCTTTCATCCAGAGGAATGGTGGAGCCTGGCATCAAATCCATATCTCAATCAGGGCTGTGCCCTTGCCCCCTCAGTTCTGATGGCAGCTCCCTGGGGGTGCTCTGAAACTGCAGAGTGTCCACCAGGCTTCTCTAGGTCAACATCGGTTTCCTTGTCTGTAAAGTGGATCATCTGTGAATTAAGGAAGGGATGAGATCAAAGAAGTTCATCAAGTAGGATACCTGATCCCAGTGGGTGGGTTGTCTGCTGGTTAGAGACCAAGCAGCGGGGATGAGGGCAGCAAATGGGCCTGCAGCTTATTGTGACCCAAGACAGTTCATGCCGTGAACAAACTTAGCCCTCACCTCTCCCTATGAGGATGGTCTGTGGGGGGGCTAGGGGCAGTTGCCATGACAGGCGAGGAAGAGGAGGGAATGAAGAGGAGGAGAGGAAGTTCAGCAGGTGTCTATCTCCTGTTCCCATGTGTCTCCGTGGCTGGCCTCCTCACTCAGCACAGGTGAAGTGCCCCGCCCTCCACAGCCATGAAAAAGAAGGACCTGGTCACCTGCAGTCCCCAGCCAAGGCTTTTTCCCCATGCTCTTGCCTTAACTCTGACTACCTGCTGCACCCCAAATGCAAGGAGCTTCCTACACAAACCCTCGGAAGGCCAGCATCTGTGCTATAATCAATGGCTTCTCTTGACACCCTGTGAGTTGCAATGGCTTGTGTGTGGGGGGGAGGGAGGAGAGAGAGAGAGAGGGAGGCTTAGTTTTGTGCATGTATAGAAAGAATTCTGTTTGGATGTTCGTGTGTGTGTGTGTGTGTGTGTGTGTGTGTGTGTGTGTGTGGTGTGGGAGAGAGAGAGAGAGAGAGAGAGAGAGAGAGAGAGAGAGAGAGAGAGTTGTGTTTTGTATGTTTTTGTTTGTGTGTATGTTTTTTCCAAGAGACCATCAGCATTCTGGCAGCGTCCTAAGAAATTCATCAAATTATTTAACCTTTGCAGGAATAAATAATACATGTGCTTTCTCAGGATTTGTTCTGATTAAGCCATTCTGGAGTGGTGCCAGGCCTGAGCCCGCCCCGGGAGAGGCAGGAAGGAGGCGGGAGGCACAGGATGGGAAATCAGGAGGCCAGCGGAGGTCTGGACGGGAGGGGGCCAATGAGGCTGAAGACGGACCTGGCAGCCCTTCCAGGTTTGAGGGTCATGGAGAAGGAAGGCAGACCCCAGCAGCCTCCAGCATTCTATGAACATCATTCAACTGGCAGGAAGGGCTTCATCTGACCTCTGGTCTTGAAGATGGGGTGCTGTGAAGGGATTGCTGAACTTTGGGTTGGGACATGGCTCAGACTGCCAAGTAGCTGTCTGCAGTTCCAGGAGGCTGAGTGTCAGGCAGACCTGGGTTTGAGTTCCTGCACCATTCTTTGCCACCTGCAGAGCTGCCTCTCTGCATGTGCATGCACCCAAATGACACACTCAGAGACTGGTATCTCTGCCCACAGTGAATGCTAGACAAACACTAGGCTGGAACATACCAGGTTGCTGATAGATGGCCAGTGTTAACCTATGAAAGGACAACTTTGTGTAGGTCTGCTGCAGCTTTGCCATTATGGTGGCCACACATCCTAACATGAAGGTTCAGCCTGTGCTCTCAAAAAATCGTTTTTGTTTTAAATGGAGACAGTGAAGGTGTGGCTAGAGAGATGGCTCAGAGGTTAAGAGTACTGGCTACTCTTGCAGAGGACCTGGGTTGGGTGCCCAGCGACCACACAGTGGCTAACAGCTCCAGTTCCAAGAGATCCAATGCCTTCTTCTGGCCTCCAAGGGCACTGAACACACCAATGCACTTACATACATGCAGGCAATACACTCATACATAAAAACAAATTTTTTAAAGAGTTAAATGGAGACAAGGTCTCATGTATCCCAGGTTGGCCTCGAACTTGCTATGTACTGGAGGATTACCTTGACCTTCGAATCTTCTTGTCTCCACCTCCCCAGAGCTTGGAGAACAAGTGAGTACTGCCAAGCCCAGGACTTCACGCATGCTGGGCAAGCAGTCTACCAACTGAGCTCCATCCCCAGCCCCCAAATTAGCTTAACTTTAAACTTCAGCCCTATGAAGTCTGCAGGTCATTACATTTTTTTTTTCCCTTTCCAGGTAGGAAACCTCCTAAGATCCAGAGAGCTCTGGGAAGCTGTTTGAAGGCACCCAGCTGTCAGAGGCTCATCTCAGCAGCACACAGTGACATCACTTGGGCTTTGCCACACAGAGGAAGGGAGGCCTTATACTTCCAGACTTTGTTGCACACATGGAGGGAAAATGGGAGACAAAGGATGTAAACAGCAAGGACGGAGCAAGCCTGTCCATGGTGAACTTGATTTCAGTGAGAGAACCCACAATACCCTACAGAGATGAGGGTGAGATGGTCATGAGGGACTTCTGCACATATAGCAGTGTCAGAGAATCCCTGAAAGGTTTGAGAAATGATCTAGAAGCTGGCTTCGTGAGCACATCTTGAGGCAGTGTCTCAGGATAGGAAACTTCTCTCTGGATTGTTGTCACTCAGGCTGTGTTCCAGAACCTTGAACACAGCTGGCTGGTCCCAAAGGAGAGGGGGCAGGCCTCCCTTCCCTCTGGGAGCCCCTGCATCCTCTCTGCTGAGTGGGTGGGTGGCCTCTCTCCACAGCTCTCAAAGCTGCATCATCCCGTAATCTCTGCACACTGAGGGTGAGCAGGTAAGAGCTCTAGAGCCAGTCTGAATCTCTGAATTCAGTTCCTCCACCAAGCCGCTGAGTGACCTCTGACAGGTGGCCTGACTCGGAACTCATTTCTTTAACTGCTATCTGGTAATTCCTACCTGCAGTCCGGTAGGTTTGGCTAAAAGAGGTTTAGCAGGACTGAGAGTTTCTAGAACCACCAGCCGCCATTTTGAAGACCATAACTATGAAGACCTGGAAAGGATGAGGGAACAGAACAGTGAAAAACTCAGAGGACTGTCCTGAGGAGGAGGCAGCTACAGCTAGTGCATCCCACCTCCCCTGGGATTCCTGTCTGCAGTACAAACGACCCAGCATCTCTAGAGACACTGGGCAGCTCAGGACTGGTCTGAGATCAGAAAACTTTGCAATGACCCTACAATAATTCTGGATGATCCCTCTCACCACCACATATTATTTTACCCTTAAAGAAATAAAATCTCTAATTAGAGTTTTCTCTTTGAAAAAAATTAAAAATGTATAAAGCCTCTTGTATGTATATTTCATTGCTGGATAATTGGGATCTTTGTCAGTAATGGGGTGGAGGGCAACAGTCTTTTAATCGGCTACAGACGCTAATGCAGAGGGAGCCCTTCCCACTTCTCTGCTCAACTGTTCAGCCTGAGCCCGGAGTCCTCCCTAATAAGCATTTATGTCAAACCCTTTTGGGGGGCGGGGTAAAGGAGCAGCTGGAACACAGTTGAAAGCTGGGCTCTGATTACAGTGGGCCAGCAAGGGGGGGCAGTTTTCAAGTGAAACAGTGTTAATCAAGTTAATCACAAAACCCGAGCTATAATTGCTTCTGCTCTCAGACAAAATTTTACTTTTATCTAAATTACTAAAGTGAGGAGAGCGCAATCCACTCTAATTTAGCTTTTGAGCTGAGGAGAAGCGTGTGTGGAAGGCTGGAGAGGTTTTTGAACACCAGGGGTACTCCGCTCCCCACCATGGGATTCGACTTTTCCTCGTCCCTCTTCCTCTCCTTCCTCCTGCCTCCTGGCTGGGCAGCTGTGTCTCACACTACAGCGCTTACACTCTGGGGTCTGGTGCTTCAGGCCACAACCTAAGTTGCTCCATGTCCTCAGTCTTTTCATCTGTGAAATGGGGATGGTTGTGGTATCTACCTTAGGATGGTAAGGACAGCAAAGAAGGATACTCATGGGCACATGGGGAGTAGGGAAGATTCCAGAAACATTAACTGTGTACCTTGGGAGATGGTAAAGTACTCGCCATACAAGAATGAGGACCTGAATTCAATCCCCAGCACCTGAGTAAAAAGCCAGGTGTGATGGTATATGCCTATCATCCCAGTGCTGGAAAGGCGGAAGCAGGCAACTGTCTGGAGCTCACTGACCTCCTAGCATAGTGGAGTTGGTGGAGACAGATGGAGAAAGACTCCTGACCTCAACCTCCGATCTCCACATACGCACACATACCATACACATATACATACACCACACACAGACACACACCACATAGACACATACCACATACATACTTCACACATACCCCTCACACATACTTCACACATACCACACACAAACACACACATACCACACATTGCACACGCATATCACATACACATATTAGTTGCTAATGTGATCTCTCAATATTCTTCCCGCCCTTTCCTCTTTGCTGCCCCTCCTATTTCTTCTCTTCTTCCTCCCCTCCTCCTCTTTCTATTCCTCCTCCTCTTCCTCCTCTTCCACCTTCTCCCTGACTTTCACCTCCTGCCTCTCAAGCACCTCATCTTCTTGATGCATGACCTGTCTTCAGAGATTCAGTCTCTTGATTAGTTCCAGTACAGGGGGAACCAGAGGCCCTCAAAGCAGAGGCACTAATGGAGGGCACCTCTCCTTCCACCTCGGAAGCCAAGCAGGGTTGCATGGAAAGGCAGTGTTGGAGCCGGGCAGTGGTCTAGTGGGATCAGGAGAGTGGGGAGCGAGGTCTAGGACCTTCATGACAGGAAGTAGAGGTCATGTGTGAGAAGGCCTGCTGGGTGCTGCGGTGTTGCTGGATGTCACTCAGCTGAGCGTAGTGCTGGGGACAAACCCAAGCCGTGACCCCACTCTGTGTGGTCCTCAGCTCCCGCTGGCTTATGAGGAGTCTATCTTCCCTCAGCTTCCAGGGGACCCCAGGTTGGATCCACACCCTCGGTCCCCAGGGTCACAGGCTATCATACCCCACCTGCTTTCCAGCCATCCTCAGGGGGCCTTGCCTCAGGCAGCCTCTTGGGGTCTTCCAAATTCACACTTAGTCCAATGAGGAGCTGATGTCATCCAACTTGCCCGGAAACACAGATTAGAGAAAACACACACAGTCAATTTAACTGGCAATTAAACAGGCTCCCCTATGTAATTAGCGTCAAGACAACTCACAATTACTACAGGGCGCACGCGTTCCCGTTCCCAGCGACACTCTACATTTATATAGAGCGACAATTACTGGGCGCTAATATCTTAACAGGAAGCAAAGGAAATCTGTGAAACCATTTCAAGGAGGCAGCCATCCCGTCCCTTTGCACTGTAAATAACTCTCTTGTAAATACAACTATAGGATTAAAGAGGGAGTGCTTGGAATAAGCCCAATGAATAAAAATATTGACTCCACTGAAAGGAACAGATTGCTATTTGAGGAGGACCCATTTCAGGAAACTAACTACTTGGATGTAGTAACAACCAATGTCACTGGCCCAGGGCTCCCAGGTGCCAGTCTTTACTACCTCAGGGTCTCCCAGTGATTCTCCTACAGAGATAGGGAACTGCGGTCAGAGAGGTGAAGCAACTTACCCAAGGTCACCGTAGCTCATAGGCAGGCACAGGACACAAATCTGTGTCTGGCTCCAAAACCTTTGCACAAAACCCTCAAACACTATACACACACACACACACACACACACACACACACACACACTGCCTCTGTCCATGTGGCCTGGCCTAGTGTCAGATTAATCAGCCAGTGGGGAAGCAGAGGCTCAGAGAGGAAGGAAGGCCTTTACCCGAGGCTGTGCAGCAGGTTCAAGGCCCAGCTGGGCCTGCAGCCACGTCTCTCACCCTCAGCCCTTTTCACTGCACCCACTGGCACATACCTCAGGTAACTTTGTCTCCCCTAAAACTGCACTGTAGAGTTAAGGTGTTTGCCCCCCAGGGAGAGGGAGACCTGAGATAGTTTTAGGGTGGGCAGACTCCATGCAATGCAATCCAAACAAGAGAGCCATCAGGCGCCATATTGGACGTAGACTAATTTCCTTTTTATCCCTTCTAGCCCTTTATGAATCCCGGAAAAGAGTAGCAGCCATGTCTCATAGGAACCCAACAACCAGTAACCCTTAACCATTATTAATACACAAGGCCATTAACTGTCAAAGCCTCATTATCAGTTAGCTGTTGCTGCGTAACAAGTCACTGCCCCTTCAGGAGCTTAAACACAAGGACTTAATGGTCCCTGCCCTGGATGAGGACTGGCTGATCTAGACAAAGCTGGGCACATTGTTACTCCCTTGAGGTCTGATGTTTGGCAGTAGATTTCCTCCATGTTTCCCTGGCTGGTTGCGCCAGCAGAGCATCTGGAACATGTGCTTTTCCCTGAGAGGGCACAGGCTCAAGAGTGTGAGCAGAAACATTTAGGAAAGCCTAGGATGGAGTTTTGTATATACACCACTGGCCAATGTAAGTTACATGGTGTTATGGTTGGGATGTGGTTTGACTACATCACCCAAAGCCTAAACCCACTGTGGTGGAGTTGACATAGTAGACCCTTTAAGGGGTGGAACCTAGTGGAGAGCGATTAGGTCACTAGGACATCATCTTCAGAAGGGATTCACCAGGTTCTCATGGGACTCTGGTAATATCTCTCAAGAGTGGGCTGTCCGTTTTGTACACGGTTGTTTCCTTTCCTGCTTCCGTGCTGGGATATAACCAAGGAAGCCCTCACCAGAGAATGAACAGGTCATCCAATCTTGAAATTACCATCATCCAAAATTGTGAGTTAAGTAAATACATTTACTTTTTATAAAGTATCTAGCTTTAGGTATGTCATTACAATAACAAAAAACTCACTAAGACACATGGTCAAATCATGTAGAGAGGAGAGAAAACTTGTGAAGAGGGAAACATTTTATTTACCACAATGTAATAAAACAACAACTAAATCATTTCTTATTTAAAAATTAGTATTTGGGCCTGAGGAGTTGGTTAAGATGTTAAGGTGCCTGTTATGCAACCATGAGGAGTTGAGTTTGGATCCCCAAGCACTCACGTTAAAACAAACCCAACCATGGCCATACATATCTGTGCAGACAGGCAGATCCCGAGAGTCCACTGGCCAGCCAGTCTAGACAGTCAGTGAGCACTGGATTCAGCGAGAAAGACTCTGTCTCAGAAAATAAGAAGGAGATCAATGAGGTAGAAACCTGATCTTGACCTCTGGCCAACACACACACACACACACACACACACACTCATGCACACACACATACACTATAAATACACATGTATGTGCACACACACAAATCAGTATTTGATGAGAAAGGAACTAGTAGCTATGACTTAAAACTTGGATGTGACTCTACAGTGGGGCAATTATTAGTATCTCATAGGCCCTTGTGAGACTTTAATGAGATCATTCATGTAACTTCTCTGTGCCAACCATACCTGGCAAGCCAGACATACTCAAAAACCCCTGTTATCCCAGGATGACCAACTCATCCTGACTTATCTAGGACAGACTGTGGTCCCAGGCAAACCAGGATGGCTGCTCATCCTCACCATCCCCATCACCAGCATAATTCAGGCTCATTCTCATTTGCCTGTCCTACTGCTAGGTGTGGGGGTAGATCTTCTCAGTCACCCCATAAGGCCTTCCTGAAACACAAGGGGCCACCATTTTGATGCTGCTGTGCCTGGGTCTCAGGCAACACTAGAGAATATAAGGATCAGAGCAGGGATGATTCGATGAATTCTTCCCTCACAGGCTGACGCTGAAGGAACATGTGAAATGTGTACACAATTAACCACCAAGACTCAAGGGAGAAGAGACTCGGGCAAACCAATCTCCTAAGGATGGAAGAGGTATGGTTAGCACCAGGGGCTGGCAAGATGGCTCAGTGGGTACAAGGTACTTGCTGCCAAGCCTGACAACTTGAGTTCAATCCTTAGAACCCACATAGTAGAAGGAAAGAACTGACTCCTTCCCACAAGCTGTCCTCTGGCCTCCATATGCATCATGGCACATTCATGTACATACATACATACATATATACATACATACATACATACAGAGAGAGAGAGAGAAAGAGAAACACACACAAATGTAAAAAAGGTTTTTAATTAGCACCTATGTTTCCTGACAGTATTCTATTTTGATAGCTGAGGTTAAGAGTCTGGAGGCAGAATTCAAGGAAAATTATGTCTGACAAGCGTTTCCTTGACCGGGTTCCCCTCTGGGGGTTTTGCTCTAGACAGATTTGTTTGTTTACAAATTGGAAACCTTTAAGTCACTTGATGGCTGTGTAAGCATTGTATGATGTGAGAATCTGGGGCTAGGGAGGACTCTGAGTTTGGGGTGCTCTATGAAACACCAGCCTTCCCTGTCCACTTAGAAACAGACCAAATCATGTTCATCAGGCCCACTGCTACGTGTCTGTCCTGCAGTTGGGCCCTTCAGCTCTAAGTTTTCGTTGTTTTATGTCCTTGTTAATCGGAGGCCCCATGTGAAGCACTGCACCTCCAAGAACACAGCACATGAAGGCATGTTGCCCAAGAAAACAGATTTGGGGTTCAGTCCAGTGTTCCTGGAAGACCAAGCCCAAGAGGCATTTTAAGATGTATTCAGTGGCTTCTGGGGATTTCCTCCCCTCCTGTATTTTTCTTTTCTTCTTGGGGTGCTAGGGATGGAAGCCAGGGTTTCACACATTCTATGAAAGCACTCAGCTATTGAGCTGCATCCCAGTCCCGTTTGAAATGTTTGAGACAGAGCCTCCCCATGTTACTCTGGCTGACTTTGAACTGATTATACCTCAAACAGGCCTTGAACTTACAATCCTCCTGCCTCAGCCTCCCGAGGAGTTTGGATTACAGGCCCAGCAGGTCGTGGTTCTTGAGAGTATCTAAAGGAGATTCCTGACCCACTCAGGGAAAGCTAATGTTCCCTTCCAAGTTCCTGTGCTCCCCCACCCTGCTCACACAGCACAGTGAATGCTCACTTCCTGGTCTCGCTGGCCAGGCTCCAGCTATAGTCTTAGTTCCTTTGTTAGCCACTTGATTCTCACCCAGAGTGCAAGGCAGGGGCCCAGTCTCAGCTGCAGCCTTGGATGTTCCGAGTCAGATGGGGACGCAGTATCAAAGCATGACAGCCTTCACAGGTCCCACTGTGTAACCAGGGAGGAGCGAGCCCATGAGGGCTCAGAGAAGACCATGCTGGGGCTAATTCCAGAAAAGGAAAATCAGGCTTTCAATCCCTGTGTTTCATCATGATATTTCTGAGCTTCCTAG
Organism: Nannospalax galili; assembly: GCF_000622305.1. Lineage (NCBI taxonomy): Eukaryota > Metazoa > Chordata > Mammalia > Rodentia > Spalacidae > Nannospalax > Nannospalax galili. The sequence continues at coordinate 9,587,567 of NW_008338996.1, read as the reverse complement.
GCTATTTCTTCCTCCACACAATGGGGTGACGACTATCTTCACTTCATGAAAGATGTTGAGAATTCAATGAGATGTGAGGGCCACACTTAGAACACAATGCTGTTTATAAAGGATTTAGTAAGTACTGCTGGGTGTCAGGCACCCTCCTGAGCAAGAGGACTGTATGGATGCCAGAGGTCAACCTAGGTGCCATGATGACTAGAGAGTATCACACCAGTGAAGCTAGTCACCCTGGTGTGGTTTTGTGCAACCATCTGGCAGAAAACTTACAGGAGGAAAGACTTATTTTTGGCTCATGGCTTCATGGGTTTTCTGTCCATCAAGGTGGGGGAGGTTTGGCAGAATAGCTTAGTTTCATTCATAGCTGCAGGAGCATGTGACAGAGGCTTGAAGTTCATGTTACAAAGTTCTAGGAAGCAAAGAAAGAGAGCAATCTGAACCAAGGGCAGGGTATAACCTTCAGTGGTCTGTCCTCCAGTAGCTAGCCCCTATTTCTCAAAGTTCTACAGCCCTCTAAAATAGTACCATAAGCTGGTGGAACAAGCATTCAAAACATGAGCCTGTGAGGGACAATTTAGATTCATGCCTTAAGAGCAGCCCAGGCCTAAGTGACTCAACTTCCCAGTCTAGAGAGCCCTTTCGAGTTTATATGAGACCTTTTCCCCACTAACACTGCTGTTTTCATTAATGGTCACTGTGCTGGATAGTTTAATAGTGATGTGTTTGTGTGTCAAGTTGACAAGGGGTCAATTATGCTGGATAGCTTTATTGTCAACTTGACACACCTGGGTTGAGGGAGCCTCAATTGGGGAATTTCCTCTATTGGACTGGCCTGTGGCCATGTCTGAGGGGCATCTTCTTGATGAGTGATGTGGGAGGGCCCAGCCCACTGTGGGTGGTGCCACCCCTGGGCAGGTGGGCCTGTGTTGCACAAGAAAGCAGGCTGAGCAGGGGCCAGGGGAGCAAGCCAGTAAGCAGCGTTCCTCCATGGCCTGTGTTCCAGCTCCTGCCTCCAGGTTCCTGCCCTGAGTTCCTACCTTGGGCTCCCTGATGAACTGCAACCTGGGAGATGTAAGCTGAATAAACCCTTTCCTCCCCACAAGTTGGTAGTGGTCAGAATGTTTTGTCATAGCAATCAAGAAACAAACTAAGACAGTCACTATGTTGTGCCCAGAGAACAGATCCCCAAGAATTACCACGGAGTCCAGAGAACATACAAGAACAAAGAGTCTTTATTTGGGCTTAAGCTCGGACTCTCAGACCAAACTAATGTGATAGGTTCCCCCGAGAGCCCCGATTGCAGGGGGAGGGAGCTTTTCATAGGTTTCAGACAAAGGGAGGAGGGGAATGACAGAGTTATATTTTGATTGGTCCAAAGAGCCCACGTGCGCCAACATACTTTTGAATTGATTGGTTACAGTCTTGGAGGCCTCTCATTGGTGGGTGCTGCCCTCAGGGCTGTGGAATGTGCTGACTGTTGTCTTCAGGGCTAGAGGACCCTGTTTATTCCTTATAAGGCTTCAAACCTGCCCAGGCCCCCTGGACATGCCCAGGCTTGCCTAGTCTATGTCCATGAGGCATCACAAAAATGGAGGAATCAGCAGTCAAAATGGAGACGGTACAGTTTGTCCCTCTGGTTCCCTCAAGCCAAGCGATTTACAGAAGCGAAGAGAGCAGTTAGTCCTAAATAGGGGCAGGGGGTCTAGGGAGTCCAGGGGAGGGGGCCAAGGAGGAGGGTTCCACAACTATTTGTTGAAAACTAATGTATCACGTGCCTTATTACCGAAGATCACTCAGAAGTCTCATAATAACCTTAAAAAATAGGAATGACTATTTTACATTGCTGTGGTAAACTGAGGCACATAAAAGAATGATCTGTCCTTGTCATAGGGTTCTTGGGTGGCAGAGGTGGGACTGAATGTCAGGCTGTCCTATCTATGAACCTTTGCATCTGAGAGGCTGGCTTGTGATGGAGCAAGCTAGTTCCCAAGCCTGCTTCCAGAGTCCGAGGGTTTGCTGCTGGGCTGATTTTGGAAAAGTGACTTAAACTCAGTTTTCCCTGTTGTAAGATGGAGTTCAAATTGATGGATGGTTATCAGAGGGATAACTGAGTTTAAAGCAGACAAATTCTACTAACAGGACTTAGCATAGACATCTCAGTGAGTGTGTGCTGCCACTGCCTCCCTGGAGAGGAGACAAAGGGCCTGTCCTCCAACAGAGGAGCCACCATCTCCTGGGACACAAGCCTTCCAGGGCCTTTGAACACAAAGTGATGAGCACTCTGCCTGACATGTATTTTCAATAGTTTCCTCTCACTGACATTAATTCATGTTTTGAATTCCCACCAGCTTCGTTCCTCTACAGCTCTTTCTCCAACCCTGCACTGGGAAAACCATCAGTCCACCCGGTCCTTGGTTGCTGCTCTAGGCTAGGGGCTACCAAGTTGTCTCCATCTTCTTCATAAGAACCTTTTGAGGGCCACACCTTTTGTGGCACCCTTGGCAAATCTTACTGGTCACAGAGACCTCAATGAGGTCTCCTCTCTAAAGATCCAGCAGCCTTCCACTCTTTGCTACGGGGTGTGATGTGACTAGCTGTTTAAAGTTCCTGCCTTGACTTCTCTACAAAGATAGGCTGTAACCTGGAATTGAAATAAATGTCTGTCTTCCCTAAGTTGCTTTTGGTCAGGGAATTTTATCAGAGGGATAGAAATAAAACTAGAACACGCTGACTGGGTCACTCCTGGGCTTGAGACTTGTGAACTATTCAGAATTACGTGTAATGTGTGCTCAATCACTCATTCAACAATAGATCCTTACTGCTTGTCTCCTCTGCACGAGGCCTTGTGCCAAATGCTAGATATAGAAGTGAGTGGCTCAAAACGGAAGGTTTCTGTGAACCGGGCAATCATCATGTGAAATAAGAAAGCAGATAACAGACTTGTGTGTCACACTGTTTTACATTGCTATGATGGAGCATCTGATGCTGAGTAATGTGTCAAGAGGTTTGCTTGGCTCATGATTCTTGTGCTGACTTCATGGTCCAAGAAGCCTAGGGCCAGCATCGTGGTCAGGGCCACCTGGTTGTGTCAAACACATGGCAGAGAAAAAAAAAGGTAACTATCCCCATGTATGAGAGACCAAGAACACCAAATGTCTTTCCTTTATAGCAGCCTACTCTGGTAAGATCTAATTCACTGCAAGGAACAAGCATTCTGGTGGAGTTCTACCACTTGTTTGTCCACCAGGTCTGGCTCTTAAAGGGCCCACCACATCTGAACCTCCCACACTGAGGACCAAACCTCCAGTCTATGAACCTTTGGGAACACACCAGACCATAACACAAGCAGCAAGAGGGGAAAGGACAGGCACCAACAGGAGGAACCTCATGTCCAGGGAGGGACCTTACCTTTACACCTCCAAGCCAAGGCCAGAGAAAGGAGGAATTAGCCACCCAGGAACAAGGGGAGACAGCATATGAAAGAGCCTGGAGTCTGGAAGGGGCTTGGCGAGACAGAGAAGTTAGTCCACAGTGGTGGGAACGGAATTGAGAGCAAAAGGGGGCCCAAGTGATAAATGGGAACCAGAGTCACAGAGTGTGAGTCTCGGACAGGATTTGAGAGTATATCGCGGGCACAGTTGGAACCATTGAAGGAGTTCAAGCATGGCTCACTTGAGATGCTGTTAAAGAACAGTGTTAAAGACTCCAGTGTGTCTGATGTCCTGGTAGAGAAATGGTCTATTGGTGCCTATGTGGAGCTAATTCTCCCCTCACGGGCACTGTAGGGTGGGGAGACAGGCTCCCTCTAGTGGAAGGAGGGGTCATAGCAGCTGGAGCACATCCAGATGCTTCGGGAGATTCAGAAACCAGCCTCAGACTGTCCTCAGCCCCCACTGTGTCAGGGCTCCCTGGGCCAGGCCAGGGATTGAGCTGCACCATCCGACTCTGTGAGAGGAGCTAGTGTAATTAAAGGTCTGTCAGGGTTTCTTCTAGAAAGACAATCATTCCAAGGGCATCTACTTGGGTTTTGCTTGTTTCCTTCCTTATTAGAAGGGTCTGGGGAGGGCCTGCTGATTGTGCATGCGAGACAGGACTTGAGGCCGTTATGCAAGTGTTAACGTTCCGGTACAATATCCAGTAATGAATTGGGACTTTCAGAGTAATAGCCGTCTGTGCTGTTGGCCAAAATGAGTGTATTCATCTTAATTTTTAACATCTATCGCCGTGGAGAAGCTTATATAATTAAATGTTTGGATGCACCAGCAAATAAAAGGAAGTTTCCTCTCACAGAAAGGAATGTTCTTCTGACCCCCCTCCAGCAGCAACCCCGGCTCTGGAAACAATGGAAACCGCTAGTACGCCACCCACAGGCAGAATGGAGGTTAGGGTTCAGTCCATTTCAACAAGCAACTTTAGGGTGATCACGATGGTCTGGCAACAGACTAAACTCCTTTTGGAGGTAATGAGTTCCCCAATACTGTTGGGACTCAAGCATAGTTTTTCAACAGATCATCAATGGAAGGAGATTCCAACATTAGAGGAAGGGATTTGCATTTCCAAGGTGCCAGTCTTTGTGGATGGAACCAACACAGGAGCACCTTACAGCAAGGAATGAGTTGCAAGGAATGTACTTTGGGGATTGTTCTCAACAGTTTATAGAGTTCTAGTGAAACCTGTCTGTAGAAAATGGTGTGAGTATCTTCGTTGCTCTAGCTACCCTGTTCTTTTCCAGTCATTAGTTCCTGGTGACATGGTGGTGTTTTCCGCCTCATTGTATATGCTTAAGAGTAATAAAGCTCCCGTCCTTTGTCCTACTTCCACACCTTGGACTTGTTGCTTCTTTGATCAGCACTTTACAAGCTCAGCAAGGTTTGGTGTCTGTTTTTAAGTAGTGTTTCCAAGAAAGGCCTGCGGAGAGTGGGCAAGGAACGTGCCATGAGTTAACATTGTGCAGACAGTCTCTGTAGAGTGAGTCCCTAATTTCTTCCCTGTGGACTTCAAGGAGTCACCTCAGTGTCATATTCAGGCCTCTGTCTCCTCCACATCACCAGTCACATTTAAGTAAGATATTGAATGGTTTTACCTAGACTTCCTAACAGAAAATAAAGTCTCTTGGGTTCCTGTTGCATGAAGGAAACACAATGAGAGCACAAGGGTATTTTTCAGAAATGCTCCGACTTGGTCTTTGTCTTAGAGCCTGCAGTTTGCGAGGCCCCATCCAGTGTAACGTCAGAGGGCCACAGGTGGGAGGACCCTGGGAGGAGCCAGGAAGTGTGTGCACTCTCTGTGGGCATTCTATGGCCTTTCCTGTCTTTTTTTTTTTTTAATGTGTATGAATATTTGCCTGCTTGTATTAAGTGCACCATGTGCATGCAATGCCCACATAGGCCAGAAGAGGGTATCTGATCCCCTGGAACTGGAGTTATGGATGGTTGTTAGCTACCATGTGGGTGCTGGGAATCAAACCCTGGGTGCCCTGGAAGAACAGCAAGTGTTCTTAACCACTGAGCCATCTCTTCAGTCCTGGATTTCCTGTCTTTGTCCCACTAGATAGCAACAGCCTCTCCACTCTGTTCTCTGAGCATGACAGCCCTGTAAGTCCTAGCACATAGTAAGCATACATGAAACATTTGCAGGACAGATGAATGGATGGATGGACAGAGACTACTCCTTCTTGACTCTTGAAGACAGTTCAAGCAGTGCTTTCCATTTTTCCTCCTCTCTCTTCCTCATTTAAGAGCATCCAGCTGTGCCCAAACCCTGATATCTGATGAGTGCCCCACACTTCTAGCAATGTTCTTCACTGCATTCAGCCTGTTTGTTTTCAGATGAGGAAACTGAGACAGAGACTCTGAGGTGGTAGTTAGCAGAGAGAGGACCTGCACCTCTGATTCCAGGACCAAGGTGCTGGCACTCCCTCAAGCCCTGTCACTTCCAGGACAGTGTCCTGTAAAGCAACAACTGCGGAGGGGGCATCATTCGCTTCTGCCTCCTGCAGCCACCCACACTTGGTCCCTGCCTCTCCCTTCAAACGTCCTCATAACTGTACCAAGGCTTGTTCTTCGAGGGCTTTGCCTCTGCAGGCAATTACCTGAGTTCACATGGTTAATTGAAATATTCCTTTTCCTAGAGTTTTAATTCACCAGCGTAGTTCTAGGAGCCACAGATAATAAGACCTAATTTATAATTAGGGCTTATCAAGAATCAGCTAATTTCTAGACCCCTGATTCCCTAGGAGGGAGAGCGTGGTGGGGGCTTTTTCCTCCCTTTCTAGGGAGTTGCTACCCACGAAGCTCTGAGAGGCACCAGGGAGGCAGGAGAACTAATTGGGAGCTGGCCCTCCATCTTGGACAATTTATTAATTGGATTATGGGAAATCTCAGGCCCCAGGCAAATCCCAAGGAGGCTCCACTGCCTCCCCAGTATATGGTGAGAATATCACACATGGAGACTTGAGACCCAAGTCCACTAGATCTTTTAGGAGATAAGTCCTTGCATACTGCCTTGCCTCAGTTTCCCCAGCTGTCTGATGGCCGAGATTGTGCCTGCTCTGCTGGTTTCTCAGAGCTCTTATGGGAACTGCATGAGGTTATCGGGCAGGTGCGTTGCTAGAGTTGCTGTGATTGTGTCTGGGGCCATTGTGTATGGAATGGACTCCCCAAACCAGCCAGGAGAGGCTTCCCCAGCCCAGGAAAGCTGGCCTCAGAACACTGAGACTGGCCAGGACCCCACAGGAAGTAAGAGTTGGGGTCAGCCTCATGTCTGGTTTCTCTGCTCACACACCTGCACATGCCTGAGGTCTTAGATTCCCTGTCTTTCTGTTATTTATTTACTTCAAGCTCAACCTCTTTCTAGAAACTTCTCATTCATTAATACAGCCAATGTGAGTGTCACAAAGGAGAATGGCTGGCCCAGTGGCATTAAAGCAACTGGAGAATCACACAGGAATGGTTTCAAACTCACACTCATCATCACCTTTTACTGACTCAGTAAGTGAGGATTCCATCGATTGCATGGGACAGGGTGGAAACTCAGAAAAGCTTCTGCTAAATGAAAACATTAGCCAACACATTGGAGAACTCCAGAAGGCTGCCTTTAGGTATGGCTAAATCTGGGTCCTCATTGATGAGGACAGAAGCTTCTTTCCATGCTTTTCTCTCTACCGACTTCCTTCATTAGCAGGGAGAAGATGGGGAAGACAGCTTGGCCCATCGTTGGGGCTGTAGCGAGGGGATGGAAAGACCCTACTACAGGAGCAGAATTCAGTGAAAGGGAGAATGAGAAGACAGAAAGTCAGGTGGTCTCAAGCCAACCACTCACCCCGTCTGACTTTCTGCTTATTTGTAGAGTGGTTCCAGAGAAACATTGCAGGACACAAGATCAATTATAAAAACTAGTGGTAATTTTCTACACTAGCATTAAACAACCAAAACAAAGACACTTAGAAAAGTTTCCCATTTATAATCACTTCAAAAAGAATACTTAATACATTTAACAAAAGAAGTGCAAGACTTGAACACTGAAACCTACAAAGCATCACTGGACATTAACGAAGGCTGAAACCCAGAGAAAGATACCCTGTGCTCCCAGAAAATCCAACACTGCTGTAATGGCACTGATCAGCACGTTCAGTGCGGTTCCTGCAAAGTCCTGATTTTTCTTCAGAAAATGGCAAGCTGATCCTCAAACCCCCACAGAAATGCATGGGGCTGAGATTAGCACAAACAATCTTGAAGGAAAAAAAAAAGCAAGCACTTCTTAGCTTCAAAACTTTCTCCAAAATAACAACAATGGAAGCAGCACGGTGCTGGCTAAGGATGGGCACAGCCATCCAGAGTTGTAAACAGGCCAGTAGCCGAGTGTCCGTGGGAGCAGGGTAGTCTCAATACCGAGGGCTGAGGGCTGGGGATGTAGTTCTGCTGGTACAGTAGTTAGTTGCCTAGCATGCATGAAGCCCTGGGTTTGATCCCCACCACATAAACTGGAGTAGTGGTGCAAGTTTAGCACTCAGGGAGAGAAAAGAGGGTCAGCAGTTCAAGGCCATCCTTGGCTACATAGTGAGTTTGAGGTCAGCCTGGGATACATGGGACTCTGTCTTTAAATAAATAAATACATAGCCCCAGGACAATGGCTTTTCATATGCAAATGGATGAAATTGGACTTTTCCTCTCCCATGTTATTAAAAAACTAACTGAAAGTAGATTGTAGATCTAAATGTAAGAGTTAAAACTATAAAACACTTAGAAGAATAGAGAAAAAAATATATGTATAAATATTCATGACACTGGGTTAAGTAATGTTTTTTAAGCATAGAACCAAAAGTATATTACCAAACAAATACATCAATTGGACTTCATCTAAAATAAGCCTTTTTAATTAAAAAGATGTTATCAAGAAAGTGATAAAGAGAAAGAGAAGAAATATTTGGGAGTCATATATCTAATAAGAGAATTATGTATAGGAGACATAAAGAAATATTGCAATTCTATAAAATTTAAAAATTGTATTTTGGGGGCTAGAGATATAGCTCAGAGATTAAGAGCACTGGCTGCTCTTACAGAGGACGCAGGTTCAGTTCCCAGCACCCACATGATGGCTAACAACCATCTGTAACTCCAGTTCCAAGGTATCCAATTGCATGCACATTGTGCACCACAGGCAACACACTCATAGACATAAAAGAAATAAAATTTTTTTGAGAGTTCAAGGCAAGACTGGTTCACATGAGACACTGATAAAAAAATTAAAGAAGTAAATATATTATTTAAAAAGTGTATGTTTTCCAAAACATCACGCTATTCTAATGCACATCTCTTCAAAGAAGATATACAAATTACGAAACAGGGGTTGGAGATTTAGCTAAGTGGTTAGAGTGCTTGCCTAACAAGTGAAAGGCCCTGGGTTTGGTCCTCAGATCCAGGAAAGAAAAACAAAAACAAAATTATAGATACTGAGTACCCACATTAAAAAAAAGAATTACAAAAGATACCAAACAACAGTAGCCACTAGGGAAACGCAAATCCAAAGCTCAGCGCAGTCACCTCATGTTTGCTATGATGGTGGTACTTGGAAGGATAAAGGCATCACAAACACCAAGGATGGTGTAAAGAGACTGAAACCTTCCTATGTGTCTGGGAGACACAGAGGTCCAGACACTTTGGGAAATAGCATGGCACTGACCATGTAAACCAGCAATTCCACTCTTCCAACTTAAGGGAATTAAAGACAGATGTGAACACAAAATACCCACAGAATGTTCATAGCAGGCAAACAGTGTTGAGGATGTACAAACAGTGGAAAACCTCGAACTGTCTGTGGTGACTAATCTTTGTTGTCAACTTGACACACCTGGGGAAAAAGAGAGCCTCAAATGAAAAATTCCCACCAACGTATTGGCCGTGGCCATGTCTGTGGGGCATTTTCTTGGTTGCTAATTGATGCAGGAGGGCCCAGCCCACTGTGGGGGGTGCCATCCTTAGGCAGGTGGGCCTGGGTATGTGAGAAAGGTGACTGGATTTAGATTTCTGCCTCGTTCCTGCCTTGACTTCCCTCAATGATAGCCTGTAACCTGTAAGATGAAGCAAACTGTTTCTTCCCCAAGTTGCTTTTGGTCATGGCATTTATCACAGCAATAGAAAGCAAACTAGGACACCGTCCAGCAACAGTTCATTGGAAAACCGCAGTGGATTTTATGCATGAAATGGAATATTATTCAGTCATAAAACAGAACTACAACATGAATGCACTGAGGTGCATTTGAGAAATCAAATGATGCTTTTGAGAAAGCATCATGCTATGTGAAAGAAACCAGTCACAGAAGCTGGACATGGTGACACCTGCCTGTAATTCTAGTGCTCAGAAGGCTAAAGCAGGAGGAACATGATGAATTCAAAGCCAGCCTAAGGAATTGTGCTGGATAGCTTTAGTGTCAACTTGACACACCTGGATTGAGGGGCCTCAATTGGGGAATTGCCTCTATTGGACCGGCCAGTGGCCATGTCTGAGGGGCATCTACTTGATGAGTGATGTGGGAGGGCCCAGCCCGCTGTGGGCGGTGCCACCCCGGGCAGGTTGTTCTGTATTGTGTAAGAAAGCAAGCTGAGCATGGGCCAGTGAGCAAGCCAGTAAGCAGTGTTCCTCCATGGCCTGTCCTTCAGCTCCTGCCTCCAGGTTCCTGCCCTGAGTTCCTGTCTTGGGCTCCCTCAGTGATAAACTGTGACCCAAGAGATATAAGCTAAATAAACCCTTTCCTCCCCAAGTTGGTATTGGTCAGAGTGTTTTGTCATAGTAATTGAATGCAGACTAGAACAGGAATATAGTGAGTTTCAGGATCATCTTGGGCTACGTAGTGAGACCCTGTCTTTTAAAAAAGTCACATATTATACAATTGCATGTATGTGAAATAGCTAAATTTGGCATGTCTTCATGGCAGATAGCAGATGATTGGTTGCCACAAGCTAGAAGGGGGGTTGGGGAATGACTGCTAAAGGGTTTGGTGTTCCTGTGGGAGGTAGTAAAGATGTTCTAGGAACTACAGTAGCAATGGTTATAAACTTGATGAATCTTAAAACCACTGAATTTTACATGTTAAGATGAATTGATGGTAATTAATTCTATCTCAATAAAGCCATATTTTCTAAAACACTTTCCACACAGGGTAGCTGTGGGCAATGAACTGAATGATTATATACGAAGTATCTAGCATGCACTAGGTACATAGAAAGTATTCAGGACATCTCTATATCCTTTTCTTTCCAAACAACCACTCCCCACTTCCCCAGCCACCCTCTCCAGCCCCTGTGAAACCATTCCGCCCAGTTTCTAGGGTAGAACTTTGAAGCATTCCACCATGCAGGCTGTGCCATGCTTGATTACCCTCAGAGCAGCCAGGGTCATTATTAAGACGATTGGACCAATCCTGCTGATATTAATGAGTAAGAGATTATGTTCCCAAGAATGCATCCACTCCAGCACAGGGGAGAAGGGCTGCTGCTCTGTGGATCCAAGCAGCCCCGGCAGCCACTTTGACTCCAAAGTTTCCTTCTGGTCAATTGCCATGAGGAGGACAGTTTATTAGCCTGCGATGACAGGTGAAGAGAGTTTGACTAAGGAAGACGATGAGGCTATTTTAAGTCACTGGAGTTCTAGGGTATCTGCCTCAGCGCTTTTGTTTAAGTTGATTTATAGTCCTGCTTCCTTGACCTTGCTGTATAAAATGGTCCCAAAGGGTAGAGGGCCACTCTAACCAAGGATGTGGATGGGTCCCAGTCAAATCCAACTCCCACTGACCTTGAATGTGGGCTTCTGTGATGACCTGGTCACCACACAGCCCAGAGGATAGCTCAGCAGAGTGGTCCAACCACCTAGATGGAGAAGACCCAGCAGACGGAGTACTGCCCAAGGTCGCTAAAAGAATCAGTATGAAGAGCATTTGAATCCAGGTAGGTGTGTATAACTTGAGCATTTCAACACCAATAAAAGTGTTTTCCGTTTACTAAGTGGCTGCCTCATGTCAGGCACTCTAATGCCTTGAAGCTATTAGCTCCCTGGATCCATAGAGCAGCCTGTGAGATAAGATATGATTGATGTCCTCATTTTACAGATGAAATCAAGACTCCCATGTTATAGACAGTTTAAGTTCAGGTAGTAAGACATCAGGGACGACTGCATTTGAACCCGAGGAGTCTGACCTTAGAACCATCCCCTCAGGTATTATCCCATCCACCCCCATTTGCTTATTGCTTTATGAAGGAAAACCAGCAGCATCTGTCAGGGTCTGAGCAGGGCAGTTCAGATGGGCAAGGTCAGCCTGGTGATCATCCCCTCTCTCCTGTAGGATAGAGTCTGGTAAAGTCACCTGGGTTTCCTGGGATCCTGAAGCAAGATGACCAGAATGAAATACAGTACATAGTACACCTTGGAACCATCCAGACAAGGTGCCCATTTCTCTTCCCCTTGACCAGTCTGATTCCATGTCCTGACTTTGTCAGTCTAGCCTGCTCGGCTTGTTGGTTAGAACTGAGTCCAGCCCTGAACTGGGAGCTGGGCCGTCCATGTGAAATTCCCCTGCGTCCTTGAGTGGAACTCTTAACCTCTCTGACCCCCAGTTTCCTCATACGTAAGATGGATATCTTAAGAATTTCTGCTTTCCCCACAAGGTTGTCCTGCAAATTCAGACAACTTGCCTGATGTGGGTGCGTTATCCACACAGAGCACCTCACCAAACAATAGGGTGCAATGAGAAGGAATGACCAGTAGGTGGCAGTGCTTCAAAGCAGCCCGTGGGCGGTTCAAAAGAATTTCCCAATAGCCCCTTCCCCATTAGATGTGGGGGACCTCAGCCTCCCACCCCTCTACTCACCTGTAAAGGTAAAAAGGAAAGCAGAAGTGACCCTTCCAAAGACTCAAGGCAACACAGGCAGAATCTGGATCAGACCCTAGGTTGCTGTGGTTACCGAACGCCTTCATTCAAGCTCCCGCTGGGTGCAAGTGCTTATGGGAGCCCTTCCTCCTGAGCCTTACTGCAACAGCCTGCGGTGCTTTCCAGCTGCAGCCAACCACATCTGCCCTCTCACTCTGTTCCTTGGCAGGTGCTCACCCACCGGGCCCTGTGCCAAGCAGAGAGAGCTAGTAGAGCATTCTGGGTGGACCAGGGGCCCAAGAAGGAAAGGTTTTGTCCCAGCTGTACCCTCTGGTTTCCTGTGAGGCTTTGGCCAAGATGTTCAATAGCAGGTTATAAAATTAATTCAGCAGGTAGAAGAGAAGATAATAAATATAACTAGAAACTAGCATATGTCTATCATGATACAAGAAACTTTTTTTAATGGTTTCACTTTTAAACACACACTCTGATATAAAAGACATTTCAGGATTGTCCCCTCCTTGTGTGTGTGTGTGTGTGTGTGTGTGTGTGTGTTCATGCATAATATGTGTGTGTGTGTGTGTGTTCATGTCTGTGACTGTTTGCACATGCATGCCATGGCACATGTGTGGAGGTCAGAGGACAACTTTGCAGTTTTGGTCCTCACCTTCTACCTTTTTTGAAACTTGCTTGCTACTGTGAACCCCAGACTAGCTGGCCCTCAAACGTCCAGGGATTCAGCCGATTACACCTTCTGTCTTGGGGTACAGACATAAACTACCATGTCCTTCTTTATGTGGCTTCTGGGGATCTGAACTCAGGTCCTTGTGTTTGCAAAGCAGACACTTTATCCACTGAGCCATCTCTCTAACCATAAAAAGCATTCCCCTTGTGTATCACACTCATAGTTCTGAGAGCCCCTTCTGAGGGTGGCTCCAATTCTGCAATGTAGTGTCCACTCTGTCCTCGTCTTTACAGCTGTGAGGCACCCAGGAATCCCTTTTCAGCATGTTTCTTCCTGCTTGTGATTTGCTGCTTGGGCAACTGGAACATTCTAGCAAACACATCCCTTCCACCACTTCCTAACAACACTCCTCATCCTATCTCATCCTCAATGCAGCTGCCTGTGGAAGGCCTTGCCAGCCGTGGTTAGCACATCCAAGCTGAGCTGAGGCGGGCACTGCTCCTGCCTGCCCCTGAGAGCCAGAAGGGGCCCAGGCTCCTTCCACACCGCTTACCAGCACCTCCATTTCTCTTATTCCGAGTCACTTTTATTTTCTCTCTCTCTTTCAAGTTTGATTGAATTTACAGTTAATGAATCCAACTTTGTCATTTAGGAGATGTTGGAGCAATAAGGCTTGACAAGGAGTGAGTGATGGTGCAATAAGTCGCACAGAGCCGCAGTCATCCCTGCTCGCTCCCTTGAGTGATGGCTGCCCCATCTGGCTCTGTGGAGGCCATTGGACTCCCAGCAAGGAGCAAGTCAGAGTGGGGGCAGAGCTCAGAACAAGTCTTCTGAATTAAGATCTGCAAACACAGGCAGGTGTGTGTCTGTGGTGGGGACAGTGAAGTGGGACAAGTGGGTGCTAAATTCTGCCACTGAGCTGCTTGCTTTGTGTCCTTAGGGAACTCACTTAGGCTCTCTGGTTCTCAGTTCCTTCATCTGCAAAATAGAGCAATGGCCCAAAGTGGTGGCGTTCTAAATTGTAACAAGAGACATTAGGTGCTAATTAGTTGGAATTTCCAAGATGGTTAGTTGACAACCAAATGAGTTACCCAGAAGTCCATCTCTAAGGTGGCTCTTCTTCCAGGCCCGCCTTATGGGCAGGGGTCTGGCAGGGCCCCTGGTTGAATGGGAGAGAATGATCTTGTATAAGCAAGCAAAATGAGACAGAATTTATTAAAGGAAAATATGTGGTTTTGCCTAGTAAAAACAAGGTACACACAGAAAATAAAAATGGGGCTGGGAGAATAGAGCCAAACATTCAGATTGGGATAGAAGTGTTTGACCTGTCCCCTTTATTCATCTTTGAATTTTTAGCATTCTGTTTTTTTAATGTAGTGAAGTGCACACACACACACACACACACACACACACACACACACACACACAGAGAGAGAGAGAGAGAGAGAATAGTTTCTTTCTGCCTGTTTTTGAAATGTGTATAAATGCAATCCTGCTGTGCATCTTTCGTGGCTGTGTGGCTGTGTGGAAGTCAATGTTATGGAAGGTGATTTTTTTTTTTTCTGAGATAAGGTTTTGCTGTAACCTCAGCTGGCCTCAAACTCACTATGTAGCTCCCACTAGCCTTGAACTCCTGATCTCCTGTCTCGGCCTCCGTAGTGCCTGCTTGTTGCATCTGAGGGGATGGAGCTCGGTGGTAAAGTGGCTGCCATGCGCAAGGCCCTAAGTTCAGTCCCCAGTAGAGTCACAAATAAAGAGACAGAGGCACAGGAGAGAGAGAGAGAGAGAGAGAGAGAGAGAGAGAGAGAGAGAGAATCCTTATTGCATGTAGATATAATTGGTGAATTTGATGTTTCAATGTGGTATGCATGTGGTATATGTGCATTGTGGGGTGTATGCATACACATGCAGAGGCCAGAGGAGGACCTCCAGTGTCCTGCTCTATCATTCACTGCCTTATTCCCTTGAGACAGGGGCTTTCATTGAACTTGGAGCTAAGCCGGAAGCATAAAATGCAGCCTTGCTTGGCTTTATACATGGATGCTGGGGTCTTGAACTCATGCTTAGACAGCAAGGGCTCTTACCCACTGAGCCATATCCATTTTCTAACTGTGCTATAATTCATCTACCCATTTTATCAATGGTGGACTGTTAGGTTGTCTTATTTGTGTTTTCTAACTTTTCTATAGGGAATACATTGCTATAGGTGTAGGGCCTGGCACATAGAACACATTGGATTAAAGGTTATGAACAGGGCCTGGCGAATGGCTCAGTGGTTAAGAGCACTGGCTGCTCTTGCAGAGGACCAGGGTTCGATTCCCAGCACCCACATGGTGGCTAACATCCAGGGGATCCGACGCCCGCCCTTCTGACCTCCGTCAGCATTTCATGACACAGGTATACTTACATACATGCAGGCAATACACTCATACACATTAAATAAAAATAATAAATAAAATATTTAAAAGTTATGAACAAATGCTTAAAGTGTGCTATGAATTTTTTTAAGCTCAAGTTTCATTGGTACTTGAGGATTGAGTCTGTGAACAAAGATAGATCAAAAGGAAACGTTTCTAGATTTTCAGACTCTCTCCGCAGCTCTGAGGAGACATGTCAAGGTCAAGCAGGAGACTGGTGAGCAGCATCTCCATTATCTGGAGCACCTCAAGCACTTTTGGGTGTTCCATTTAAAACATAAATAGGAGTAATACTGAAGCAGTGCCACAATCACAGTGTTCCACATGAGATTGGAGAAAAATCAAGTGCCCATAGATCTTGGAGAAAACCCGAAGGCGGTCACGTTGCAAGACTAATATGATTTCTTACTATGTGCAAAATGTGTATCCTTATGTTTACAGAGACGTATCCCAGTCACTGCTCATTGAAGAAGCTCATTTTGCACCAGTAAGAATAAGGCTTTAAAGGTACATTTTATATATGTATGTGTATGTGTGTGTTTGTATGTCTGTTTGTTTTTATTTTTTTCAGACATGGCCTCATGTAGGTCAGGTTGGCCTTGAATTCACTCCTGATCTTCCTTTGCCTACCTCCTAAGTGCTGGGGTTATAGACATGCACCACCATACCTGGCTGGGTTCTTTGTTTGTTTTTATTTTTTTAAAATTTTTTTCCAATTAAAGTTACAGTTTAAACAATATGCAAAATATTACAGTAATTCAGATTTTTTGGCATAATGATTACAGATTTGATAAATACATTTTATATCTCATAATAGTGATGAGGATTATACAAAAGCTATTAAAACAATTATGAGAATAAATTCTATTGTCACTTAAGTATCTAAAGCTATTTTCCTTTGCGTTCTTCCAGAATGATTTGTTCTTATTCTTTACCTTAATTTGAGGGACTTCAAGAAGATACTTATTTTTTTTTTTCATACAGAAGAATTCCTTCCAAAGCAATTGACATTGAGACATTTTCACATGCATTTCTAATCTCTATATACATGACTATCACTGGTCACAGTCGCCCACCTTCTGAGCTCCTCGGCATCTGAGCATGAATACAAACTCGTCAGATAGACAGCCTTCCTCTCCCACTAGAGGCTCCATACTCTGCCATCCCTGTCACTGTCCACTGTGTTGTCAGC
>NW_008338996.1:9538636-9565829 GCF_000622305.1 Nannospalax galili | reverse complement strand
TTTTGTCTTCAGGAGTTCCGCGGTGGCCCAACTCCAATGTGGATCAGAAGTTTTCAGACTTTCTCCTTAGGTCTGGAATCTTCTAAGAATGCTTTTGGCCTCAGGAACTTGGGTGTTGGACCGGCCTGAGACCCTGCCCGTGGCCGCACCACGCAGGGATGCAAAGGCAGATGGGGAGGGAAGAAGCCCCAAGATTTCCCAGGGAGTGGATTGAGTAGCTGGGTTGTACTGGATGCAAAGGAACAGGGAGAGTAAAGGTAAGCCTCGGAGCCCCAGAAAGAGGCTGGCAGGTGTTGCAGTACCAGGGAAGTACAGGGAGATGAGGGTGGGGCCAGGACCAGAAGCGGTGCTCCTGGGGCCCAAGAAAGGCACTGAGTTGGTCTGGGTGAGAAGGGTCAGGAAGCAGTATTGGTTCCCCAGGTGTCTGGGGCCCCAAGACTAGGAATGGCGCAGGGCCCAAACTAGGAGTATAGAACGACGAGAGGGATGGAAGGGTGAATGTGGGTTATGGAGTCCCGGCGCGGAGAGCTGTGCTATAGACTTACCCCAAGAGGCCTGAGGATAGTAGTCTGTTTTTATTTTTTTAAGACAGGGTTTCCCTATAACCCCAGCTGGCCTGGAACTCTCTATGTAGATGAGGCTGGCCACCATCTCACAAAGATTTGCCTGTCTCTGCCTCCCAAGTGATGGAATTAAAGGCTAGCACCACCAACCCAGTCTGTCTGTTTTTTTAAATGGAAATAATTTTCAGGCTTTCAAAGAAAATCAATTACATCAAAATATAGTTGTTAACATATTAAAAGAACAAATACATTAAATAGCAAAAATGTGCTTCTTTATTAATGAATTCAATAACAAGTCCTAACAGCAGGTTTAGTAACTGTCATGACTCTGAACTAGTGATGAACCAAAGTGGGATTTCAAGAAATCTGTAGCCACTGACTGGTTGTAAGAAAACCTCCATTTTTACTGGAGATGTGTCATAACACAGCTAGTATGGCTCCAGTTTGTTTTAAGAAAATGCTAGATTTCAACTAAGAGTAAAAAGAAAGAAAAATAAGGATGTAAACTTTTCCCCTGTTCTAAGCACGCAAACCCCTGAATTCTAACTGGACCCATTGTAAGCCCCTCCAGATGTTTGAGACTGTTTTTGTTAATAATGAAATGGCCCATAACACAGCCACTGAGTCTTCTTGGAAACCTGCTTTTCCTTTTACAAACATGTAAGCACATACAAAGACAGTCACCCATGGAACACAAGGCTGCTGAGGGGACACAAGGCTCAGAAGGGTTGGAGATGGGCCGGATACTTGACATAATAGACTCCCTAGGGGCTGGAGAAATAACTCACTCAGTACAGTGTTTTCTGTGCAAGCATGAAGACCTGAGTTCAATCCCCAGAAAACATGTAAAAAAAGCTGGGCATTGTGGATCACCTGCATACTTATAATCCCAGCCCTGGAGAGACAGAGAAAAGATCCTTGGGGGCTCAATGGCCAGCCAGCCCAGCCTACTTGGAGAGTTAAGGCCAGTGGGAGACCCTGTCTTAAAATAAAATAAAAAAAAGTGGACCCTGGAACTGCAAAATGACTCAGTGAGTAAAGGTACTTTCCAAGCAAGCCTAGGGACGTGAGTTCAATCCCTAGAACCCACATAAAGCTGGAAACTGACTCCACAAAAGTGTTCTCTGACCTCCACACCTGTGCTGTGGCACACAGACACACAATGATGATGATGATGATGATGATGATGATGATGATGAAGGTGATGTGATGGCACCTGAGAACCTGAATATGACCTCTGTGCTCTACATACACTTATACACACATGCACCTACATATGTGTACACTAGAGAGAGAGAGAGAGAGAGAGAGAGAGAGAGAGCAAGAGAGAGATCCTAGGAGTCATTACATTTGGGTCAGAGTATCTGACAGCACACACCATTACAGGTGCCCCCCATATTATGTATGAATTATACATTTTTAAAACCTCAAGAAGAAACTTAGCTAAAATATGGAGATGAACTCTACTTCATATTCTTTTTCAAATCAAAATTTTAAAGCATAAACTATTCGAAGGAAGCTAGCTGCTCTAGCTAGGTCCTGGACAGTATTCCCCACCCACCCCCAGCACATACAGACCCTAAGGAAAATATTAGGCTGGAAAGAAAGATGATAGCAGGAATAAACAAATTAGAAAGCACAAAAACAGTGGAATCAATAAATAAAACCCAGAGCTGGTTCTTGGTGAGAGCTAATAAAAAAGACCAACCTCTGGCAAATATAATCAAGAAAAGAAAAGAGGCCCAAATGAAATCAGAAACGAGGAAGTGATTATAACAATGAATCAAAAAGATTAAAAAATATTGAGGGGGGAGTCAACATAATTCTGCAACAAATTTATTTAAAATTATCAATTAAACAGATGACAGGCTACAAAATTATAAAGTAATACAACAGACACAGGAAATGTGGGTTAGATTGCCAGGCAAAGAAGAATCTGAAAGAAGAAATTTATTAAAGAATGTTCTTCCTCACTCCCCAAAAGGACATTCTTGTCCATCCCAGAGTCTCTGGAGAAATCTATCCAAAATTTACAGAACACTGCACCTCCATGTTACATAAATTATTCTTTAACATAGGGAAAGAAGGAATGGTTAAAAAAAATCTGCTAATTCATTTTGCAAGACAAATACAGTACTGATTTTAAGCTCTGATACTGAATTTTTAAAGAGACAGGATCCCATATCACTTAAGAATACAGTCCCAGAAAATAATGTTCAGCAGTCTATTAAAGGAGGAAACACAATAACCATGAAGGGTTTGTCAGTGATGCAAGGAAGGGTCAGCACAAGGGCTTCTATTAATATAACACAACAAATCAATAGATTAAATAATAGGAACCATATGATCATTCTAGTGCATGCCAGAAAATGTCTTTCAATAGATTTCAAAACATTTTTAAAAACAGGAGCAGCACACTTTCTTATCATCATACAGCTCCATTGAAAACCAAGCCAGAAACCTTCATAGAAGAACATTACAGATTGTCCCATTAGGAAGAGGGACAACATGAGAAAGCCCTATACTGACAACTCAGGCTGATGTGATAAGACATGAAAAAGGAACCATGGGGGTAACTATTGGAAAGGTATAAAGAAAGCTTCCTCCATAAATGGTATGATCATACACTTTAAAAATCTGATGCTTGGGGCTAGAGAGATGGCTCAGCTTCTAAGAGCACTTGCTGCTCTTGCAGAGGACCTGAGTTTGGTGCTCAACACCCTCATTAGGTGGCTCACAACCTGCTGTGACTCCAGCTCTAGGGGATCCAATGCCCTCTTCTGGCCTTTGGGAGTACCTGCACCTGTGTGCACACACAGAGAGACACAAACATAAATAAAAAATAAATTAAAAAATATAAATAAAATAAAAATATGATTATTTTCATCTAAAGCAATAATACAACGGTTTTATAACTAATGTGCCATGAGTGCTTTTTTTTAGACAGAAAGAAAACAAATTAAAAATAAGATTTAGCTCATAGTCAAATATAATTGCAAAATATGAAGACCTAAGCATACAAAAAAGATCCAAAGTTTTCCAGGAAAATATAAAAGAGAATTGAATATTGGAAAAATATGCTATGTTCCTCAATAGAAAATATAAATATTATAATTTTATGTTTAACTATGAAAGAATTTCTTACAGAATTTGAGAAAAAGCATTTTAAAATAATTTGTAAAAGAACTGGCAAAATGACAAGAACATCCTAAAAAAAATAGAGGTGTGGGTTGGAGAGATAGCTCAGTAGTTAAGAGCACTGACTGCTCTTGCAGAGCACCTTGGTTCCATTCCCAGCACCCACATGGCAGCTAACAACTGTCTTTAACTCCAGTTCCAGGGGATTCAATGCCCTCTTCTGACCTCCACTGGCATTGCACAACACAGATGCACTTATCTACAGGTAGGCAATAAAAGTTGGAAATATCATAGGTTGAAAATATATTTAATACACCTAACACCAAACATGCTTCTTGGCAGTACAGAACACCATAGAGTATCTGTTGTTTACTCTCATGATTGAAGTTGGCCTGGAGCTGCCCCTGTCTGCAGCTGGGGCTACAGGGAGACCCTGTCTAAAAGTATAGGTCTCCTAAGTGAATCTCAGATTTTACACTTTTTTTAATCGTGTGTGTACACGTGTATGCACATATCACAGGGTACAAGTGGTATAAGTATGGAGGTCAGAGAACAACTTGCGGGACTCACTTCTCTCCTCTACTATTGGGTCCCAGGGATCAGTTCTTCAGGCTTGGTGACAAGCGCCTTTACCTTCGGAGCCCTTAAGTGCATCTTACTTTCACACAATTGTAAAGTCAGAAAGTAGTAAGTCAGACCATTTTAAGACAGGCACTTAAATCAGTATTTGCCTCATCTGAAAAATAATGGGCCAGCAGTGCATGGTGGCACACACCTTTAATCCCAGCACTGGGAAGGCAGAGGCAGGCAGATCTTTGTAAGATCAAGGTCAGCCTGGCCTACATAGTACATTCCAGCTGAAGCTATAGGAGACCCTGTCTCAAAAAGACCAAATTAATGACGATGATGACAACGACGACGATGATGATGATAAAGAAGGTTGCTTTTGGGGACTGGAGAGATGACTCAAGGATTAAGAGCACCAGCTGCTCTTGCAAAGGACCCAGTTTCAGTTCCCAGCACATACATGGCAGCTAACCACCTCTGTGGGCATTGCATGACACAGGTGCACTTACATACATGCAGGCAATACACTCACACGCATAAAATAAAAATAATAAATAAAATAATTTTGCTTAAAAACATAGACCAAGGATATAGAACACAGGAGAAAGAAGAGAAAGAACTGATAAAGCTCCAATAACACGCGAAAGGCGTGCTCACACAAACACAGAGACGAAGAGGAAAAGGAAATAACAGCCTAAGAAAGAATGTGCATCCAACGGGCTTTTAACAGTTTGGGGAGGTTTTGTTTGTTTTGTTTCTACGGTACTGGGGTCAAACCCGGGACTTACACATGCTAGGCAAGTGCAGTGATACTATTGTGCTACATCCCTGGACCTGTTTTCTGGTTTCTTTTCCTAAGTTTTTTCCCTTTTCTTTTAGATTGGTCTATATTCACTGTTCTTAGTGTTGGGTTTAATAAAGGCAATTTCTTTCAAGCATATCGTGTATGTTGACTGTATTCACACACACACAAACACACACACATACCCCTTTTTCTTCCCCCTTTCCCACTAGTCTCATACATGTATGTGAAGATATAAACATATATGTGTGCATATATGTAATTTTATGTCCTCTAAAAATCTAGAATGGGGGGGCTGGAGAGATGGCTCAGTGGTTAAGAACACTGACTGTTCTTGCAGAAGACCCAGGTTCGAATCCCAGCACCCACATGGCAACTAACAACTGTCGGTAACTTCAGTTCCAGGGGATCCAGCAGCCACTTCTGTCTTCCAAGGGCATTGCATGACACAGGTGCGCTTACCTACATGCAGGCGATACACACATACATATAAAATAAAAATAATAAATAAAAATATTTTTAAAAATCTAAGACCCACAAATGAGGGAAAACATGCACTATTTTCTCCCTGAGTCTGGATTATTTCACTTAATATGAGGATATCCAGCTGCATTCATTTTTCAATAAGGGATATGTTGCATTCTTCTCTAGGGCTGAATAAAACTCATCTCTCTCTCTCTCTCTCTCTCTCTCTCTCTCCACACACACACACACACACACACACACACCATACTCTCTCTATCCATTCATCTATGGACACCTAGGCAGATTCCATAACCTGGCTATTGTGAATAGTGCTGTAATAAACATGGATGTGTGTCAATCTCTGTGCCATATTGATTTAGAGTCTGTGCTAGTTAGTTTTCGTCAACTTGACACAAACTACAGATATGGGGAAGAGGGAACCCCAATTGAGGAATTTCCTCCATCAGATTGGCCTGAGGCCATGTCTCTGGGTCATTTTCTGGATTGCTAATTGATATAGGAGGGCCCAACCCTCTGTGCCAAGGGTAGGTGGGCCTGGGCTGGGTAAGAAAAGCAGCTGAACAAACCAGAGGAACAAGCCAGTAAGCAGCATTCCTCCATGGTCTCTGCTTCAGTTCCTGCCTCCAGGTTTCTACCTTGAGCGCTTGCCTTGGCTTCAGACAATAAGGAACTGTGATGTGGAAGTGTAAGCCAATTAAGCCCTTTCCTCCCAGTAGTGATGTGTCCAGGTCATATGACAGTTCTACTTTCAGTTTCTTGAAGAACCTAGGTACTGATTTCCATAGTGGCTGAAACAATTCACATTCCCACCAGCAGAGCACAGATTCCCCTTCCCCAGCAGCCTCGCCAGCATTTGTTGCTGTTTTCCTTGACAGTCATTCTGATTTTGGTGAGATGGGATCACAGTGAAGCCTAATTTTAATTTCCCTGAGTGCTAAGGATGTTGAACTTTTTTTCCTTCACGTTTCTTGGCCATTTCAACTTTGTCTTTTGAGAACTATTTGTTTATTTCATTTAGTCCATTTATTGACTGGGCCTTTTAAAATTTTTTAGTATTTTGTTTTGGAGTTCTTTATATATTCTGGATATTAAGCCTCTCTCACATGTATAGCTAGCAAATATTTCACCCCTGTCTGTAAACTGTTTCTTTACTCATTTCCTTCTCTGTTCAGAAAACTTTAATTTTTAAGTAATCCAAACAATCAATTCTTGGCATTATTTCCTAAGTTATTAAAGTCTTTTTAATAAAATCTTTCTGTATCTTGAGGTTTTTGTGTATGTTTTCCTTGAACCATTTCAAAGTTTCAGAGTTTTGATCCATTTCGAGTTGATTTTCGTACATGGTAAGAGATAAGGATCTAGTTTCATTCTTCTACATGTGGATATCCAGTTTTCCCAACACTCCTTGAAGAGTCTTTTCTTCCCCAAAGTATATTTTTTGCGTCATTGTCAAAAAATCAGGTGGCGGTTAGCTGTGTGAGTTTAACGCTGGGCCATCTCTCCTATTCCACTGATCTATGTGTCTGTTTTTGTGCCACTAAGTACCACGATGCTTTTTTTAAGTTGCTCCACAGTATAACTTGAAATTGGGTATTGTATTAGTTATTTTTCTGTTGCTGTGATAAAATACCATGACCAAAAGCATGTTATAGAAGAGTCTGGGACTGGAGAGATGGCTCAGCGGTTAAGAACACTGGTTGTTCTTGCAGAAGACCTGCGTTTAAATCCTAGCTCTCACATGACAGCTAACAACTGTCTGTAACTCCACTCCCAGGGGATCTGACAGCCTCTTCTGACCTCTGCCAGCATTGCACGACATGGGTGCACTTACCTACATGCAGGCAGTACACACATACACATAAAATAAAAATAACAAATAAATATTTTTTTAAAGTACTGAAAAAAAAAGAACTTTTTTTTCTTCATGTTTCTTGACCATTTTAACTTCATCTTTTCAGAACTGTTTATTTCATTTCGTCCATTTATTGACTGGGTCTTTTTAACTTTGGCTTGCAAAATACTAATCCAGAGGGTTAGAGTCCACCACAGTGGGGAGGTGTAGTGGGCAAGGCAGCAGGAGCAGGAACCTGGCTCATCACTTTTCTATCCACACATAGGAAGCAGAGAGAGCAAACTGGAAGTGGGATGAGGCTATGAATTCTCAAAGCCTGCCCCCACAGTGACACACTTCCTCAATGAGGCCTCATGTCCTGAAAGTTCCATAACCACCCCAAACAGTGCTATCAAGTATTCAAAAACGTGAGCTATGACGGGCACTTCTCCTTCAAACCACCACAGGCATACCTTTAGTGTTTGTACTTCCATATGAATTTTAAGATATTTTTTTCCTGGTTTTGTGAAGAATGTCCTTGGATTTTTGGTGGGGATTGTATTGAATCTGCAAACTGCTTTTGGTAATATAGCCACTTTCCCTATATTAATCCTGCCAATTCATGAGCATGGGAGGTATTTCCATCTTCTAGTGTCTTCAATCTCTTCAATGCTTTCTAATTTTTCACTGTAGAGATCTTTCACATTCTTATTTATTCCTGTATTTTAAGCCATTTTGAAAGAAATTGTTTTCCTTATTTCTTTCTCAGTATTTTCTCTATTGGCATAAATAAAAGCTATTACTTTTATATATTGATTTTGTATAGTAATTCTTTGCTGAAAGTGGTTATTAGTTCAAAAAGCTTTCTGGTATTCTTTAGGGTCTCTTATGTATAGACTCATATCATCTGCAAATAGGGATAATTAAAGTGCTTCTTTTGTTATTTTTATCCTTCCATTTCTTTTTCTTGTATTATAGTATAGCTAAGATTTTAAAAACCATATCGAATAAGAGAGGAGAAGGTGTGCATTATTCTCATGTTCCTGATTTTAGTGGCTTGAGTTTTTTCCTATTTTGTGTAATGTTGATGATAAATATGTCATATATAGGCTATATTACATTGAAGTATCTTTTGTTCCTCTTTTCTTTAGGGCTTTTATCATTAAGGGATGTTGGACTTTGTCAAAGGCCTTCATTGTCAATTAAGATGATCATATGATTTCTATCCTTGAGTCTATTAATGCAGTATATTGCATTTATTGATTTGCATATGTTGAACTATCCTTGCATCCCTGGAATGAAGCCCAGTTGGCTGTGGTGACTGTTCTATAGAATGAGTTCAGTTTACAAATATTTTACTGAGAATTTTTCATACATGTTCATCAGGGAGACTGGCCTATCATTTTCCTTTTGTTGTCGTTGTGTCCTTATTTGGTTTGGGTATCAGGGTTATACTGGCTTCATATGAGTTTTGTAGCATTCTTTCCCTTTCTAATTTATTGAATAATTTGAGGAGCTTTGGTGTTAGTTTTTATTTAAAAGCTTAATAGGAGTCCATAGTACATCCACAAGGGCCTGGACTTTATTTTAGTTGGGAGACTTTTTATTACTGCTTCCATCTCGTTACTTGTTATAGACCTATTTAAGTTGTTAATAGCCTATTGGTTAGTTTTAGTCATTTGTATGTATCTAGAAATTTATCCTTTATTCTAGATTCTTCAATTTAATGAAATACAATTTATCAAAGCATACCCTAATAAGCCTCTGAATTTCATTGGTATCTGTTGTAATGCCACTCTTTTCATCTCAAATATTACTAATTTGGGTCTTCTTTTTCTTTCTCTCTCTTTTTTAAGACAGGGTCTCCCTGTAGGACTGAAACTCACTGTGTAGACTAGGTTGGCCTTGATCTCACAGAGATCTTCCTGCCTCTGACTTTCTGCCTCTCTCTTTCTTTTGATTTTTGATTCGTTTGGCTGATAGGGTTTTTTTTTTTTTGTTTTTTTTGGTTTTTTTTTTGGACAGCTTTTTAAAAAATCTTGTTTCCCTTTTAAAAGAATTATTGATTCTTCGTATTATTCTTTTCCTTTTCATTTCATTGATTTCCGCCCTGTTCTTTATTATTTCTTTCCATCTACTGACTTTGGGTTTGGCTTATTTCTTATTTTTCTAAGACCTTGAGGTACATCATTAAGTTATTTATTTGAGGTTTCTCTGATTTTTTTTAAACTTTTTAATTTATTATTATTGTGTGTGCACAACACTCATGTGGAGGGCAAAAAATTACTTTGTGATGTTGGTTCTCTCTTTCCACCTTTATGTGGATTGTGGGGATTGAACTCAAGTCATCGGCCATGGGTGGCAAGTGCTTTACCTACAAAACCATCTTGCTGGCTCCCTAAATTTTTTACATGTATTTCTCTGTTGGAGAAGCAAATGGAACAGTACATATGGGGAAGTCAGAGAATAGCTTGCTTAAGTCAGTTCTCTCCCTCCATCATGTGGGGTCCAGGAATTGGACTAAAAGACTCCAGACTATTATGGCTTAGACCAGATTTCCACTTCGTGGAACACTGTGCAATTCAGATTCAAAGATTTCCCCACTGTACCGAGGCATTAGGCAGGCCAGGTCTCAGAGTACAGTCCCATGAAGCTTGCTCTGGGTTTGCAGAGTGAGTCATGCAGGGAGGCATCTTTGCCTCTATAGTTACCAGTTCAGCAAGGATCTTTTTACATGGCTTGTTGCCACTGTTCTCTGGTGGACTGCCAGGATTTCCCACCACCACCCCTCCCACTGCCAGAGCTGGTGCAGCTGCTGTCTCTCTCTCTCTCCCCCCGACCATGGTTCCACTCTTATGCTGGGAGAACAGGCTCTTGACTCTCTTCCCTTCTGTCACCTGCTTCATAGGATGGTTGCTCTAAAACCATCGCTGGTTTGTTCTTCAGATAGTGCTGCAGTCCAGTGCATGGGTGTCATATGCCATCTTCTTCTTCTTGGTAACTTTTTTCTTTTTTGTTCTCTTTTTTGTGGCGTTTTTGTTTGCTTTGTGTGTGTGTGTGTGTGTGTGTGTGTGTGTGTGTGTGTGTGTGTTGTTTTGTTTTGTTTTGTTTTGTTTGTCTTTTTTTTGAGACTGGGTCTCCCTGTAGCTCCAGCCTGTCTGGAACTCCTTATATAGACCAGGCTGGCCTTGAACTCACAGAGATCCGCCCACCTCAGCCTCCCAAGTGCTGGGACTAAAGACATGTGCCACCACGTCCGGCATTGTTTGATTTTTTTTTTTTTTTTTTAAAGACAAGGTATCACTGTGTCCAGACTGACCTCAAACTCAACAATCCTGCCTTCACCTCCCAAGTGCTGGGATGACAGATGTGCACCACCATGCCTTGCCTGGATTAACCATTTAAATTTTTTTTTAATCTTTTTGAGACTCTAAAGAGACCCTTCACATTTACATGTATACATGCACAGATACATGCAGGAACACACATATGCACACATACATTTACACTGACACTGCTGTGGAGATAGACACATAAGCGGCACATACATCCTCTAGGACCAGTGGCCTCTCTGCACCTCTCCTTGGAGCAAGGCCGAGATTTCATCCAGAAAGAGTAAAGATCATTAAAAAATGAGCACAAGGCATGAAAAAAAAATCACATGGTTGAAAAGGAAACAGAAAAACCAAACACAGGGACAAACAATCAATAGGTACAAAACAGCACTCCAGCCTTCCTCTACTAAATTAGCAAATCGGGATGAAACTGATTGTGCAGAAAGCAAACTGATGAGGTTTCAGGAAATTGCTGCCCTGCTGGTCCCTTTTCAAAGTAACTTAAAATGCTCAAGGCAATTTCCTAAACACTAATACTTTTTGACCTAATTGCCCTTTTTCTGGGAAATCACACTCACTAAATAAATTTGAAGTTCAAAGGTCCTTCAAGGCCTTCATCTCTTCCTTTTTGGAGCAGAGTGTACCAACCAAGGGGCAGGTGTGTGTGTGTGGGGGGGAAACAACTTGGGGATGAATTTAACAGTATGTTGAACAGTATGACATGAACAGCAACAGAGGAACATGGCTATGCCATGCTAAATAAGAGTGAACCATATTTGTGTAGTTAAAATTATAAAATGGTGGTGAGAAAGTCATTTTTAATTTTTTAATATTCCATGTAAATCATGGAGAGGACACACTATTGCAGGCTCTGAGGAAGAGAGGGACCTTAGAGAGTTTAAGGAGTGGGACTCAAATTCAGGATGCCTGAGTTAATCTAATTGGATAATGAACTAGTGGAGACCAGTAGGGCCTGGGGGCCGCTGTGATGAACTCTGAGTTTCCTTTCCTATCCCTCCTCTCCCTCTCCCTTCCCGCCTCTGCTTCTCCCCGCCTCCTCCCCCTCCCTTCCCTTTCTTTCTCCTCACTTCCTTTCTCCTCCTTCCTTTCTTATTTCTTTGTCTATTCTTTCTTTTTGGAGGGATATGTGGTCCTTATATGTTTTAGTCATAAAGAACAATTGGAGAATTTTAGAACTGCTCCAGGCCTACACTGAGAGTATCTGTGAGCATCTGGCCCAAGTGATTGCCCCACCTTCCTTGGAGATACAGTAAGGATGGCACACTCAGTTGAGTAGTCAGGTAGGTCAGGAAAGGGTATGGTATTCCCAGCAAAGACAAATTACAAAGTGAAATATGCTCGATTAGACCCTGAATGTCCCTGATCTGTAGGACTCTGGTAGAAACATTGTCTAATACCCACTGGTGTCAGTAACTGAACCTCATCCAGGTGCCAGGCATCAGGGGCTGACCGCTAAGGATGAGTAAAAAAGACAGTGAGAAGTGAGCTGATTTCAAACACAAGAATTACATGGACGAACTGCATCTGCCCAGAGCTCCACACAGAGGGAGTAGAAGGACATGTTCCACAGAGTAAAATCAGATGAATAATCAGAAGAAAGGTCTGCTCATGAAACAGACTTCCCCTAAGAAATAAAAGGAAAAAATTTATCAAGTTTGTATTTTCCATGAAGTTAGAGAACACAGGGTATTTTCCAAAAGGTAATTGTGTGAGATAAGACCATTTTACTTTAAGATGAAAAGAGTGATTATAGAATTTGAAAATGCAGTAGGGGCCGTGAGAAGCATATTTAAAATGGAAGAAAATGGAATAAATAATTTAAATTGTCTGTTCTGAAGAGAAAATTTCCCAGAATTCACACAGGGGGATCAAAGATGAACAAAACATCAGAGTCTGTCTGAAACTGGCAAAAACAAAAGCAGAGTGAGAGGAAAATGACTATTGAGAGCAGGTAAAATGAATGAAAAGAACTCACATCTAGACTCACCCTGGTAAAGTTCTCAAATACCGTTATGGGAAATGAGTCCAGAATGAATACAGCTTTGATTTTTTAAGAGGGCCAAGCAAAATAAGAATGTGTATAAATTATGAATTTATTTTTAAAAAGAAAGTAGAAAAAACATGAACTCTATAACCAGAAATAGGAAAGAAAATAAGAAAAAAAAAACCTCATAAAATAAAATGACAGGATAAGCAAGAAAGATACAAGTCATCATAATAAATATAAACAGATCAAACTTCCCTCTATAAGAACAAAGATTATGGCCGGGCGTGGTGGTGCACGCCTTTAATCCTAGCACTTGGGAGGCAGAGGCAGGCGGATCTCTGTGAGTTGGAGGCCAGCCTGGTCTACATAGCGAGTTCCAGGCCAGCTGGGACTACAGGGAGACCCTGTCTCAAAAACACCAAAAAGCAAGCAAGCAAACAAACAAACAAAAAGAATAAAGATTATTAGTGTAAGCATGAAAGCAAATTCCACTTGAACTAATATGATGATGTTTAAAAGAAACGAATGGGCAGAAAGATTTAAGTAACTATTAGTTTATCAAAGGAATACCATGATAATATTAATATAAAAAGCTGAATTCAAACCAGGTGCTTTAATGGGAAGACAGAAATAAGTAATTTTATGAAGGTTAAATCCTCACTTATAATGAGAAATAAACATTAATAAGCATTACAATATACAAAGCAGTCAATTTAAACATGGTCCTTTATATTTTTATTTATGACCATGATAAAAATACTAAAATAAGAGTAGTTTTCTGTTGTAAATATCTATCAATATGGAAAATCAACTGTTTTCAAGCCAGTCTGATACCCAATAAAAATTTCTCAAAAGTAGAAAAACAACTAAATATGAGAAAATGCAATGCACTGAAACCCAGAAATGATACTGTTGGGTATACGTAGATATTAGTACCTGCTGCAATTCTATTTTATACATTCAAGGAGGTGGAGAAAGGCTGAGCAAGTTAAGTGCAGAGCTAGAGAATTCAAAGAAATTAACCTGCATAGAAAGTTTACAGTACGTGAAATAAAACATACAAGTTGGGAATAATAGTGGATTTGATATTATATAAGAAAAGATTAGAGAATTGGAAAATATTCAAAACAAAACACATAGAGAAAAGAAACAGAAAAGCATTAACTGATAATCCATGATAACCAGAGTCCTTACAGGTGTCCAGGGACAGAAAACATATTCAAAGAAATAATGACAGAAGGTTTTCTAAGTTAGATGACATCTATACACCCAAAGAATCCCACCAAAAAGTTAACAAGGTCCAACCACAAACTGCAGAAAAAAAGAACTACGCTAAGGTGCACCACAATCAAATTGCTTTAAAATAATTGTAAAGAGTAATGCTCTGGAGCAGTTCCAAAAGAGAGACATATTATGTCCAGAGCAACTGTTACCACAGTTCTGACGGAATTTTCATTATGAGTAACCCAAAGCAGAAGATATTCTAGCAGTATCAAATTCCGTATCTGTATGAGTCACTTTTCTGTTGCTGTGATAGAAACACTGACCCAAGCAATTTATAGAAGGAAGAGTTTATTTGAGCTTACGGTTCCAGGGGAATTACAGTCCATCATGGCAGGGAGGCATGGTGGGTGGAAGTGGCTGAAGGTGGCTGGAGCAGGAGCAGCAGCAGAAGCTAAGCTCTCACAGCATCACACAGGCACAGGAAGCAAGCAAGAAGGCGACTGGAGATCCAGCAAGGCTTAAGAACTCTCTAAGCCCACCCCCAGTGACGTGCTTCCTCCAGGATAGTCACACCTTCTAAAACCTCCCAAAACAGCGCTACCATCTGGGGACAAAATGTCCAAATACTTAAAGCCTACAGGAGACATTCTCATTCAAACCATCACAATATCCAACAACAACTTAAAATTTTTTTTTCACTTATTATATTTTTTATGTGTATGAATGTATTGCCTGCATGATATCAGTGCACCCATGTTGTGCAATGTCCACAGAAGGCAAGAGGGCATTGGAGCCCCTGGAACTGGAGTTACAGATGATTGTTAGTGGACATGTGGGTTCTGGGAACCAAACCTGGGTCCTCTGCAAGAGCAGCCAGTGCTCTTAACTGCTGAGCCATGTCTCCAGACCCAACAATAACTGTTTAAATTTTATTTTATTTTATTACTTTACTATTTTATTTTATTTTATTATGTGTATGAGTGTTTTTACTGCATGTGTATGTAAGTACACACAAATCATGCAATGTCAATGAAAGCCAGAAGAGAGCATCTGATCCCCTGGAGCTGGAGTTCTGGATGGTTCTTAGTTACCATGTGGGCGCTGGTAACCAAGCCCTTGTCCTCTGCAAGAGCAGACAGTGCTCTTGTCTGCTGAGCCATCTCTCCAGCACCCCAACAACAACTTTGAAGAACAAAAGGAAAAATATTTTTCAGACACATAATCTTTAAAAATTTATCCAAAATCCCTTACCACAAGAAATGTTTTGAAAATTCCTTCCAGGATTGGATAGAAGACTCAGAGGTTAAGAATGCCTGATACTCTCGCAAAGAACCCAAGTTTGGTTCCTAGCACCCACATTGAGTGACTCACAACCATCTGTAACTCTAGTTCCAGAGGATCTGATGCCCTCTTCTGCCCTCTGCGCGCGCGTGCGCACACACACACACACACACACACACACACACACAAATAATATATCTTTAAAGCATTCCTTCCAACAGTAGGAAATGATAGTAAATGGAAGTGTGAATCTACAAAAGGAATGAGGAGCCCCCCCCACACCAAATGACAACTATCTGGGTAAATACAATAATTCCTTATTAGTTATATCTCTGATAAAGATCGTTGATAATGTGAAGCAAAAGCAATGGCATGATATTATAACATATGTAGAATTAAAATGCATGATGAAGAAACAGCTCAACATTCGGGAACAGAAACAAAGCAGTGTGTGTTCTAGTCAAGTGTTAAGTTAGATTGTTAATTGAAGAGGTACATCATAAGTATTATGGTAATCACTTAAGTGAGAGATAAAACTAATAAGTCATAAAAGAGATCAAAATTACAGTATATATAGTAAACTATGCTGGGATGTATGAATTAATAGTAAACATAATGTATTTTAGAACAAAGAATATAACCAGAACTAAAGAAGATAATTTAATAATAAGGGGTCATTGGGCTAAGGATATAACTCAGTGGTAGCAAGAACAAAAACCCTCACAAAGAACGTTTCTATCTTATAATAATTCATCAAGATGCATTAATCCTAACAACTCATATGCCTTTTATTTATTTTTTAAAATATTTTATTTATTATTTTTATTTTATGTGTTTGAATGCATTTTCTGCATGTATGAAAGTGCACCCGTGTAGTGCAATGCCCGTGAAGGACAGAAGAGGCCATTAGATCCCTTGGAACTAGAGTTACAGATGGTTGTTAGCTGCCATGTGGGTATTGGGATTCGAACCCAGGTCTTCTGCAAGAACAACCAGTATTCTTAACCATTGAACTATCTCTCTAGCCCCCTCATATGCCTTTTAAAAAGCCTTCGAACTCCACGAAGCAAACATTGATAAGACAGCAAAGGGACGTGTACACATCAACAGCTGAAGTTGGAAATATGATCACTTCTCATTTAGCAGAACAAATGGATGTTAAAAATCAAAAAGAATAGAATACTCAAAGAAGCAGCTTGGCCTATTTGACCTGTTGTTGTTGCCCAACAACCCCAGGATGGGGGGCCTTTTTGAATGTATGTGGGGCATTTGCCAGAATGATATTCTGCCATAGAACACATCTCATTTGAAAATAATTAATTTCATAGAAAATATACTCTCTGACCACAGTATGAATAAAGAAAGCATCAATAATAGAAGAATACTTGGAAACTGAGTAGGATGACTAAATAGCCCATAAAAAGAACCCAAAACCTGTAAAAAGAAGCCAAAACATTATAAAGTAATTTGAAATGAATGAAAATAAAAACATAACATATTAAAACTTCTGGATTGAACTCAGGCAGAATCTAGATAGAAATTTATAGCCTTAAATACTTACTAGCACAAATGAAATGTCTCAATCAGTATCAAATCTATCATCTAATGAAACTAAAAAGAAGAGCAAATAAAATTCAGAGTACACAGAAAAAAAGAAATAAAGATCACAATGAAAATTAATGAAATCAAAAAATTAAACGACACAGAAAAATCAATGAAAGTTCTTTCACATAAAGTCAATAAACTACTAGTTAACTTGAAAAGAAAAGAAAAACATCATAAGACAATCCCCACTGATAGAAAACGTTCTTAACAAAATTCAACATCCATCCATTATAAAAATCCCCAACAGACTTGTAATAGCAGCTGATACAGTGTCTATAGAAACTCCACAGTTAGCATTTGCTTCATGATGGAAAAGAAATGACTTCTAATAACATCAGAGACAAAAACAAGGGTGTCTCCTCCCACCACCAGCGATCTGTAACATTACACAAGAGATTGCAGCTACCACGAGAAGGCAGGAAAATACAAAGAAACACACAGATTGGAAAATAAGTAAAACTGACTTTAATACAATGGGTAGCAAATTCATAAGACACAAAGTCAATATATAAAAATCAGTATTATAGGGGCTGGAGAGATGGCTCAGCAGTTAACTAGCTGCTCTTGCAGAGGACCCAGGGTGGTGGTGGAAGGTCAGGTCCCAGCATCCGCATGGCAACTAACAACTGTCCATAATTCTAGTTTCAAAAGATCCAACGCCCTCTTCTGGATTCTGTGGGTATTGCAGGTATATGATGCACTTACATGCATGCAGGCAAAATATTCATACACATAAAATAAAAATAATAAATAAAATCAATATTATGAGCTTCTACTTCTAAGAAAATAGAGCAAATGTAATACCCCTATTTGTCCAACTAAGTTCAACTAAAGAATCTAGATATTTTTAAGAGCTCTGAAATATGCCAGGCTGATAAGGCTCTTGGACCCAAAGGAAAACACTGTAGGTTAGTACCTTCAGTCTGTTGAGACTCTAAATAGAAGAGAAGTTGGCAAGGGAAGAATTTGCTGCTTGCTTTGGCACTCAAAGCTTCACAGTGGTAAAGCTCTAAGGGCTTCAGACCTGAACAGCCATCCACATCATTGGTTTTCTGGGTTCAGAGCTTTGAGCCACACCACTGGCTTCCTTGGGTCTCCAGCTTGCAGACAGAAGGTTGTGAGACTTCTCAACCTCCATTATCAGATGAGCTATTAGCTTGTAATAAATCTCTCTACACCCTTATGATTTGCTCTGTTTCTCTGGAGAACTCTAATCAATATAGATGCTGTACTGAGAACTAACTAAGAGGCTGCTGTAATAAAAGTCCAAAAATGCCAGTGTGGCTCTGGAACTGGTAATAGGTAGAGGCTGGAAAAAGTTTAGTTTGAGGTGCATGCCAGAAAAATCTGACCTTGTTGTAAAGGATTTTTGTAGGTATTTTATTTCCCCTTTTTTTTTTTTGGTCAGTCTTTTCTGTGTGGCCCAGGACAGTCTCAAACTCATGATCCTTCTGCCTTAATCTTCCAAGTCCTGGGACCACAGGCATGCACTATCAAGTAATTCCATTGAGGGCCAAGAAATAACTAAGAGGAGGGGGAGGAGGAGGAGGAAGAGGAGGAGGAAGAGGAGGAAGAGGAGGAAAAAGATCTATTGTGAAAACTTTGGCTCAGAATTTACATGAATAATCATGTGAAAAATGTTCTTGGAAATATGGATACTAGGATGGTCAAGTCAGCACTCAAATGGAAATGAGGACATGCCATTGGATGATGCAGAAAAGACAGTCTTGATTGAAGCCCGATGTTTTGAAGAAGACAGAACTTGCCATGGTGCACTGGGTATTCAGGAGAGCAAGTGTGTAAGCAAAGTGAAACAAGAGTGCTGTGGCTTCTCCTGATTGCTTGTAGCAAAACAAAGAAAATATACATGAGTTGAAGATGGAATTAAGCAAAAAGCAACCAGAATGTGAAGATTTGAAAAACTCTCAGCCTGTTCACATTGCAGAAAATAAAAGACCATGTTTGGAAGAGAACAAGATTGGGGCCAACCAACCACTTGATAAAGAGATGAATGCTCTATGAACCATGAACTCGGTCAGTCATATCAGCAGATGTCAGGAACAGAGATGGGAGAACATCAGCAGAAACCCTGCCAACCAGGGAGAATGAAAACAAGAAAGTGAAACCAAATGAAAGAAGTTTGTGAACTTATAATATTCTTCAAGGAAAGGAAGATCTAGAACTCAGCCCAGAGATCACCCACAAGAAAGGTGTGAGTTTAGGAAGACCAGGGGCTGACTGTTATGGATCAAATGCCCATGACCTCCAAAGTTCATATGTTCAAACCATAATCTTCAATGTTGCAGTATTAGGAATCGAGGATTGTGGGTCATGAGGGAGAAGCCCTCATGAATGAAAGGAGACCCTTGTAAGATGGTACACGGCAAAACTTCCTTCACTATTTCTTTTTTTCAGCACATGGCAGTGCAATATGGCCATCTGTAATCATGTATTAGTTCACTTTCTGCTGCTGTGATAAAGACCACACCCAAAAGAAACTTAGGGGAGGAAAGGGCTGTTATTTGTCTTACACTTCCATCACTAAAGGTCAGAAACTCAACCAGGAGCAGAGGCATTGACCTCAGAGAAAAGCTTCTTGCTGCCTTTCTCAGTAGCTCATGCTCAGCTAGCTTTCTTTTCTTTTCTTTTCTTTTCTTTTTATTATTTATTTTTATTTTATGTGCATTAGTGTTATGCCTACATGTGTGTAAGTGCACCTGTGTCATGCAGTGCTGATGGAGGATGGAAGAGGGCACCAGATCCCCTGGAACTGGAGTTAAGGATGGTTGTAAGTCACCATGTGGGTGCTGGGAACTGAACCCAGGTCTTCTGCAAGAACAGCTAGTGCTCTTAACTGCTGAGCCATCTCTCCAGCCTCTCAGCTAGATTTCTTACACATATCAGGCCTACCTGCCTACAAATGGTGCTGCCCACAGTGGTCTGGGCCTACCCACATCAATCATGAGTCTTCTATGAAGGTCAATGTGATCGAGGCAATTCTTCAGCTGAGGTTTTTCCCTTCCCAGGTAACTCTACATTGTATCAAGTTGACAGTATAAACTAACCAGTTCACCCCAGGAGAGGCATCACCTAGAACATTCCATGCATTACCCTCATCACAAGACAAGAAGCAGGCCAAAAAAGTCCCAATGAAAGCCCATTTCTCTAGCCAAAGGACCAGGTGAAGAGAAGTCTTGGCGCATATAAAAAACTTTTAGAAATTAAAAGTTTAGAAATTAAATTTTCTAGTAGCACCTAAATGCCACAGAACAATCCATGGCTCTACCCCGGCAAGGCCAAGAGAAGTCAAGTATAGAAGGTAGACTTCCACCTTTGTCTCCCAAATGCCTCAGCTCCTAATGGATGTGCCAGTCCTCTCCTCTTGGTGGGGGGGAGGTGCTAGACGATGCTGGGATGAGACTCCATCCCTGCTAGGCAGAAGAGTCATACCTCTACAGGATCAGTGGAGACCTTGCGGGGAGCTGGTTCTCCATCCTCACTGCAGTGATAAGGCACCTGTCACATCACCGCAATATCAGAGGAAGCTGATGAGAGAGCCATATTTTTCAACCACTTCCCAGGAGTAACAAGAGCCATCCTTAATTTTCTGTAGTATCAAAGGACCCTACATGGGACAAAGCAGCAAGGCATTCCTAACCCTCCTGGATAGACAGAGGCCCTGTGGGAAGCCAGAATGCCTGAGCAACCCAACAACAATGAAGAGTACCCCATCTTGGGTGTGAAGCTTGGGTCACCAAGCTATCAACACCTGGCAGTAATATCAGTCAGGTAAAAGACAGAGCCTAGGTAACATAATCTCATAGTATAATTAATGTCCCCAATGTCTAGGCTTTAATTAAAAAAAAATCATTCATCATACCAAAAGCCAGGCAGATCTCACACTGAGTCAAAACCCAGAATCCACAGATGTTCATACTGAGATGCAGAGATTCTGGACTCATCTTGTAAAGATTTTAAAACAGCCACCACAACAATTGCCTCCACAAGCAATTCAAACGTGCTCAAAATCAACAGAAAAGCAGAGGTTCCCAGCAAACAGATAGAAAAACACCTAAAACTAAAAAAAAAAAAGAAACAGAAGACATAAAGAAGCATTAACATGAAATAGAAATGAAAAATGCAGTAATAAAGGATAAAAGACTCAGTGTGGGACTAAGCTGTAATGGACAGGGTAGAAAGAGAGAATCAGTGAACCGGAAAGTTCAGCAATAGAACTTACCCAACCTGAGCAACAGAGAGAAAATAGATGAGGTAGGGGTGCTGTTGAGGAGGGGAAGCACCAAGAGAACATGTACTAAGAAAGATGGTTTTAAAAGCACCAACAGATTTATAAGCAAATTAACTCCATATATGTTCTACAACCAGTTGGAATCAAACTAACAGTCAGTAAGAGACATGAAAGTGAACTCCCCAAACACTTGGAAACCAAATAGCATTTAACTTCTAAATGATCCACTAATCAGAGACGGTTTCAAGAAGAATAAAAAAGATACATTGAACGGAAATAAAACGAAGATATAGCGTATCATAATCTGTGGACACAGCCAGGGGGTCCCAAGGGGGATATTTACACTACATGCATGTGTAAAACAGGAATAGTCCCAGATCAACAATCTCAACTCCCACCTCAAGAATCCAGAGAAACAGAAGCAGAATAGGCCCAAAGCAAGGGAGGAGAAGAGAATAATAAACACAAAGAGGGAAAAAATAAATGAATTTAAAATAGAGAAAATAAAATGAAATGAAGGACTCATTATTTGAAAAGATCAATAAAGTTGAAAAACTAGCAATACTAACAAAAAAAAGAGATGACACATAACAGTATCAGCAATGAACAAAGAATTCACTGTAGACTCCAAAGGTGACAAAAGGACATTAGGTGGGGCTGCGGAGATGGCTTGGTGGATAAAGTGCTTGCTGTGCAAGCTTGACAAACCTGAGTTCAACTCCCCAGAACCCACATTAAAAAACTGAGTGGTGGCATGCCCCTGCAACCCCGGTGCTGAGCAGGCAGAGACAGGTGCATCCTGGGAACTTGCCAATCAGTCCGGTTCAGTTAGCTCAAATAGTGGTTTGGATCAGGGAGAGAACCTGCCTCAAAAAAAAAAAAAAAACTTTGGAGAAGTGATTGGGTATCTGGTTTCCACACCTGCACACAGTGATACCATATACACACACAGGACATTAGGCGAACGCCTTCAAACTATACAAACATAACTTTTAAACTTAAATAAAATTGACTAAAACCCTTGAAAAGCACAAACTAATGTAACTCACCCAATATTAAATAATTTGAGTAGAATCCCTTATAAGAAATTGAATCCAAAATTAAAAATTCAGGGGTGGGGGGTTTGCTGAAGAGACGGCTCAGCAGTTAAGAGCACTGACTGCTGTTGCAGAGGACCCGGGTTTCATTCCCAGTGCCTATGGCAGCTAACAACTGTCCTTAACTCCAGTTCCAGGGAATCCAACACTCTCTTTTGACCTCTGCGGGCATTTCAGACTTGGGTGCACTTACACACATGCAGGCAATACACTCATATGCATAAAATAAAAATAAAAATTTTAAAAAATTCTGGAGAGATGGCTCAGTCAAATAGGGAAGTAGAGTCACTGAGAAGCTTGATAGCAACAGATGGGAGTGAGGGATAACAAAAATATCCTAAGAATGTCTTATTCTCAAATGTTCATTGAATAGTTTTTAAATTAATGACCTCAGGAGTCACAAAGAGAAAAAAAAAGGACTTTGTTGATGTATACTACGATGCAATAAAATAGGAAATAGACTGCATGATAAATAAAAATCACTTAGAAAAATTAAAAATATCTTCATAAATAAAACTGAAGTCAAAACAAAATCACATGGCAATGAGGGACTGGAAAATAATTACTGCTCTGTGTGGGGACTTGTGAGACTCCAAGGTGCTGCTCTCAGGATGATCCATAATTTCAGTGCCATTCATTATGAGAGATCAAAGTAGCCAAGCTGAACAGTCATTTTAAGAAGCTGAAAAAAAAGTATATTAAGATGGAATGAACTAAAGGAGAAAAAATTCAGTAAGGTCAAACCAGTGAATTGAAAAACCAGTGAAAATAAGAGAATTGGTAAATACTAAATCTTTTTTTTTAAAGGTGAATAAGTAAATAAAGTTCTGGCAAAATTAATCAAAAAGAGGAGGGAAAGTAAATTAACATTTTGGAGTGACGTCTGAAAACAGCAAAGGCTTGTACAGATTCTCTCCTCCATAAGATTCATGAGGGAGCCAACAAGTGTTGTTAGAAGCAACTTTCCCAGGACTCTAAATAAAACAAAACAAAGGCTTGCAGTGGTGGTTGGAACGTTTATTGAATTAAAACAGCTGAATGTTGCTTTTTTTATAAACAACAGCAAGATTAGTGGTGTTTTCATTGCTGTCATCTGATCTTACCTGGTAACCTGGTGGCAGCCTTGAAAAACCCTTCATTTGTGGTAAACAGCAGCTGTCCAGTAGCCACCAGAGAACAGAGCAGGGATAGAGCCCCTTCAAAGCCTCTTTCCTGGTGAATTTTCTGGAATTTTACATGTTTGAGTCAGTTGTTGGATCTGATTCAGTGCTCACCCAATGCAAGAATCCTTTCTCAGAGGTGTTTGTCAAAAACAATTACAGGCAACTGCTCAATGTCCTGGCTTCCTGAGGTGGTGGATTGTAACTGGGCAAAACAGCAGACAAAACAAGGTTAACAGGATAAGCTGAGGGATGGATGTGCACAGGGGATTTAAAAACCTCCAATACTGCATTAAAATTCTAGCTGCCTTCCTTCCCAAATCCCCAAATCAAAAAGCTGATCCTGCTGGGCGTGGTGGCGCACGCCTTTAATGCCAGCACTCGGGAGGCAGAGGCAGGCGGATCTCTGTGAGTTCAAGGCCAGCCTGGTCTACATAGTGAGTTCCAGGACAGCTGGGGCTACAGGGAGACCCTGTCTCAAAAAGACTGAAAAAAAAAAAAAAGCTGATCCTAAAATTCACATGACAATTCAAGGGACTAAGAATATTCAAAACACATTTAACCAACAGAGTAAAGTTGGAGGACTCATTTTCCAGTTTTAGAACTGAGGTTATGCAGATAGTGTAATCAAGACAACACATTAATGCCGTAAGGGTAGATGTGCAGGTGAATGTTCATAAAGATCATTGCTCTAAATTACAGGACTGAGAAGCCAGAAACAAACCCGTGCAGCACCAGACATCTGATTGCCAACAAGAAAATTCACAATCAGGGCTGAAGAGATGGCTCTTGCTGCTCTTGCAAAGAACCAGGGTTCAGATCCCAGCATCCACATCGGGTGTCTTACAACCACCTGTAATTTCAGATCTAAGGGCTCTGATACCCTCTTCTGGCTTCTGTGGGCAGCTACAAACATGTGGCATACACTTACACAGACATACACAGACAAATAAAAATGGTAAAGATCTTTCAAAAAAACAATACAAATAAAATTTACAATCTTTTTTGAAAATATTTTAT
Organism: Nannospalax galili; assembly: GCF_000622305.1. NCBI lineage: Eukaryota > Metazoa > Chordata > Mammalia > Rodentia > Spalacidae > Nannospalax > Nannospalax galili. The sequence goes on along the minus strand of NW_008338996.1, from coordinate 9,541,463 downwards.
TTATTTATTTATTTATTTATTTATTTATTTACTTGCCTCCATGTATGTAAGTGTACCCATGTTGCACGGTGCCCAAGGAGGTCAGAAGAGAGTGTTGGATCCCCTGGAACTAGAGTTACAGAAGGTTGTTAACCATCATGTGGATGCTGGGTATTAAACCCCTGTCCTGTGCAAGAGCACTCAGTGAGCTTAACCACTGGGCCATCTCTCGTGTGTGTGTGTGTGTGTGTGTGTGTGTGTGTGTGTGTGTGCCTGTGAGTAACACATGTGGAGGTCAGAGGAAAACTTTTTGGGGTCAATTATCTCTTTCCACTATGTGGGGTCCAGGGGTTAAACTTAGATGGCCAGGCTAGGCAGCAAGTACCTTTAACCACTGAACCATGTCATCAGTCCCAAGAAGAAACTTCAATAAGGAAAGAAGAATCTGTTCAACAAATGGTGTGGGAAGAGCTTGCTGCTCATGTGGGGAAAAATGAGGTTAAATTCCTACTTCATGGCTTTATAATGAAATGGAGTTCTTTTTTAAAGTTTAAAACCTCATTTAATTTTATGTCTTATAGAGTTTATACTGAGTACAATATTGTATAACTGTATTAATTCAACTGTAAACCTAAAAATTTACAGCCAATTTTGAAAGAGATGCGTCTTAGCTCTGGAAATTGTTATTGAATATGTCAATGCTGTTGTAATGAGATGCTTCTTCTAATTATATGGTTATTAAATAAATAATTTTTAAAAAAAAAGGTAACTCAAAAAAATGAGTCAAAGACAAAATACAAAGACCCAGACTTTAAAACTGTTAGGGGAAGCTAACAGAGATAGGTACAAATCTCTGTGGTCAGTTAAGCAGAAGTTTCTTAGCTATAACACCTCATATTCAAGGAAACAAGGAAAACAAAACATGTAAACTGAATTTCAACAAAATGTTAGACTTCAGTGCTTCAAAAGTCACTATCAAGAAATGGAGAGTTGGAAAGATGGCTCAGTGGGTAAGTGTGCTTTCTGTTCTTCTAGACAGCAGAGTTCAGTGTCCAGCACCCATGCCAGGTGGCTCATAACTGCCTGTAATGCCAGATCCAAAGGATACAACACCATCTTCTGGCACTGCACACACGTGCTATATATTACACACACACACACACACACACACACACACACACAGAGAGAGAGAGAGAGAGAGAGAGAGAGAACAATAATAAAATAAGTCTTTAAAAAAGAAGTGGAAAAGACATTCACAGAATGGTATGAAATATTTGCAAATCACTTATTTCTATGCCAATAATATACCCAATAAGTAACAGGGACCCAGAATATGTAAAGAACTCTTACAAATCAACAATAAAAGGACAAAGAACTCAGCAGGCTGAGGATATGAACATGCATTCTTCAAAAAAGATAGATGAATTATAAATGAGTATGTGAAAGGATGCTCAGTGTTATTAGTCTTGAGAGAAAGGAAAATAAAATCCTTTCCTTTCCTTCTGGAAGATGGTCATCATTTAAAAATAAATGACAGAGAGTAATTGTAAAAGAAATTGTATCCCTTATCCATTGATGGAAGAAACATTATGATGGTCCACACACTTTAGAAAACAGGCAGTTCCCCCTAAAATTAAAGTTACAGTATCACTTCACCATGTCACACATAGAGACATTAAAAAGTATTGACACAATGGGGCTGGAGAGATGGCTCAGCAGTTGAGCACTGGCAGCACTGGCTGTTCTAGCAGAGGACCTGGGTTCGATTCCCAGCACCTATATGGTGGCTAACACCATCTGTAACTCCAGTTCCAGGGAAATCTGACGCCTTCTTCTGACCTCTGCAGGCAATGTACCACACAGGTACCCTTACATACATGCAGGCAAAACACTCGTACACATAAAATTAAAAATATTTTTTAAAAGTGTGCACACAAAATACTTCAACATCAATGATAAATGTTATTTATAATATACCAAAGTGTAAACAATCCAAATGTCCATCAGAGGTGAATGACAGGGAAAAATTTACATATCAATATACACAATTATGTAATCAGAAAAAGGGAATAAAGCTCTGACATGCTATCACATGGATGTCTTGAAAACAATTTGCTAACGTAGAGAACCCCGACACAAAAGGTTGCATAGTATAGGATTCCATTTATGTGAAATGTCTAGAATGAGCAAGTGTGAAGAGACAGAAAAATGATTAGTGGCTGACAGGCTGGGGGAAGGGAACATGGGAAGGGGCAGCTAATGGATACCAGGATTCCTCTTGGGGTGGTAGCAGTGTTCTAGAATTAAACAATAGCCATAATCATAAAACAAGTGAATACAGCAAAAAGCAGCTAATCATAAACTTTAAAAGGGTGAACTTTATGATATGTGAGTTGTATTTCAATTTTACTTTATTCAGAATGATAACTTTACAGATCTATAAAAAACTGTTATTTTATAGTACATACTACACAGAAATTACAAAAATGCTAGGCTCAAAAATGGAAGCTTGACTACCATCCTCAAGCCTCTTGGGGTAAGTCTATAGCGCAGCTCTCCACGCTGGGACTCCCTAAGCCACGTTCACCCTTCCATCGCTCCCGCCGTTCTATACTCCTAGTTTGGGCTCTGCGCCATTCCTAGTCTTGGGGCCCCAAACACCTGGGGAACCAATACTGCTTCCTGATCCTTCTCACCCAGACCAACTCAGTCCCTTTCTTGGGCTCCAGGAGCACCGCTTCTAATCCTGGCCCCGCCCTCACCTCTCTCTGCTTCCCTGGACTGCACCACTGGATAACTCTCCTAGCCTGCACTACTATCCTCAAGCCTCTTGGGGTAAGTCTATAGC
>NW_008338996.1:9524494-9533362 GCF_000622305.1 Nannospalax galili | reverse complement strand
ATGTGAAAACGTCTCAATGTCAATTGCTTTGGAATGAATTCTTCTGTATGAAAATAGAAAAAACAAAAAAAAAACAAGTATCTTCTTGAAGTCCCTCAAATTAAGGTAAAGAACAAAGAACAAATCTTCTGGAAGAACGCAAAGGAAAATAGCTTTAGATACTTAAGTGACAATTGAATTTATTCTTATAATTGTTTTAATAGCTTTTGTATAATCTTCATCGCTATTATGAGATATATTTATCAATTTAAAAATGGAAGCTTTTAAAAAATCATTATTTTAATTTTTTGTGTGTACGAGTGTATTGGCTGCATGTATGTAAGTGCATCCGTGTCATGCAATGCCCATGGAGGTCAGAAGAGGGTATCAGGTCCCCTGGAACTAGAGTTACAGATTGTTTTTAGCCACTGTGTGGATGCTGGGAACTGAACTTGTATATTGTTAAAACTGTAACTTTAATTGTAAAAAAATTTTTTTAAAAATGGAAGCTTTTAAAAAAAATCATTATTTTAATTTTTGTGTGTACGAGTGTATTGGCTGCATGTATGTAAGTGCATCCGTGTCATGCAATGCCCATGGCGGTCAGAAGAGGGTATCAGGTCCCCTGGAACTAGAGTTACAGATTGTTTTTAGCCACTGTGTGGATGCTGGGAACTGAACCCCGGTCCTCTGCAAGAAGTGCTTTTAACCACTGAGCCATCTCTTCAATTCCCGCTCCCAAACTGAAGTTTTTAATGAAACGAATTTCATAAAAATCGATTTCCTTAAAAAATAGACTGTGTGATTTGATGAGAATGTCCCCTATAGGCTCTAAGTATTTGAATATTTTGCCCCTGTTGGTGGCACTGTTTGGGGAGACTGTAGGAGGTGTGGCCATTCTGTTCCTGGGGCAGGCTTTGGAGTTCTTAAGCCTTGCTGGATTTCCAATTGCTCTCTGTTTCCTGTGCCTGCTTGAATGTGTGAGTGCTCCCTTTTCTGCTCTGGTCACCCCTGCTATGCCTCCTCCAAATGGCAGACTCTAATCCCTCTGGAATTGTAAGTAAAATAAACTCTCCCTTCTATAATTTCCCTTGGTCACAGTGTTTTATCACAGCATCAGAAAAGTAACTAATACATGGACTCGAGAAGAAATAAAAGCTCATGGGAAAAAGACACTTGCATTTGAAAATATTAAGAACTGGGGAGGTGGCTCAGTCAAGTGCTTGCCATACAAGCCTGAGGACCCAAGTCTGATCCCAGCACCCACGTAAAAGTCTGGGTGTGGTAGTGTATTTGCAATCCCAGTGCTGGAGTGACAGAAACAGGATTCCTGAGCTCTGAGGCTCCCAGCTTAGACTAATGGGTAAGTCCTAGATCCAGTAAGGGACCATCACAACAAAACAAAACCAAACAAAAACAACCCAAGGTGGATGGTAGGAATAACATGCAAAGTTGACTTCCACATGCACCCTCTCTTACAAGAACACACCCATACATCCATTCATACCTGCATGTGCGCGCGTGCACACACACACACACACACACACACACACACACACAGAGAGAGAGAGAGAGAGAGAGAGAGAGAATATCACAATAAATAAAAGAGCAAGGGGAAACCAACCTGCATAAAACTATAATTGAGCTGAAAATTGTGAAAAAATTAAAAAGCACTGAGCCTGTATGGTTTGGGGATGTTTCAAACACAAACCTGATAACATTTACAGACAAATCCAGGAAAAAACAAATGGAATTTGGGGTATGGATATGAAATTTCTTTAAAAAAAATAAAAGAATGATTGAACCCAGCTGTATATTAAGAAGATAACGTACCGCACCCAAATAAGGTGCTTTACGGGAACAGAAGGTCAATTCAGTATTAAAAATCTACTATTTTAACTAACTGTATTAGTTTGTCAAAGATGTCAAACAATATTAGACTCCTTATGTACCAGAAATAATATGTGTGCCATTTGATTTTTTAATTACATGAAATCAAATATCAGTATTAAGCAAAGCACTAAAAACATTATAATTAAATTCAGAAGAAGAAAAAAAACCAGCAACAAGGTCCTAAACCATCAGTGTTAGTTAATTTTGTCATACCACTGACTGCCAATGCAATTAAGTGATAAATTGTAATAAAAGCACAGATGATATTTAAAATGTTAAAAAAGGAGCCTTCAATAATATGAGCTAGTATAATACTATATATAAATTTAAATATTAATTTTTTTTTTTTGTATTTTCTAAGGAAACAAAGCTGCCTATCTCCACTTACATATTATGAAACTTCTTGCAATCCTTAGAGATTATAATTGCAATTGTTCATCAAATTCTTACCGTAATTTCCAAACCATTTGTTGATTTTTAGAAACTGTTGGTGCAATTTTTAAAATACACCCATCATTAATCAAATGAACTACAATCTGACATAGACACCACATCCAATTCCTCCAGCCACTTATCACTAATTATTAGTCAGTGACTGGCTGGTGCAGAGCATCTCTTAAGATCACAATATTGTTTAGATGCTGATGTGTCTGTCAGCTTCTGATGAACACACAGCAATTAATCTAAAATTTTTCTAGCCTTTAAAACACTCCAGTTTTTATGTCCTCAAATCTGTTATCTACTAAGATACACAATTTTGTAGTATGCCACTGTATGGTCACATGCCATATAGCTTGTTTTGATCAAGATAGGCAACATATAAGGCTGTCATCTCACAAAACTGTATCTCCTTGTGACATGACAACTATCTGAGACTGTATCTGTGCACACTTTACAATGTGTGCACACATGTAAGATTGCCTAGCGACACATTTCTTAGAATGTTTCCCCACCACTAAGTGATGTGATGTATTTAATTGTAAAAATCATTTTATCAACCTTAATTTACCTTCAATCCATTTAGAAAGCAAAATAATGGCCATAGCAGTAGCAATTACAAATTAAGAAAATAAAAACAGTTTAGTGGGGGAAAATGAAAGGGAAAAGTTGTTACATTTTTACTTTTGCTGCTAAACAGTAAATACATTTCTGACAGTTTATCAATCTAATATATTTTTTCTTTAAATTAATGCTTTGTCCCATTTGAACCTACTGTATTTCATTTTTTTTGAATTTCCATTTTCCTTTAGTCTTCTGTAAGTGTTCCAACGTTTTTAACATTTGCCATATTAATCCCTCTACAATTTTGCTGAAGATACTATTGCTATTTTACTTTCAAATAAACTTACAGTGAAGTGTCTTTGTGTTTTGTTTGTTCATTTGTTTTTTTGTTTTGTTTTGTTTTGAGACAGCATCTTACCACACAGCCCTGACCAGCCTGCAATTTACCATGTAGACCAGGCTGACCTCATTCTCACAGAGTTCCACCTGCCTCTGCCTCACGAGTGACAGGATTAAAGGCATGTCCACCATGCCCCAGTAGTCTCCTCTCTTTTTCTCTCTCTTAAAGAAGGCAATTTTCTTAAAATTTGTTCCTAATACCCTGTTTATCTGTTAAATTGATAAACTTAATTTAATATTCAACTATTTTTGCAATCCATCACAGCACAAGATTTCTAAGTTTTGTTGTTTCAACTTTGACTATGTTATTGATACTTTCTTGGTGCTATATGATGCATGAAAATCAATTAAAAGTTCATCAAGAGATGACATTTAGAATAACCTACCTGCTCTGTGCAATCCAGTGCCTCACACAGAGATACCCCACTTCAGCAAGTTGGACAGTACCAGATTAAAACATCCAGGGAGTCCGCTAAGATTTTGGTTGAAATGGCAGGCTCTCTCCCAGCTCTTATGAGCACGCTTGTCCAAAATCTAATAAGTTTTTCATGAAAATATTGCTCATTGGAACCATTTTTCTCATGTGTCAGCAATAAATTTTGATAAATTATTTCAGATGCCATTCCTTCCTGCCTCGTGAGATCAACAAAAGCCATTAAATTATCTTCAAAGTCTGGAATTCCATATTTTAAATAAATTATTAAAACTATTTTATATGAAACAGTTGAGGCTTCATCAATAACAACTGAAATTTTACTGCCTTGATTTATACATTTTTCCAAAATCTTGCTTTCTTATATCAGAAGATAAATATTTTTGAAACAAGCAAGTCCACATATTTAGATTGCTGTGTTAAGCTGTACTGGTATCTCCTAATTTGAAGTTTATTAAATATTTTGTGTGTAAGAATGTACAATTATTTTTAGGCACACAGACGGTATTTTCTAGTTGTTTTTCATTTACTTTGTTAATATTCTGATAAATTTTTATTTTTATTAATACTAATGCTTTTATGTGAATTTGATTCACAATGCTTTTATGATTTTCCTTATTGATGAGAGAAGTTATTGTTTTTTTAAACTGAAAGTTTTAACAGGACATAATTACCATTCTTGTGAAACATGAAAGCATGGTATTTTCTACTTTTTTAATTTTAATTTTTTATTTATTATTATTATTATTTGTGTGTGTGTGTTTGTGTGTGTGTGTGTGTTTAGGTCAGAGGTCACTGTTCAAGAGTTGATTCTCTCCTTCCATGATAGGTTCAGGGATTAAACTCAGGTCACCAGGCTTATGTGACAAGCACTTTTATCCTCTGAGCCATCTCTCAGGCCCACTTTTACCTTTAAATATACAAGTTGAGCATTCTGATGATTACACATTCCACATGCAGCCTCTAATGGGACGCAAAGCCACCACATTATTTTTATTGAATTAACTAGTTGCTTTTCATTCCATTCATACAAACTATTTTCTTTGGACCATTTCTTATGCAGTTTCCAAAGGTGCTGCGTTCTGTTTCGTGCACATGGGAAGCTAGTCCCCACGTGGTTCAATGGCGGCTTCTTTGTTCTCCCACAGCCAGAAGATTCATGTTCACAATATTTAAAAGGAACATTGAGAAACTCATCCCAAGCTCTGCTGTATCTTCAATCTGGGTTTCATTTTTAATATTTTATTATGAAGTCTTGAATTTATAAACATCAAACACTGCACAATTACTACTTACACAAAGAATTATAGCCCACTAACAATAAAACCAAAGTAAAAACTGCTGTATTTAGAAGCAGGAGCAATTACATAATTTAGCCATAATAATAAATTGTGGGTTCTCCTAAAGCTATAGTTCTCAAAACCTTTTTGGTCTCAAAATATTTTCACAATGTTAAAAATTATTTAGGATACCTACAGAGGTTTTGTTTATGTGAGTTTTATCTATCAGTACTTACCATATTAAACATGAAGACAGAACTTTAATTTTTTATTTAGTTAAAATAATAAAATTATTGAATGTTAATATAAATAACATTTTATGAAAATAACCATATTTTCCAAAATGACAAAAAGGTGATGCAGTGTCATTGTACCCTTGCAAACCTTTTGATGTTTGGCTTAATAGAAATCAGCTGGATCTTCAGATCTGCTAGAGCATTCAGTCAGTTGGGCTATCATTCACCATGCAGCCTCTGGAACATTCCACACACTTCTTTGAGAAAACAAGAGGGAAACAGGCAAACAATCCATAGTATTATTACTGTCAAAGGAGTTCTGACCTTATCGGCCCCTGAGGGAACCCCAGAGTCACCAGCCCACATACTGGAACCACTGCTTTAAATAAATGCAGAGTACCCACTTCTTAAAACGTGTCAGGAAGTCATGTTCCTTCTCTGAACAGCCCAAACTGAGAAGAAATGCTCAGATGTTACCGGTGGGGCTAGGGGTGGGATTTCTTAGCAGATGTCACATGCTACAGCATGAACTTGAACTAGCCAATGTCCATTAGAACATGTGTCATTTGCTGTACCAGGCACACTGTTTACCAGCATGCAAACACATTTCAGAAGACAAAGATGGGTAAGGCATGCTGGACAGCACACAAATCTCAGTCCTGCTGAGGGCTTTAAATATTTACCAAGGGAACAGTAGTCATTGTTGTGGTGATGGGCTGCTGCACCAAAGCCAGGAAGAACAAATGAAAAAAATCCATGTAATTCTTGTATATTTACTAGGAAAATCTATTGCTAAAACACTCTTTTGCCTTTAAATTGTGTATTTGAGGGCTGGGAAGGTGGCTTAGTCAGTAAAGTATTTGCCAGGCAAGTGTAAGTATTTGAGTTTGGATCCCCAGGGTTCACATAAAAAGCTAGGTGTGGTAGTACCAGCTTGTAATACTAGCCTTGAGGAGGTAGAGACAGGAGAATTGTTGGAGCCTGCTGGCCAGCTAGCTTCAGTGAGAGGTCCTGTCTCAAAAAACAAAGTGGATGGTGCTAGAGAGATGGCTTGGTAGCTAAGAGCACTGGCTGCTCTTGCAGAAGACCTGGGTTCAAATCCCAGCACTCGCATGGCAGCTAATAACTGTCTGTAACTCCAGTTCCAGGGGATCCGACACTCTCTTCTGTCCTCCATGGGCACTGCATGGCTGGGTGCACTTACACACATGCAGGCAATACCCTCATACACATAAAAATAAATAATAAATAAATAAATAAATAAAAAATAAGGTGGAGAATGATTGAGAAAGGAATCTGACATCGACCTCTGGCCTTCACACACATGCACATATGCACCTGCACACACACACACATACACACACACACACGTATGCACACAAAATTGTTGCAGAAATATATCAACATCTCTATATATTCAGTTTCTGAATATCAAGGACAATTTTAATTTAATAAAAACACACACGACATATATGAAGAACAGAACTTGACTGAAAACTTAGACAAAGCCATATTATTATTCAAACTGGAAGGTTCCATAGTCACTAGCTAGTCTGTGTTCAGCGCTATCTCTGTCAAAATTATGTTATTTTTACACTTGATAAAATTATCTTAAAGGTCTTTGTGTAGGTATTAAGCTTGATCAAAAACGCATGCAAGAATCACAAAAAGAGAAAGGAAGGAAAAGGGAGAGAAGGAGAAATGAATCAGAAAAAAAGGGCTAGACAGAGAACTGGGCTGCTTTGTTAAACGCTAATATGTATTCAAATGTGCTCTATTAAACTAACATAGTTCTAATATCAGAACAAATAGGCACATTAATAAAACAGAACAAGTAGTTCCCCAAAGATCCAGTGTGTATAGTCATTTAGGGTAGCACCTCAAATTCAAAAGAGAAAAAGAATTCTTCAATAAATACTGACACCATGGGGGGCAGTTAAATGCCTAACTTAAAGCACACACTGAAATAAATTCCAACAAAATTAAAGATTTAAACATCAACGGGACATTTAGAACTACTGCACAAGAATACCAAAGAATATTTATAATCTTGAAATAGAAAAGGCTCTTCTAAGCAGAAAAAATGATAAATTTGACCACACAGTGAGAAAATAGTTGCAGAATATATTCTTGCATAAAGCAAGGAAAGGCCTAATCAATAAATTGAACATTCTAATAGAAAAGTGGACACCTGCATACTGGCAAGTCAGCACAGGCAGGAAGTGTATGAAGAGATTCCCAGCTTGGTCGTAAGGAAAGAATGAAGCTGGGAGTGTGGCTCAGTGCTAGAGTGAGCGTTCAGTCTGAAGTGGGGCCCTGGGTTCGAACACCAGCACTACAAAGACATACAACCCATATATTCAAGAAACCAGCTTCCCACCTATGAATTCTCTGTTGGCTAAGGCATCGAAAAAGGAAAGTGTAACCTAAATCAAGAGTGGGTTGGGAGATTGCCAGAGAGTCCCAAGTTCTGGCCTCCCTCTGGCCTCTCTCTGACAGAGGGGCTGAAAATGCAGGGCACTGCCTGAGAGCCCCCGGATCCTACCTCCACGTAGTGGTTCTTTTACAAAGATGATACTATACAGTAGTCCCTTATGCATGAAATAACTACCATCATAATGACTTCAGCTGAGCCTGATCACTAAACATGGTCACAATTGGGCTTGTTGACAGTTGTGCTCATTCATTAAAGGAGGGCCAAGCAGGGTCATTGGACCCTCACCAGATTATCCAGCCACTCTTCCCAGCCAACTGTATGTAATTTGGTCCTAATCACACATGGCCTCCTGGATTTGGGGAGGGCTAAAGTATACAATCTGGGGAAGGGCTAGGAAGAGAAGGCATGACCTTGCTTCATAAAGGCTTTCCAATGTGCATACCCTCAGGTCATACATACACCTCAGCAACCCTCAGTTATCTTGGTAAGTAAGCTCAACAAATTTATTGGTTCCCCAGTAAAACTTTAATCAAACATTGGCTTGTCACTAGAACCTTGAAAGGGAATAAGCATTGCTTAGCATCCCCAGGAAAAGAAGACTCACAACAGATGGAAAATTTATTTGTTAATGCTATTATGTCTCTTAATAATTAAAAAATTATTATGTATCATAGTTATTAAAAGAGAAAATAAGAATGTGAAAGATGTTAAAAGGATATGGGAATGGAGATTTTTCCAAAATAGACAGAAAGAATGAGAAAGCCTAAGCAAGTGATGAAGGTCTGTGTAGGTTTCTTATGACATATAAAGGATGAGACAAAAATAATATACACATAATCTTAAAATTTCTAGGTCATAGTTTAGTCAACTAGTTTAAGGAACAAAATATATATCTAGTTAAGGTTTATCTGAGAATATTTGTTTTTTTTACCCAAGCTTTATCTACATAGCACATGATAATTAAAAGTACCAGACTGGTGGAACTAACCTTATGGGATGTTTAACAGGCATGGTTTGAGGCCTATATTGATGTGGTCAGAGGGACTTAAAGGACAGTTTTTGCCTCTTGTCCTCCAAGGTCGACTAAGTCCCAGGGGACTATGGAATATCTCTCAAAATGTCCTGTAACTGTGGTGAGTCACCTGTCCTCTTGTTCAGGGAGGACATGGAGACCCCACAAGATGGACTTGAACCAGTGTCCAGTCTACC
>NW_008338996.1:9517942-9524210 GCF_000622305.1 Nannospalax galili | reverse complement strand
TGCAGACATTAGGCTTAAGTCTATATAAAAAGTTATTTAGACGACTATTTCTCATTGATGATTTTGTTCCTAATCAGAAGGTACTGCTCAGATGTAAGACTTCAAACCTTGGTCTCCAATACTGTAGTGCCCACCTGTAGCTAAGGGAGACAACCAGCTATTGTTCTAAAATGATGGCCTAATTCGTTTTCTCCCGCTATCTGGAAGCCTTTGAGAGGGAACAGACACTGATTCTAACCACTCCAACAGCTATCAAAATACCTGAAAGCAAACCCTGAATCCATCACTCTAGAGTCCAGCCTTAGAAGACAAAAGAAAAATGAAGAGGAACCCAATAGAGGGATGCTTTTGGAAGCTCTCGTCAAGAAATTCCAATGGACTCTCATATGAACATTTGAAATTTGCCCTGTTCCGACTTTTTTCGAGTTCCCTTTCTAGAACTTGTAATGCTAATTACTCTTGCCTTTACTTCTCCTTCACATCTCCTATTCACGATTCAAAGACTTTCTTTTCCTCCTCAAGATAAGAGTTATGCAATTTGAGAGTCTTTTAGATAGACCCACTGAAGGGGTACTCCAATTGCTTACCCTGCGTCCCTGTTCAGCATGGAAGAAGCCAGAGCGGTCTGCGTTCTGATCCCCTATTGGCAATTTGGGTAACCTCTTCAGAGGATGGTGTGATAAGAATAAGAGGTAGGAATTCACTAGACAGTTAAGGTAAAAGGACCCCAAAGAAAAGTAGCCAGTTTCTTGGTTAAAACTCACAATGTCCTGGGGTCTCTTAGCACCTATGCCATTCCAAAGGCCAAAAGTGTCGAAAATATTTGGGAGCTTTTATTTAATCCTTAAGAGATTCTACGGTTACCTCTTCAGAAAAGGGAATGTTAGAGTAGCCAAAAGCCCCATAAAAAATGATTATCAAAGAAGAAAAAAAAGATTTTCATTTGAAAAAAGAAAGTGATGGAGAGATATGGGAGGAGTTGGAGCAGAGGGAGTGGCATGGATTTGATCAAAACACCTTATATAAATGTATGAAATTCTCAATAAATTATTTATTTTTTAAAAAAGAGTGGGTTGGACATAGGGGTGACCAGGTGGAAGTACTTTTTCAAATTCTTTAAATGTTCATAATCTATGATGCATCAGTTCCATTTTGGAAAAAAATACATTTTGATTTTTGTGTATGTGTGTATACATGCATGTGCCACAGCATGTGTGTGGTCAGGAGACAACTTGTGGGAGCTGGTGCTGTCCTTCCACCAGGGACTGAACTCAAGTCATCAGGCTTGGCAGTAAGCCCCTCTATCTCCTGAGCTATATTGCTTCCCCAGCAGTTCCATTTTTAAGGAAATATTCATGTAGGTTCATGACAAATAATATTCAGGGTTTTCTTTGCAATATTATCTCTTCAAGGGAAAAGTAAATGATCAATATATGGATTTGGTATATTTATACATACTACATCATGAGGGCATTCCTTTATATGCCTCATAATATACCAAGCATGCCATACAATAAAGGTTGGTGTATTCATATTGACAAAACATTTAGCTATCTCTATATATGACACATACATTTTGACTGAGAGACAGTTTCATGATATAGTCTGACTAGTAAAAGCACCAAGTGATGCATTTAATCTGATTTCATTATTTTTGCTTGTTGTTGATTTTTTTGTGTTTTGAGATAGGGTCTCCTTGTAGCCTCAGCTGGCCTGGAACTCACTACGTAGATCAGGCTGGCCTCCATCTCATAGAGATCTGCTTGCTTCTGCCTCTGAAGTTCTGGGATTAAAGATGTGTGTCACCATGCCCAGCCTTGATTTAATTATTTTTAAAAGCTTATTACTCACACATCTTTACTGTAGACAATCACTGACAATACTTTTGAGACTTTGCATTCAAATACTAATAGGTTGAATGACAGGCTTGTATATGATTTTACTTCTTGCTGGTCTGTATTCTTTTCAACGCTGGACATGAATGGATTTTACAACATATATATTAATCTTGTATAGGCTGCTACTAAGTTTGGTCCTTTACCACTTCAGAGAGATGCTGTCAACTTCGTATGGCAGAGCAAGGGGACTAGTCTCAGAACTGGCTCTGAATTCGAAGACTGATGCTATTGGAGGATCTAAGGGGAACAAATGTGTGATGAGAGGAGATGACCAAGCTGCTGGGCATCTGGGAGATGGAGCAGTGTGCATCCTCCTTGGGAGGCAGGGTGAGCCCCTTGGAGTTAGCATGCTCAGTGTGCTGCATGGAACTGTCTCATACACTTATGTCAGGGAAGCTCCTGGGGGATGTGGGCTCCACCCTGCTCACTCACCCCTGATCTCGCATTCTCTATTTCTTTAGTGACTGACCACCATTCTCCTTTGGATCCAATAACACCACCAGGAAGGACAAATATGGCTACATTCGACTGCCAGGTCAGCTCTTCATCCTCACCAAGCTGATACTTCTGAGCACAGCCAAGTGACACACCACCCACGTGATTCTCTGTGGACCTGTATCTTCCATCATACTTGGCCTCCACTAGCCAAGGGACCTACTTTGCTTGTAGCTGATACTCTAGTATTTAGCCAGATACAGTAAATCTGTTAGTAATCCTAGGAAATTAGGAATGAATTTTCAATTTACTGCTGTTCTCCAATATAATTCATTTATTCATTCACTCACTCACTCAAATACACGTTCAACGCAGACCATTTTTGCCCTGACACGCCTGCTTTCCTGCCTAAACAGCATCCACCAGCAGCTGACGAAACCAATTTAGTAACTAGCAAGCAGGCCAGACAAATGGGATTTGGGCATGAGCTGGGAAAAAGGCTAGCTGCCATCCTGCTTTTTCCTCCTCCACCCACTTATCTAAAGAGACAAGCCAAGGAGTTGAACAGAATCTTCCAAACTTCAGGATTTGAGTATCAAATGTCAGGTCAGCCACATAGAAACTGTGTGAGCCTAGGCAACTGACTCGTCATCTCTGAGCCTGTTTCTTTCCTTGTGAGTTTGGGACCCAGTGTAACATACCCTATGGAACTGTTTTGACTCTTCAATGAAACGACGTCTGTGCAGTTGATAGTCTTAGGCGCAATAAGTGGAGCCTTAGTTGTGTTCTTTTCCTTGTGACAGATGAGCTGGTTCGGGTGACAGTGAAAGACTTTGGCCCCTACCACTGCCACCCTTTCCCTTGTGTTTGGGTCATGGCGGGACCTGAGAACTCTCCTGGGATCTATGAGGTTACCAAGGCCCAGAGTAGCTGCAACTTGTTCAAGGTCATCCAGTAATCCTGTTGTCATGACTCCCAAGACTGAGATTTCCTGCCTTCCAACAAGGAAGAGTAGAGTCTTCTGAGGAAGAGTAGAGCCTTTTTAAAAAAATGCAATTTTCAGGAGGAATGAGATTCCTCCGTTCTCCCATCTCCGGCATTGACTATGGTTTTGTTGGTCTAGCTGCCTATGTGCCATCAGCGAGTGGCAAAGGAAGGCTTGTGTTTACCACGACCCCCTGAACAGGCTCTATGAAGAGGAGCTAGCAGAGTGGGCTGCCTGTCTCTGCAGGAATAAGCCCCTCCTGGCATCCTGGCATGAATGTCTGCTTTCATCTGTGTGGCTTATGCACTCAGGGCACAGTGTGCCAGGGTATCAAAACACCAGCCAGTGAGGACCATCATGTTTCCTGTGTCCTGAGGTGGCCAGTTAGCACTGCCCACCTTGAAGAATGGCAACTTCGCCAGAACTCTGGGTCAGAAAAAATTGGGATGTGGTGTGAACCACATTTTCTTCACAGAGATGCTCACTGAAAATTGGAGAATAAAATCCCCAAGGAGTGGGGAAGGGATCTGTCGCCTCACATTTTCCTATTGTATTTGATCACAGAATTTGACTTTTAAAAATTAATGTTTTTAGTTAGCATACAAAATAATGGGTGCCTTTATGACATTTTCAAACACACGTATCTTTATATTTTGCTCATATTTGCCTCCCCATCACCCTCCCCTGTCACCTGCTTCCCCCTCCCACTGGCCCCATTCCTACCTCCAAATAATCCCCCTCTGCTTTCAGGCTTTAATCATAGGTTCCACATATGAGAGAACGTTTGAGATAGGTTCCCTCCCCTTTCTCTGGTCTCTCACAAACCCTCATCTCCTCAGCAGGACTTACCTGGTGTCCCTGGCTCAAACAACACCCCACATCTCTCTGTATCATTCTGATGGATGATTCTTCACAGGAGAGGTTGTTTTGAATATCTGTACATCTGTTTCTCAGTCGCCTTCCTCTCTGGAATGTAAACTCCAGGGTGAAATTTTTTGTGGTTTTTCTGCTATATTTACAGTCTCTGGGGCACAGTAGACACTAAACTGAAGCCACTGAATAAATAAAAATGCTTGCTAAAGATTTTAGTGTCTGGGGAGACGGGGAGCGGAAGAGATGGATCAGTGGGTAAGGGCACTTGCCCCAAGCCCAACAACATGAGTTCTATCCCTGAGACCCATCAGGCAGACGGAGAGATCTGACTCCTGAAGGTGGTCCTCTGACCTCTACATATGTGCTTTGATGTGAGTACACCCCCCCCCACACACACACATGCACACACAATAAGGAAATAAAAATAAAACATTTCAGTGTCACGAAATTTAGTTTCTGTGGATTGGCTATCAACCAAAAGGAGATCTGGGCTAATTCCTTTGTCTTAGACATGAACTCATTGGTCAATTGATGTAATTTTAAGTTGTTTATACAAATTAACATGACCTTATAAAGTGGAAAATTAATAAAGAATAATTAAATTTAGCAAAAGTATAAATTGTGATAAAAAATTGGAACAGAAACGGAGGTAACAACCTAAAATAGCTCATGCCTCCAAGAGATGTAACATCCAGGCATCCTGCCTTTTCTCTCCCCTACTGACTGCTTATTCTGTGACAAGTACTGAGCTAACCATTGGAAACAGACTGTGCTACTTAATACTCATAACTATCGTGTAAGAAATGAATTATTGTGTCTGTTTCAAAGATGAGAAAACAGATCCACAGGGCTTAAGAAAATTTCTCAGAAAGAGGATGGATTTATAGATAAATTTAGAAGAAAATACATGTTGAAAATTCTTAGTTTTCCAGTCCATGAACATAGGATGTCTCTTCATTTGTTATCATTTTCATTTTATTTTTAATGTTCTATCATTTTTATTATTATTTAGTTTTTTCCCCTTTATTTTCTCTTTATTATCTGGATTTTTCTCAGTAATGTTTTACAGTTGTCAATGTTCATGTCTAGCATTTCCTTTGTTAATATAATTATTTTGTTCTTTTTATTGTGAATGGCATTATTGTGTATGGAATCAATTTGGCTGTTGCTTGCTAGTGGAAAGAGAACTCACTTTTGCATATTCATTTCCAAATCTGTTTCTTGACTCTAGCAGCTTTCTTGAGGATTCCTTAAGGGAATTTGGGTCATGAAAGCTCCTGTCTTCTCAGTCAAGGCCATTTTATTGCTCCCTTTTGATCTGTCTGCCTTCTTTTTGTTTACTTTTTGTTTTTTTCTTGCCTTATATCATGTGTGATGATAAACAGAGGTGAACAAAGCAGATGTCCTTCCCTTCATCCTGACATTAAGGCTAAGGCTTTCTGTCTGTCACAGCTCAGTATGACAGCAGCCCTAACTGTTGGGGAGGCTCCTCTCTCTTCCTAGTTTTTTGGCATTTTATTAATGACCTTAGTTGTTAGGTTTTGTGCAATACTTTTTCTGAGTCTATTGAGGCTGTTGTGTGGGTTTTTCCCCCTTTCCTTTTATTTTATTAATATGGTATACTACACTGATTTTATATATTAAACCAACCTTGAATTCCTGGCATAAAATTTTCTTGGTCAGTGTATGATGATTTGAATATCCTATGTTTTCCAAAGACAGTCCTTGCTAGGGATATTGTATCTAGATTCTTAAGGGTTTGTGGTTTTCTTTTCTTATGATGTCTCTGTCGTGTTTTGTCTTTGATAATATTGGCTTTATAGAGTAAGTTGGAAAGAGTTGCCTGGTGTGGTGATGCCTTCCCTTGATCCCAGCACTTGGGAGGCGGAGAAGAAGGATCTCAAATTTGAGACCAGCCTGGGCTACATAGTAAATTCGAGGCTAGCCTACTACATAGTAAGTCCCTGTTTCAAAACACAAAATAATTTTCTCCTCTTAAATATTTTGTGAGAGTTTGAAGAACGTATAATACTACTTATAAATATATGATAAAACCCATGATATCATCCAGGCCTGA
>NW_008338996.1:9515911-9517456 GCF_000622305.1 Nannospalax galili | reverse complement strand
TATACATATGTATGTATATTTAGTCTCCTGTGATGACGGTTTCATTCTTGAATTTGGTGATTTTTGTATTTTCTCCTGCTCCTGGCTAGCTTAGTTACAGATTGTAAATTTTGATCTTTTCAATGACTTCAACTTTGACTCCATTTTTTCTATACATTTCTATTTCGTTCATATTTTGCTGTGATCGTTGTTATTTACTCTTCTGTGTATTTAGTTTTTGTCTTCACTTATCTTTCTGGTTTCTGAAGGTCAAAGTTTTCGTTACTGATATAATCACAGTACAAGTCTTCATGAGCTGACTCCAGATTTCACCTGACACAGAGAAGCATTTTCCTCTTAGTACTCTCATAACTGCCTCCCACAAACACTGATGTTTTCATTTCTGAAAATGTACAGATATTTTTCTAGCTTCCTTTGGATTTCTTCTTTAACGAATTTATTATTATAATTATTTAATTTCCTGTTATTTGTTAGTTTCTAAATTTTCCTTCTATTGTTGAATTCTAATTTAATTCTATTTTGTTTGTGAAGCATATTTTGCATTATTCCACTCTTTATGAATTTATTGAGACTTGTTTTATGGCCTAACATATGGTCTATCTTGAAAAATATTCCATATGTGCTAAAAAATGTGATTCTGCCTTTATTGAATAGACCGTTCCATAGATGTTAGTTACATCAATTGGTTGGTACTGTATAAATCTTACTGTTAAGTATTTTGAAGATATGTTCTAAAGTACATATATGATTGCTCTATTTTCTTATATTATTAAATATCTCTACCTCTCTAGTAAGTTTTCCTCTCTAGAGTCTGCTTTGTGATATTAATAAAGCCAGCCCATCTCTCTTTTATGTACTGTCTGCTTGGCAGTTCTTTTCCCATCCTTTTTCGGCCTGTTTTTGAATCTAGGGTGTGTCATTTGTAGAGAGCCTCAGGTAGTTTGTGCTTTTTTGGTTGAGTCTAACAATGTGCTCCCTCTGGCAGAGGTAGAGACATCAATTCTGATGTCACTATTGATAGGTCAGGTTTAGATTCATCACATGTGGCCCTTTTCTCTTGCTACCTTTTCTGTTTGTGTATGTGCATTGGTATGCATGTTTATGTATGTTTGAGTGTCATAGCTCATTTTATAGTTTTTATGTATGTCTATCTTCTGTTTTTCTCCTTTGCTTCCTTACTTTGTACTAAATAAATATTTTTGTGTGACATTCTGACTTCTATAGACTTCGTAGTTATTTTCTTATTGGCTACTCTAGGATTATAATACATGTGGAAATTTGCCACTGGGGACTTCTAACTCATACGGACTGAATTCTGGAAAAATATGAAGGCCTTGTCCTGTATTGCTCATTTGTTCCTGCCCTCATTTTTGCTTATTCGTGTGTATGATATATTAAAAAATCACTATATAAGGCTAATATTATTTACATAATTTTATATCTTTTGCAAAAGTGAAGAGAATGAAACAGAAAGGGGGGAAAAAAGAGAAACAAAACCTCTGATATTAACCTGCATATTTATCTTTTAAAAAATATTTTATTATT
>NW_008338996.1:9483653-9515864 GCF_000622305.1 Nannospalax galili | reverse complement strand
TCATGCGATGCCCACGGAGGGCAGAAGAGGCTGTCAGATCCCCTGGAACTGGAGTTAAGGACAGTTGTTAGCTGCCATGTGGGTGATGGGATTCGAACCTGGGTCTTCTGCAAGAACAGTTAGTGTTCTTAACCGCTGAGCCATATCTCCAGCCCCTCCATTGACTTACATTTTAATCTGCAAATATCTTTATTCAGTTTGTTTGAAGGATATTTTTGATTAGCGTAGAATTCATTTTGACAGGTTTATTTTTAAATCAGTGCCTTTAAGATGTCCTTCTCCTCTTCGTTATCTATATGAAAAGTCAGGATTAAAGTTGTACTTTCTATACATGTGGATTTTTTTCTCTTGCTACTTTTTCTGTATGTGTGTGCATGGGTATACATGTTCATATATGTTTGAGTGTCATAGCTCATATGGAGATCAGAGAGCAACCTGTGTGAATTGGTTTTCTCTTTCTACCATATATGTCCTGGGGACCAAACTTGGGCTTGGTAACAAGTGCCTTTACCTACTGAACCATCTCACTGGCCTTCTTCTACCAGCTCTACTACCAAAGTCTTTTTTCATCCACTTTAAAATTTTAAAATATTTTTATTAATCCTTTGAGAATTATTTTGATCATGTGTATTATGTACATTACGATCAATGTATTTCGATTATATTACCGCCCCCCCAACTCCCTACTAATCAAATTTTATCCTCTTTTTTTTTTTTTTTTTCTAGAACTTGCTCTGGAGCATAATTGGCCTACCAGGGGTCACATTCTTAAAGAAAACTGACTCCTCCTCTCGCAACAGCTATCAAATGTCAATAATTTCTCAGCTATGGGTGGGATTTCACATCCACCTCCCAAACCCCATGCTAGAATTTTGTGCATGCTGTCACAATAGCTATGAGCTCATATGTGCAACTCCACTGCTGTCTGAAAAACACTTTCCTTGCAGCCATCCATCACCTCTGGCTCTTCCAATCTTCCTACCCTCTTTCATGAAGATCTCTGAGCCTTGGGGACAAGTGATAAGATATAAATGTCCCATTTAGGGCTGAACACTCCCTAGTCTCTTACTTCTGCATGTTGACCAGTTGTGAGTCTCTGTGTTAATTGCCTTCTACTCTAAGAACAAGGTTCTCTGATGACAGTTGAGAGTATATGTGTACAGAATTGAGTCATTATAAATCATTTTAGTAGTGTGCCCATTTAACAGAATATTAATAGTATGTTCTCCCATAGGGCCTAGGGCCTATCTAGCCCCAGGTTTTTGGCCCTATTATCTGTGCCAGGTATGGGTTCTATCTTGTGGATTAGGCCATAAATCCAGTCAGAAGGTGATTGGTTATTCCCACAACATTCATGCCACTATTGCACCAGTGAGCATATCTTGCCTGGCAAGTTATTATTGTAGACCACAGAGTCCACAGCTGTGTAAGGTTGATTACCCAGCTTTTAGTAGCATGCATAGCACCTTCCAGCACCATGAAAGTCAATAGTGATAAAGCTTCCAGGTTTGATTTCTCCATGTTTTAGGACTTGAGTATGTATTGTCTTTAGCAACAGTGTATTACCATCAAGTTCCAGGGGATACCCAAGAACAACAGCCTGTAATGTTTGGGAAATCTATGGGACCCCACTTGACTCTTCAAGTCTTGGTAGTAAATTTCTCATTTCAGTTCAATTTTTGACTCCAGAATTTCTATAATCTCTTTATTCTCTGTAATCTCTTCAGTAATTTCTAGCTCTTTATTGAGATTAATTTTTGTTAATTCATTATTGCTATACTTTGATTTTAAAAGATGGTCATTACTCATTTTAAATTAATTCTTTGAGAATTTCATACATTGTATTTTGATCATATTCACCCTCTTCCTTAGCTTTTCCTAGATCCATTCCCTTGTCTAGCTTTGTGTCCTTTCTTTTTTTTAACCCATCAAGTCCAATTTGTAATGCCTCATATACTCTTGGACATGGTTCCAGCCCTGGAGCATAGTCAACCTACCAGGGGTCATACCCTTAAAGAAAACTGATTCTCCCTCTCCCAGGATTGCCTGGGGGTGAACTGTCAATAGCTCCTCAGCTCGGGGTGGGACTTCATGCCCACCTCCCTCTCCATGCTGGGGTTTTGTCTGCTTGAGCTTGGGCAGGTCTTGTTCACACTGTCACAGCTGCTGAGTTCATAGGTACAACTGCAATGTTGTGTCTGGAAAACATTATTTCTTGTAGTTATCTCTGGCCTTTGGGTCTTACAATCGTTCTGCCTCCTCTTCCAAGATGACCCCCGAGCCTTGAAAAAGTTCTACATTGTTTAATACAATGTCTTTGAACACATTTAATTAGTTGCTTTGAAGTCTTTACTAAAACAGGTCTCTGGAAGCACTCAGAGGAAGTCTCCATTATTACTTCTTTTCCTGCATGAGGGTCACCCTCCCTCTCCTCTCATGTCTCCCTTTTATTGTTCTTGGGAGAATGAACATTCCAGGAAATGGATTTGTTATTGTTTGGATGTGGTTTGGGTGTGTCCTCCAAGGGTTCATGTGCTGAAAACTTGGTTCTCGTTGTGACAATGCTGAGAGGTGATGGGACCTTGAAGAGGTGGGGCCTGGCGACTGAGCCCCTGGAAAGGTGATGAGAGGGTTCTGCTCTTGTAAGGAACTGATTTTATTATGGTAATAAAAGAACAAGCCTGGTCCATCTCTAGTCACTTTGTCTTCCTGTCCCACTGAGTCATTCTCTTTCCTTCATGCCCCACCAGGAGGTCTCCCCAGAGCCAAGCCCATGCCTGTGCCATATCCATGAACCTTCAAAACTATCAACTAAGTAGAACTTCTTTCCTTTATAAAGTAGCCTGTCTTCCATACTTCCTCTTGGAAAATGGACTAATATAATATTGTGGAAACTCCGACATTTGGTATTTTCCCCCGAAGATGTTTTATAATTTCATGTTTGTTTATTTGGTGACTTGCCTGCACTAAATATGTCTCCTCATTTGTATGCAGCTGCTGATAGCTCTTCTCAGAAATTTTTAAATTATCTAGTTCCAGTGCTGGGGATTGAACTCAGGGCCTTTCATATTCTAGGCAAATGCTCTACCACTGAGTGTGAGTATAGCTAGGATTAGAGGTATGTGCCACCACAGCATTTGAGTGTGTGTTCACATTTGTCTGTGAAGGTACATGTAGAGGTCAGAGGTCAACATCAGCTGTCTTTTTCCTCTCTCTCTCTCTCTCTCTCTCTCTCTCTCTTATTTCTTGAGACAAGCTCTCTCACTGAACCTGAAGCTCACCAATTAAGTTAGACTGGCTGGCCAGTGAGCTCCAGGGATCCACCTTTTCAACCTCTCCAGTGCTGGGATTACAGTCATAAGCCACCATGCCTGGTTTATGACATGGTGTGCTGGATAGCTTTAGCTGTCAACTTGGCAGACCAGGGTAGAGGGACCTCAATTGGGGAATTTCCTCCATTGGACTGGCCTGTGGCCATGTCTGTGGGATATTTTCTTGTTTTCGACTGATGTGGGAGAGCCCAGGCCACGGTGGGCATTGCCACCCCTGGGCAGGTTGTTCTGTATTGTATAAGAAAGCAGACTGAGCATGGGCCATCGAGTAAACCTGTAAGCAGTGTTCCTCCGTGGCCTGTGCTCAGCTCCTGCCTCCAAGTTCCTGCCCCGAGTTCCTTACTTGGGCTCCCTCAGTGATAAACTGTTGACTCAGGAGAGGTAAGATAAAGTAAACCCTTTACTCCCCAAGTTGTTATTGGTCAGAGTGTTTGCTCACATGGCAAGTATGAACTGAGCCATCTCTCCAGATCTGGTAAGATAAAGTAAACCCTTTACTCCCCAAGTTGTTATTGGTCAGAGTGTTTTGTCATAGCAATTAAAAGAAAACTAGAGGATCTGAACTTAGATCCTCATGCTCACATGGCAAGTATGAACTGAGCCATCTCTCCAGATCTCATATTTTGTTTTCATTCTGTCTTTACTTTCAAGGACGTGTTTCTAAGGGTCACTCCTGTGTCAGTGTCTTAGTAGTCAGCCCATGATTGGACAGAGTCACTTTGAGCAAGTAGGGCTTCCATCTTCTGTGGACATCTGTGCATGGGTGAGAGAACAGACTCACAGTTAAGGCCACTTTAATTCTACTCCAGCATTTTATCTTTCACTAAGTCCTTCTGGGGTCCCCAGCCTTGGAGCCAGCCAGGCTTGTATGCTGGCTTGTGCCTTCTCTGGTGTTTGCTGCTTGTATGTGCATATGCCAGAAATAAGCTCACCCCAACCGTGACTAGAATCTCAGCTCAATGGACATGTTGGCCTCTTTGCTCACCCACTGCCAAGAACATCTTTTCATGTGTGTTACTGCACGTGTGTGCCTACTGCTCCAAACTGGAAATGTCCTCTGACTTCAGCAGGACAGTTGTCTGTCTTCATAGCCTGATAGAATCTCTGCACCAACCAGGCTTGGAGAGAGGCTCAAGGAATAGCCCCAGGCTAGGACACTGCCCTTCCCCTGTTCATATCCAAAGTTCTGTAGTTTGGTTTGTCTGTTTCTGTGACAGGGTCTTGCTATGTAGCCCAGGCTGGCCTGGAACTCTCATCCTTCCTCCTTGGCCTCCCTAGTCCTAGGACCATAGGTATGCTCCAGCACACCAGGCTATTCAATAATGTTTCAAACATGAAAGTACTCAGATCACTGTGTGCCTTCAGTTGGTGTCCAAGGGCATGAAAAGGCTGTTTGTTCAATTGTGTTCAGCTCTATAGCTGCTCTTTGATTAGAATATTTGCTGATCTTCTTACTTCTCTATAGCCAGTGGTTTGAAAATTCAGGCTATAGTTTTAAATTCAGATTAACTGAATTAAAGCCTGTGTGTCTTACTTCTCCAGGCCTGTGTTTTCTACACCATGTAGCTGCTGTGTTGATTTAGCACCTGGCAATTCACCAGTCTTTTCCACAAGTAAATTTATTTAGTACTCGGGACAATACGTTTTTCACTTTTCTTATTCTACCTTTAGAGTTGTGGGCAATGGATGTATAAGAGGTGAATATTTACAAAGGAGAAAATCTGAGTTCAGAAAGGACTTTCATCAAGACTATACAATTAAATCAACTTGTATCTGAACCTGAACTTGGGTATTCAGGGTCTGAGGGAGAGTTGGAAAAAGAGTATTGCTCCCCACTCCCCCACCCCATACCCTATCCTTATCATTACTATACCCCTGAAGAGGACAGGTCAAAGGTCAGTACTCCCAGGAGCTCCCTGTTCCTAGAGAGCACTGCTGTCATTATAACCTCACCTAGGTTGCTTAGAAAGGTGATTTAAACTTGGGTTATGGCAATTGCATAATTCTTTCATTCTAATTATAGCAGGATTAATCTGTCTTTAATAGATAGCTATTAATAATTCATATTATTATCTTTAATAATATAATTCTACTTAAAATGTCCATTTGTATTGCTTTTCCCAGGGACTTCCTTGCAATTCTGGGGTTTGCTTGGAGCTTGTAGCGGATTATTAAAGTTTCCATGAGTGGGGATTTAATCAGGCAACACTTTTAGAGAAAGAAAAGATCAAGTTCTAATGAAAGGAGATGCCAAAAAAGGCTGATGTTCAAATCAGTAGAGATGTGTGTATCTTAGTTACAAGATGAAAATAAAAACCTTCTGAAAGGCCCTGAAATGCCTTCTGCCTCGGCAACCTATGCTTTGGGATTCTTCTGGGCCAGATCTCTTGGTTTTGCTGTGGATCACCTTCCCTGGGCAGCCTCCTGTGTTTGTTTAAATACAAATGTCAAACTCAAAATGGAAAGTGTAGTGGACTCTTCCCTCTCCATGCCCTTACTCTGTCCCAGGGGATTGATCTCTAAAAGCTCCATCTACTTAGCTGCCTGGCCCTGTTGCTTCTGGTTGCTTTGGCCATCGGAAGGGACCAGCACAAAAACAGAAGACAGAAGTGGGATGTTTTCTCCCTACCTTTTCCTCTCTATCTCTGGTCTCTCCGTGACTGTGTTCTACCTAATACCCAGTTCCTGTTAGTAGCCTTCTGCTTACGGCAACAGGCTTCACAGGGTCCAGGTAAGGGCTCCTTCCCTGCATCCCTTCAGGTCCAATAATGGAAATGACTTTGTCCTCTTCTAGTCCTGACCCTTCACCAGCCTCTGTTACTCTCGCTTAATGCTGACCTTGCTCTGCAAGCAGATACTTGAAGAACATTCATTCTTTTCATGCCTATTGAGCACTGGGACCTGCTGGACTCTGATATAGAATGACAGCTTTGGACAGAGAAGTGAGCCGTGATGGTTAATATTATCAATGGACAGGATTTAGAATCACCTAAGAGTCAGACTTCTGGGCATGCCTGTGAGGGATGACCTAGACTAGTTTTACTGATGTTGGAAGATCCTCTTACCTGTGGCCAGCACCGTTCATGGGCTCAGTTTCTAGATGGAATATAGAGGAGAAAGGGAGCTGAGCATTCCTCACTCTCTGCTTCCTGACTGTGGATGCAATAGGACCAGCTGCCTCAAGCTCCTGCCACCATGATTTCCTTGCAGTGATGGACTGTACCCTGAAACGTGAGCCTAAAGCACACCCTGTTTTTCTTGTTTGTTTGTTTGTTTTTGAGGCAGGGTCTCTCTGTAGCCCCAGCTGACCTGGAACTCACTATGTAGACCAGGCTGGCCGTGAACTCACAGAGATCCACCTGCCTCTGCCTCCCCAGTGCTGGGGTTAAGGGCGTGCGCCACCACATCTGGTTCCCTGTATTTCTTAAGTTGCTTTTGTCAAATGTTTAATCACAGCACTGAGAAAAGTGACTAAATTAGGGTCAAATTAAGGAGTCCTGAGGCCTAGGCTGTGATCCTGGCTCAGTATTACTTTGCTATGTGATCTAAAATGGCTCCTTTCTACACTCTGAATTTCAGGTGCTTTATGTATACAAGGAAAAGATTGGATAAAATCAGAGGCCTTTGCACACTTTTTGTTTTTTTTTTTTGCCTGTGTACTTTGAAAGGAAATGTGAACATCTCCATAATGGCATACTTGAATTTTAAAAAATATTTTATTATTTTTATTTTATGTGTATAAGTGTATAGCCTGCATTTATGTAAGTGCATCTGTGTTATGCAGTACCCATGGAGGTCAGAAGAAGGCACTGGATTTCCCCTAGGACTGGGGTTACAGATGGTTGTTATCCATCATTTGGGTGCTGGGAACTGAACCTGGGTCCTCTGCAAGAGCAGCCAGTGCTCTTAACCACTGAGCCATCTCCAGCCCCGACATAGTTAAATTTTTATCATGATTTTAAGGAATCAAAATCGATGTAACATGCCTTTTATAATTATTAACATTTAAAAATAAAATGATTACATCACTTCTTCAAATATATCCAATTAAATTTCAATGCCCTAGTGATTTTAGAACCACCATCATCATTATTTAAGAAATAGATGCACAGGGGCTGGAGAGATGGTTAATGTTAGAGTCCAGGCCTGCAGACCACCCTCTCCCAATATAAAAAAGCCTCACAAGACAGGCCATGAGGGCCCTCTTGCAAAACAGGAACTGGCCAGACAGCTACATTTAGAGCTGTCTCAGCACAAAGCTGTTCCCCAGATAATTTTGGAAAATATACAGGTCCCTGCACCCAGACCCACTGATGTAGGAGCTGTCTCAGATCAAGCTACTTCCCTTGAAACTGTATAGATTATTTTTGCCACCTTCCACATTCCCCAAGCCCCCATAAGAACTTCCTCAGCAGTCAGAGGGCTGCTGATTGCTTTTCTCTCCCCAGCTTAGCTGCCAGCCTCCAGTAATCCTAAGAAATAAACTTTGCTTTACTGGAGTCCTCCTATGTTTCCTGTGGCTAGTCCCTGACAGGCTTTCATTTAACATATGGTGCCGAAACCCGGGAAGAGGAATGACTGGGTTACTTATGACCTGGTTCCCTCTAACTGAACCATGTTACTGACCATGCACTCCTACAACCAGCTTGCCTATGCCGGCTCCCACCATGCACCACATCAGGCCTTAGATTATGAGTCCATCTGCATCCCTCACCCTCTGACAGAGTTTTGATAAGTACTCCCCCACAGAGCACTGGATCTCTGCTCTCTCTTTTCCCCTCTCTCTCTTCCACCTCTCTCTCTTCTCCCTGTCTCACCACTAAGACTCAGATGGCTTGGGAGCTCTTGGAGCTTCCGACTGGGCCCAGTGGGATGCCTTCCTTCTCCCTTCCTTTGCCATGGGCTTGGAAGGTTGTCTGTCTTCCATCCTTCTCCCTGTCTTTGTCCTCTTCCAGGGTCTTTCTCATTTTCTTCAGGATGATTTCTGATACTGTTCTATCCAATTTTAGGTCTCTTTTTCTTCCATCCTTTAATCTAGGCTATCTCTCCTCCTCCCTCTAGCCAGTTATGGATTCCCTACACAGGAAAAATGCTCCAGATCCTTCTCCTCTCTCCCCCTCCTATAACTCTTGTTCTGCTTCTAAACCCAGCTGCAAATGTTTAAACCTCTGTAAGTCTACCTGCTTTTCCAAATTTTTCAGAGAAAATTTCTTCTTTATATCCCTATTTAAACGTGCTTTCACTGATGCTTTAGGTTGCCCATCATCTTGTACTTCTTTAGTTTTCTCTAAAGCTTTCCACTCTGCATCAGGTATCTGACCTCCATGCAGGCTCTAAAGCTACATTACAACATGGCTTTGTCCTAAAGCTTCTGTTTTAGTAAATTCTCTACAAGAAAAAAATAAAAAACCTTTAGGGGACACTCTTTCTCCCCATACCATCTTGATGACTACTAAGGACCCCAAAAATCCTAATAACTTATTTATTTCTTGGTCACAGAATTTTTCACAGGTGCTCTTAATTGGGCAAGTAAACTTTATTTTACTGTCTTCCCTCAGGGTCCTCAAGGCTACAAACTGCAGATGTTCAATCATAAGTCCTAATCCTCTTGTAATTTTTGTGTTGGTTTTCATCTTGGATTCTTGATCAGATCATTAAAAAAAACAGATTTTAACAGTTTCTATTGTCTTATAATAAGATCAATACATTTTTATATCAGACTAAGGAAGTAATGGCACAATGGGAGTTTAAATTTTAACATTATTTTAACCTGTTTCTAAATGGGATTACTTTCAGTACTATTTGGAGTCTATTTATTCTTAACCTAAAGTGTTAATGTTTCCTTTTTGTCTTTCCTGTCTCCTTTGATGGGTTTCATATATAAAGGCATCTCCCTCTGTAAGAAACATTAAATATTAGTCTTCTCTTTCAAAAACCTGTAAAACTTAAAACTTGGTTTATGGCGAAAAAATGCTAATCTTTTAATTCCACCACTCCTTGTAAGACTTTTGTTCAAGAAAAGGCCCTGATGCATCCTGAACCTGATGGTCTAGAACAGCTGAGCTCTTATGTCTTTAAACAGATTCCTTTAAACATCTTTATATAAAAGTAAAATCTACCTTGCCAAGTTACTTTGCTTTGTCTGTGTGCTCCTTATAAGGTATTGATAGGGTTCTTAAATAGTTATTTGGCTCATAAAAGAAAAAAATGCTACTTCAAATCTATGTGACAAACTTAACCCTTTCTTTTACACCACTAAGTCTTTTAAATATTAAAGAAGTAGAGATACAAGCTTTCTGTCTTCTACTCTTTGGTAGAGATTTCATGTGATTATGGTATCTGTGTCTATGATAATTTTTTTCATGTATTGTGTCAAAACAATTTTTGAACTATGGCCATTTTAGCTTTTTTTCCTTTCTCATTGTTTTATTATGCACAAAAATTATTGGTTTTATTTTTGGCATGCCTAAAAAATACACGTGTACAAATTTATAGATATTTTGATGATACAGTCAAAGGCCTTATAAATGGGTATCCTAATTATTTTAAAATCTATTAAACAGTGTCTCCAAATTTATTAAATGTTTCAGAAAACTTTCAAATAATTCAAGGGAAATCTTTGGAGAAATTATGATGGTTTCCTCTGTCCTCCAACTTTACCACTAACCCATCTCCTGATGAGTCAGGCACAGGACTGACTCAAGTCTTCCTCTGTCCTCTCTGCTCCATACCAAGCCTATTGATCACTGGGCAGGTGGACATCTTGTGTCATCTGAGGAGACTAGAGCCCAGAGGAATGAAAGAATTTCCTCAGGACCATATGGCTCTAAGTGGAGAGCTATAGCTAGCTTTGAAATTTCTCCTGATTAGTTTTTCCCCCGTTCTTTGTTCAGTTCATCACACAGAAAAAGCCTGTAGACAAGGTGTAGTTTTCCATACCTAGGCTGATTTTCATGAAAATAAATAAGGTGAAAGGGGAAAACCTTGCTATGTAAAATACTTTTCTGTTAGTCTTACATGGTTGTTTTGTGGCCTCTCTCTCTCTCTCTCTCTCTCTCTCTCTCTCTCTCTCTCTCTCTCTCCCCCTCTGCCCCCTCCATATGGCCTCCATGATTCTTTGCCTCCCTGGTGTGTACTTTGTGTTGCTTTCATCTCTCTCCTGCTCCTTCCTCTACCTCCTCTTTTAATTTCCCATTCAACCAGATTTGGAGATCATCCCGGACGTGGCTCAAGGCTACTGGGCAGCGCTGGTCTCTGTGGCCATTGAGCATCCAGCACGGTTACTGCCTCTGTCCACATCCAACTGAGAGGTGGACCTACCTCCATCGCTCTCAAATTCTGTGCCTTAGAGTCTCTTGGTCCAAGAGCTGGCTCTCTCAAAGGAGCACAGGCCCCTCCCAGCCTGCTAAAGGGTTTTCTGGCTGCCGGTTGTGACCAGGGGTCCGGGGTCCCAGAGACCCTAGCAGGTCTACCTAGCAGGTTACCTAGCAGGGTAACCCTTTTAGCTCTGTCTCTATGGTCCAGAGTCTCTATGTTCTATCCCTGCTTTCTGGAACCTCAGAGAAAGCCAACCCTACAAAGGCCTGGGCTTGACCTCAAAAGGCTGGTCCTAAGACTGGGTAGCTGGGAAGGCAGACTCTGGGGCCCTCCATGCCTTTCCTTCTCCCTCTCTCTATTAATCACTCTCTTTCCTTCTCCTCTCCTTTACAACCTCTCACTAGGCTCCTGCTCTCTCCCCCCATCCTTCTTTTCCTGTACTCTGTCTCCCTTTACCATCTGGTTGTGTCATATTCACTGTTGGTTGAGTTTTTCAATACTGAGTCTGAAAGGCACACTGGTGTGTGCTGAAAAACTCATTTCTTCTACTGGCCACAGGATGCTGTTTCTGGGGAAGAAACACACCTTGCCTGTCCAGGACAGGAATCTGCTCTGTCCCCTCTCTGGTGAACACACCTCCCTGGTGTTTGTAGGACACTACCTCCAGTAGACTGGGACCACTCCTCAGGCCTCCGGCAGAAGTTCTGTACGCTGGTGCCACACATACAGGTTTGACACGACCAACAGTTTATGTATTCCCTTCTCCTTCCTCTGGCTCTCCTGTTCCTTATGTCTATCACCTTTCTGTCTGGCATCCTCACTAATCTCCCCAGTTCTACTTCTTGGAGCGAGAGAATCCTCATCATCTCCTTCTACCTATTGGGACTCATCCATTTTCTTATTGCTATCTATTTAATCTGTCACTATGGGAACCCCCTCAGTCTAAGCCTGAGGTTCTCACTCCCTTGACTTGTCTTCTCAAGTCCCTAAAGCAACCAGGACTTTCAGATAAAATTACATCAAAGCACCTAAAGTTTTTGTGAACCATTGCCTGGCCACAATGCAAACTAGACAATGATACTGTCTGGCCAAAACACAGAAACCCTATATCTCAATATTTTAAGAGATTTAAAAAGTTTATTTAAGTCTGAGGAGGGTTATAACACAGTTTTCCTTAAATGATTATACTAGAGATTGTGAACTTCAATTTGATAATGTTTTAATGTACCAATTGCTTTTCTCTACCCAGTGTTTATATTTCTTCAAAACCCAAAGCAAGTTTTTGGTAAACCGTTCTCTAACTACATAAAATAACAAAGATTATTAATGGTTTTATGTTTTCTATAAGGTTTATCTAGAAACTTATAAAGCACAGTGGGTAAATGGATAATATTAATTATATTATCTTATGTGTATAATTTGGATTCCATGTTCTTTTGTAAGGTGATGCTGCACATCACTCCAAATAACTGCCATCTTCATGACTCCAGCCGTGTCTACTTACTAAAATTCATCACAATTGGGCCTGTTGACAGTTATGTTCCTTCATTAAAGGAGGGGTAAGCAGGATCATTGGACTTTCACCTGAGTATTCAGCCATTCTTCTCAGTCACCTGTATGTAATTCTGCCCTAATTACAAATGATCTCCTACATTTGAAAAGCAATATAGTATATAATCTTGGGAAGGCAAAGGCTACAAAGAGAGGGCTTGACCCACGAGGTTATAAAAAAAGTCAACATCCAGTGCAAATACTCTCAGGTCACTCATACACCTCAGCAACCCCTTAGTCATCTCTGTAAGTAAGCTCAGTGAATTAATTAGTTCCCCAAGAAAACTTTAATGTAATCAAACATTGGTTTGATACTAAAAGCTTAGAAGGGGGTAAGCCTTGCTTAGTATCTCCAGGCTAAGGTCATAGTTTAGTCAACTAGTTTAAAGATGCCTAGTAAAAGTTTATCTAAAAATGGGTTTTTCCCAAGCTTTATCTGCATAACACATGATAATTAAAAGTACCAGATTGGTGTAACTAACTTTCTTGGGTGTTTAATAGCCAGACTTTGGGGTCTATACTAATCTGGTCAGAGGGACTTAAAGGGACAATTTTTGTTCCTTGCCCTCCTAGGTCAACTAAATTCCAGGGGACTATGGAACATCTCTCAAAATGCCCGTAACTGTGATGAGCCACCTGTCCTCTTGTTCAAGGAAGCCATGAAGACCCCACCAGATGGACTTGAACCAGTGTCCAGTCTATGAAGAGGAGGGTCAACTCAGAGGAAACATTTCCTCCATGCTTCCAAGCGAAGCTATCCATGGTCAAGTAGGACCTTTGACTTATCTTCACACAGACGGAACCGGTAAAAGAAAGGAGCCAGGGGCTCCTCCCAAGCCCATGTGACCCCTGAGGAACAGATCCTCAAACAACCTGAAGAGTAAAAATAGATTGGTTTATTTGAGCCAACTGTGTGGTCTCAAACATGCAAAAGGAAAGTATAACCAAAAATTAAAGTGATCAGTATTTCTTTAGGAGTTCAAAGGATTGAACTTCCCAGACATTAGGCTTAAGTCTCTAACTGCCCACACTCCTCCATCCACAATGTTCAATCAGGGCAATACTGGTCTATCCCCAGGGCTACTTTTCCTTTGCTGCTCCAAGATATATACCTGTATCTCCCCACCAGTCAAGGATACCTACACTCCAGTCGTTCTCATATCTAGATTAACCCTACATGCCTCAGAAGAGGTACATGATTCTTTCTCCACAAAAACAGAAAAAAGCAGAGAAAAAGGTCAGCTACTCTAGCAGTCCTGGTGGGAATCAGCCTGGTATCATCTGTAGCCACACAGGATTCACAGCAGGGAGTCTGGGACATACCTTGCTCTCAGCCCGACACCTCTCTCAGGAGATCCAGGACCTCATGCAGGAGCTTACTACAGCAGTAGAAGCAACAGCCCAGTCAATCCAGACCTCACAACAGCAACTGTCTTCCCTAGCCGAAGTTGCCCTCCAGAACAGGCAAGCCCTGGATCTATTAACTGCAGAAAAGGGAGGTACCTGCATTTTCTTGGGCAAGGAATGCTGTTATTATGTCAACCAATCAAATAAGGTTGAATACAATATAAACTGCTTCCAACAGATGGCCAAGGATTTCTTACTTAAAACTTCCCAGTACCAGAAGTCACCCCAATGGGATATCTTTTCAGGACTGACTTCCTGGCTTCTGTCCTTACTTGGGCCTCTGCGCTCTGTTAGTCTGGTCCTAACCATTGCTCCCCACCTCTTCAAATATTTTCAGGGCTGGATACAACTAACTCATACCAGCTTTAACCAACTGTTATTTTCCTTTCCCCCACATGCCTGTCGACCACCTAGGACTTTGTCCATATGCACGAGCTGGACACCCCTGCTGCCTGACCAGACCCTGACTCCAGCCTTCCCTTCCTCACATGGACCTTGACCAGCAGGAAGTAGCCATGATGAGAAAACGCCACCCCCATCCTATAACACAAAAGGCTGGAATGTTAGAGTCCAGGTCTGTAGACCACCCTCTTCCAGTATAAAAAAGCCTCACAAGACAGGCCATGAGGGCCCTCTTGCAAAACAGAAACTGGCCAGACAGCTACATTTAGAGCTGTCTCAGCACAAAGCTGTTCTCCAGATAATTTTGGAAGATATACAGGTCCCTGCACCCAGACCCAATGATGTAAGAGCTGTCTCAGTACAAGCTGCTTCCCCTGAAATGGTATAGATTATTTTTGCCACCTTCCACATTCCCCAACCCCCTTATAAGAACTTCCTCAGCCATCAGAAGGCTGCTGGTTGCCTTTCTCTTCCCAGCTGAGCTGCCAGCCTCCAGCAATCCTAAGAAATAAACTTTGCTTTGCTGCAACCCTCCTATGTTTCCTGTGGCTAGTCCCTGCCCGGCTTTCATCTAACAGTTAAGAGTGGTTAAGAGTGCATACTGCTTTTGCAAAGGGCCTAGATTCCATTCCCAGTACCCATGTCGGGCAGCTCACAACTGCCTAGAACTCTAGTTCTAGATGATCTGATGCTCCCCTCTGTGTTCTTTGGATACCATTTTTTCCCAATTTCTTCACAGAATTTTATAGTAACATACTATCTTTTTTCTACTGCAAAGTCTCCCATGGAACATCTTAGCATAGTGTCTGTGATGGCTAATCATGGTTGTCAACTGGACTGGATCTGGAATCAAATAATTCAAGCATCTGGGTACTCTTATAAGGGATTTTCTTGACCAGATTGTCTGAAGCCAGAAGACCCACCCTAAACGTGGGCAGCGCTTTTGGTAGCAGCACAGATGAAAGGATGTGGCAGAAGGAAGCTTTGTTTCCTGCCCGCTGCCTTCACTCTCGCTGGCAAGTTCATCTATCCTGTTGCTGTGGCATTCCTTCACCGATATTAGAGCCAACTTCTTTGGCCTCCAATATAAACTGAAAGCCAGCAGCTCTCCAGGAATCCTCCAGGCCTTCAGCACCAGATTAAGATTGGTTGCTGAGATATTCCCCCTCGTAGACTGAGTAACTACCATATTTTCAGCCTCTTCAGTGTGAGACAGCCATTGTTGGACTACCAAGACCCTATCCTCTAAACCAACCTAAGAAATCCCATATATGTCTATTCTAGATCTCATAACAAAATAATCAACCGTGGGTCTGACTACAGCACTGGCCCTCTTAGATGTGGCTCTGGGAAACCTCCCATTCAGAAGTGCCCTTCAGACCTTCAGATATCACCAATCTCAGTAGCCTTCAGGCTGGCGCCATACTCTCTGGGGATATAATTTCCAAGAAGTAGCCAACAGAGAGTTGAAGAGATTCCCTAAAACAGGACTGTGGGGAGTTCCCAGGGTTAGATATGAACCTGGGTTCTTTTCCTGACCTAGCCTTCCTCAATACGCCTCTTGATAATCCATCCTAAATTTTTGTGTATGCATGGAGTAGGGGAATCACATGGGCATGTGTGTATGTGTGTACACATGTATGTGGAGACCAGAGGTTAATAACATGTGTCTTCTTTGCGTGCTCTCCGTCTTATCCTTTTGAGACAGGGTCTCTCCTGGAGCTTATCAATTGGCTAGCTTGGCTGGCCTGCAAGCTTCAGAGTTGTGCCTGTCCATGCCTACCAGAACTGGAGTTGCAAATACATGCTGCTGTGTCTGTCTTTTTACATAAGTGCTGTGCGCTGAGCTCAGGTCCCCATGCTTGTGCAGCAAGCACGTTCCCCACTGAGTCATCTCCCCAGTACTCAACCCTAATCCTTACTGTGGGATATCATCTCAAGCTAAACACCCAAGTTTAGGATAGTAGGAAATCTGGTTCCAAATGTTGGGGGAGCAGAGCCACCTTTATTCGAGACACACCACTCCTTTTGCATTGAGAGAAGAGTTTCATTTCATTTTACTTTTTCTGTTTGCCAATGATCCAGATTTTGTCCTATGACACCCTAAAATTAATTGTATTAATGACTCAATTCAGAAATTACTTTTTTATCCATTAGAGCCTTATGATTCCAGAAAATACAGAAAAAATAAATTTTCCTATATAAACACAGTTTTCATTTAGATATGTTATTAGAGTTCTCTAAATGAACAGAACAGACATAATGAAAAAAATATATGTATGCAATATTTCATGTCCACAAAGTATCGGGCG
This sequence comes from Nannospalax galili, assembly GCF_000622305.1. Lineage (NCBI taxonomy): Eukaryota > Metazoa > Chordata > Mammalia > Rodentia > Spalacidae > Nannospalax > Nannospalax galili. The sequence goes on along the minus strand of NW_008338996.1, from coordinate 9,499,543 downwards.
TGGGGTCAGAGGCCAACGTTGAAGGTGTTTTTCCTCAGCCATTGCCCACCTTTTCTCCCCTTTGAAACAGAGTCTTTCATTGGCCCGGAACTTGCCAAGTGGGTTAGGGTGGCTGCCCAGCAAGTCCCAGGGATCCAACAGTTTCCACTTTCCCAGAGCTGGGATTCCAAGTGCATGCCCCACACCTGGCACCTTTTATGTGGGTTCTGGGACTTGAACTCAGGTCCTCAGGCTTACAAACCAAGTTCTTTATAGACTGAGCTGTCTCCTCAACCCCTTGTGGAGATTCTTTCAGGGTTGGTTGAGATACCCAGCTAATGAGTACAAAGCATGCAGTATATGACAAACGCTTGCAGACAAATCATAGGATTGTGGAGATTCCTCCCAAATGATACACTCTGGGAAGGGAGCCAAGATCCCCCTTGCCAGCCACTACCACTAGGTAGCCTGTTTTCCCCTGCTGGTTTCCCACGTGAAGGCACCAAGCAGTCACTGGGACTGTCTTGGCATCCTTGAGACAGAAAGCAGAGAGCTCTTGGCTCATTTTTTTTGTGTGTGTGTGTTTAGTTTTTGTTTGGGGTAAGTTTTTACCAGCTACTGAAGCTTTTTTGAGTTAAAACAAAATACATACACAGTCAATATTTATTCATAGATCTTGACCTTTCTCACCTGAGAAGAGTTACTGTTTCTGGTGTCTCCCGCCATAGAAACAACAGCCAAGGATTTGGATGTTTGGAGAGTGGTTTTGGCAGCCTTTCTACGGCTCCCCCACTTCTCAGAGAGAAAATGATAATCAGTCTATGTGCAGAGTGTGAGCCCAGAAAATGACAGTTTCTGCTTTCCAGGAACGGGAATAAAATAGATATTCACTTGTGCCCTCCTGGAAGCACTGGGGTTGCCCGGGGGCCAACTTTGAATCAGGCAATCCAATATTTGAGCTTTCTGCTGGAGAAACAAAACAAGACATTGATATGCTAAGAAGTCGCTAACGGAGTCAGTGTTGCTGTTGCCTACTCTGATGTTGCCTGTGTGCTAACATTATTGCTCAGACACCAGGCCCGCACAGTCACTCCCACTGCTGATTTGCCACTAGAATGGGGGCCTCCCTGGCACATCAGCTGGCTGAGTTCTGAAATCTCACTTCTTTTCTGCAGAGGCAGAGAGAGGTCTGTTTTCTTTAGGAATCCACTTGTGAACATTGCCCTTTCTGTGGTTTTCTTCTTCATTCCCCCTCACAGTACAACTTGAATTTGTGGACCTTTGGGCAGCTTTATCTAAACGATTTCTTTACTTGAAATTTAATTTTGTTCTGGGACTTGGAAGCTTGATCAGTTGGTTAAGTGCTTGCTTAGCAAGCATGAAGATCTGAGTTTGATCCCCCAGCAGCTGGGTGTGGTGGCACACACTTGTAGTACCAGTGCTGAGGAGGTGGGCATAGGTGGATCCCTAGGGCTCAATGACCATCCAGCCTCGCCCATCAAGCCTCGCTTAACCAGCGGGTCAAACCCCAGGTATCAGTAAGAGGCCCTGCCTCAAAAATCAAGGAGAATGGCACATGTACATGCACACACAGATGCACACACATGAACATGAATACACACATACGCCACACACATAATTTTTCTTCTGTTCTATTGAGTGGCAGGTTGAATATATTCATGGCTCCTCCTTATCCCTCCCTGTGTTGCCCATGCCTTGAACCATGTAATCACACAATAGCCTCTCAACTGAACTCAGGCCCAACTATGTGAATTGCTTCAGTCAATGAAATGCTAGCAAAGGTGAGCTACACAGAGACATGCAGAGTGTGTACAACAGTCTGATGTGCTTCTGTTTCTCTGCCATTGCCAGGGCTAGCTTGCTGGAGGGTGAAAGACACGTAGATGAGAACCAAGTTTCCTTACTTGTCCAACACATGCCAGCTAAGACCCAGCCAACTCTAGACATGTGACCAAACCCAGCCAATAGCAGACTCTTCCAACTGACTTGTAGACTGATGAATGAATCTATTCTTTTTATCTGGCTGAGGTGCTTGGGGGAATTTTGTTACACAGCATCATTGTGGTAATAGACAATGGTAAAATAACAGAAGAAACAGCACTCCTCTCTAGAAAGAGAGTCCTGGGCCCACGTAGAACACTTCCCAAGGACTCTGGAAATAGTAAGAGTTAGAAAACAGAGCCTTAAAAATGATGTTCAAATGCTTCAACCATGCAAGTGAGGGAATCTTCACCAGTGAGATTGAGCAGAGGTAAGACACATGTGCAAGTATAGGCGCTGGGGTAAGGTTTCTAGGTCTAAAGCTAGACCTGTTGACCTACTGTGCATCCTTGAGCAAGATACTTTAAACCTCCTGGTGCCATGGTTCCTTTGCTTATAAAATGGGGAGGATAATAAATGGCCCCACCTCACCCAGGACAGGACTAATATCTTTTGTAAATCTTACCATTTAAAAAATTTTTAAATTATTTTTATGTGCATGAATGTAATGCCTTCATCCAGGAAGGTGCACCTGTGTTATGCAATGCCTGAGGAGGTCAGCAGAGGGTGTTGGATCACCTGGAACTGGAGTTATAGGCGGCTGTTAGCTGCCACGTGGGTGCTGGGAATCAAACCTGGGTCTTCTGCAAGAGCAGCCAGTGTTCTTAACCATTGAGGCATCTCTCCAGCCCCAGTCTTAACACTTTTAAATTGATAAAATTTGTGTTTATGGTATATACAGCATGATGTTTTGAAATGCAGTTCATTATGAAACTAATTAGCATACACATCACCTCATATTGCTTTGGTTTTCCTGGGGCACATACTTAAAATATACTCTCTTTGTGATTTTCAAGTACACAGCACATTGTTATTAATTACAGTCACCAGGTTGTACAACAGATCTCTTGAACTTCTGCTTCCTTTCCAGATGAAACTTGTATCATTTCACCACGATCTCTATTCATATCATCCTCAGCCTATGATAACCACCACACTACCTCCTTTCTCCATGATCTCCTCTTTCTTTTAGATCCCACGTAGTAGTGCGTGAGATCATAGGATAATTAGTCATTCGGTGCCTTGCTTATTTCACTTGGCTTGATGTTCTCAAGGTTCATCTCCATAGATAACAGGGTGTCCACATTTTAATGGTACTCTGGTACAGGTACATACCATATTTGCTTCATCCATTCATCGCTTGGTAGACACTTAGGTCAGATGTGTATTTGGCTATTCTGACTAGTGCTGCAATCAACATGGAAATACAGATTTCTAATCTGGCATTCTAATCATATTTCCTTTGATTCCATACTAAGTAGAATAGTTGGGCTGCCGGACCATATCATAGTTCTATTTTTAATGTCTTAAGGAATCTCCATACTGATTACACAATGGCTGTACTATTTAAGTTCCCATCAACAGAGTCCAAAGTTTCCCTCTTCAGCCCATCCTTGTCAGTACTTACTATTTCCTGAGAGTTTAGAAATGACTATTGTACCAGATATGAAGTGATACTGCGTTGTTGTATCCCTGGTGATTATGATGCTGAGCTCCTTGTCATATCCCTGTTGACCACTTGCATATTTTCTCTAGGGAAACATCTATTCAGATCTTTACCCATTATTTAGTAGGGTTATTTGTTTTCTTGTTATTAATATACTTTTAGGAAGCTGCCTAGGTTTCCTTGTACCTAGACAAGTGTCACACTGCTGGGAGAACAGTGGCCAATAGCTGATTGGCATTCTGGGTCTGGCTCATATCAAGTCTGTTATGAACTATACCAGGATGTCAGTATAGCTGGAAAAAAAAGATACTTGAGTTCCTTGGGTCCTAAGCCCTTATCATATCCTAGCTTATAAATATTTCTTTCTGGGCCATAGATTGTCTCTTCATTCTGTGGGTTGTTTCGTTTGCTACACAGAAGCTTTTAAATTTAATTCCATCTGTCTAGTTCTGTGTGTCTTGCCTGTGGTTTTCAAGCATATCCAAAAGATCGTTGTCCAGACCAACACCGCGGAACTTTTGTTCTGTGTTTTCTAGCATTTTCATAGTTTTAGGTCTACATGTGCTTAGTCTACTTTAGTTGATTTTTTGTGCATGTTGTGAGGTAAAGTTCTAATTTCATTCTTCTGCATGCGGATGCCTAGTTTTCCCAACACTATTTACTGAAGAAACCAACCTTTCCCCATTGTGTGTTCTTGATATTTTAAGAAAAAATGGTCTTAATGCACTTTGAATAGCCCATTGTGAGGCCCAGATGGTTAATTTGTTAAATACATAAATAATGATCTTATTGGTCACTGCTGGTTGACGTGGGGACTACATTTGGTTTTGGTAGGAAGGATACTCTTGCACTGTAGAAAGGCTGGATCTTATTCAGACAGGCAAATATAGACTCTGAAGAACTGGATGCATGCAAAAATTGGGGGTGGGGAACGCACTTTCCTTTTAAAAACAAACATTATTGTACAAATGTCCCATACTCAGTAATTTCCTTTTTTTATTTTTTGGTTTTTGAGACAGGGTCTCCCTGAACCCCAGCTAGCCTGGAATTTGCTATGTCAACCAGGCTGGCCTCAATCTCACAGTGATCCACCTGCCTCTGCATCCCAAGTGCTGGAATTAAAGGTGTGCACCACCAGGCCAGTTACTTCTTAACAGATTGGGGGCCGTACTGGATGTGAGATTTCAGGAAAGGCAGGAAAAATAATGCTATCTGTTTCTTCAGAAAAACTTTCATTCCAGATTGTTGAAATATGAGTTTGGCTACATAGAAAGGAAATCCTCAACTTTTTGAAAAATTCCAATGAGAGTGTTTCTGTCTCTGAAGATTCTTTAAAGCCAGGCCTTCACTGCATTATTTTAAAAACTAATGCATGCAGGTCAATGACTTTTGGTGCTACTGTGGTAAGGAAGGCAAAGGACGGAGTGGCACACGAATGAGTATGTGTGAGCATTTGTATATGTAGGTGTATATGTTATGCATGCTTGTGTGTGTGCATTCCCATGCACATGTGTGTGCCAAGGGGGTCTTTTCTCTCCTGTCTCAGAGATGATGTGCTTTGGGCAAGAGCTTAACCTCATCCTGTTGCTGACTCCCCTGACCACCCTTTCTTCCTCCCTCCTCCCTCCCTTCCACAGTGTGCATGTCCTTAGGGTGGATCTCCCCTACCCACCTGCTGTGTCACTTGGAAACACCCCCACAGACATACCCAGAGGTGGGATTTACTAATGTCCTGGGTGATTCTCAATCTAATCAAGTTGACAAGATTAACTAGCACATTCTTAGAGATAAACTGAGATGTTGTCACCAGAGCAAGGGGGGAATGGAGACTAGATAGTCTCTCCAGCCTTCCTTGATAAACTGAAGGACAGTAGCCTTCAAGATAGAAGAGAAAAATAGGCTTTAGATTATAACTGTCAGGGGCTAAGCTTATACAAATATGTCATTTACTTCTTACAACATCTCTATGAAACCAATAAAATTAATTTCCTCTTCCTTTGATAGATACAGAAACTGCAGCTGTCAGAGAAAGAAGGAGTGCTTTAACAATGCTGTGTAACAAGCCATTTCCACATCCAGCCACACACAGCAACAAGCATTTCTACAGCTCCTAAGTATGTGGACTGGGATTCAATCTGGATGATCCATCCAGGCTCCTCCAGTTATCCTTGGAGGGAGAGGCTAGAGGTTGGCCGGGTGCTCACACATCTGAGGGAGCATCTTTGTTTCATCTTTCTCTTTTGTCCTTCTAAAAGACTACATTGAATACATTCTTACGATAGAGTTGTAAGTGGAAGATTAATTGAAGATTCAGTCATGCAACACTTTGCCACCTGTGGTCCAAAGCAAGTCACAGGGCTTGCTCATGTAAGTGCATGCTCGAGGACCAGGGAAACAGATACCACTTTTTCAAAGTCACATGACAGAAAGGGATGGGGTCAAGGAGGTATGCAGAATTTGGGCTTTTAACACTGTCTGCTTCCAACTGAACAGAAGGCAGATATAACTTTCCTTGGTCCTTCATGTTTGCTAAATATAGGTATGTGGATTTTGTTTCTCAATAGATGCTGGATAAAATTCAGGAAGGATTAATCATCATTCTACCTTATTAAAGCAGCCTTAAAATTTTTTCCTTCTTCAGCTGCTGTAGAAAGCATTGTGATGGTTCATTAAAAACCTAAAAATAGAATTACCCTGTGATCCAACAATTCCTAAAAGCGGGCAACTGAACGAATACCATATACAATGCTCATAGCAGTGTTAGTCACAATAGCTACAAGGTGGAAACAGCCTAAGCAACAGTTTGTGGATGAATGGATAAACAACATGTGGTATATCCACATAATGAAAAATTATTCAGTCTTAAAAATGAATGAAAGTCTGACATTTGCTATAACATGGGACAATCTTGAAGACATTATGCTAGTGAAATAAGTCAGACACAAAAGGACAGATTCTGTCTATGGGAGTTTCAAAGAAGAATCAAATATATGAAGGCAGTCACCAGGGACTGATCAGAGCTGAAGAGGAGTGAATGTTTAGGGGACCCAGAGTTTCTTTATGAGATGATGAATGGTTATGATGGCTTCATGACAACACAAACACAATTAACAATGTTTTGTAAACTTTATGTTATCGTTGTGTATATTTTACCAGGACTTAAAAATCAAAGTTCCTTCTCCATTCAAGATTCCGATTGGGTGACTAGTCAAATAGTCAATGTGATTTGGCTGCCTGGCAGCCTATGTGAGAGACTGGGCTGGCCAACTTGAAACCAACCTTTGTTCTTCTCAAGGCTTTCTTTGTTAAGTTAGAAGCAGACTAGAGAGTAAAGATAATGAGACTCAGAGAGTGTAAGATAACCACCATATAGAGGAAAGGGGTAGCCACAGGCAGTGATGTGCTAGTAACTGCTGAAAACCTGAGGTGGGGGCTGTTAAAGACACAGGTACTCAGGCCCCAGCTGGATCAGACTCTTGGGACTAGGTAGATGGGAAGCTTGTATGCTCTAAAAGTTCCTAAGAGATTGAGATGCCCTGAAAAGTAGAGACTCCCTAAACTACTTCCAACAATTCTGAAGAATTACATCCTACTGATAACATTGAAGATTGCAAAAATCACACACACACAAATGACACTTGGGAGAAATAAACAATAAAATATAATACTGACAAAGACTACTCACCCACACGAGATAGCGTGATTGACTACAAACTGCTGGAAGACCTGAAATCTCTGTGGTAAAATTTAGGACACAAAATTTGCCTAAGGAAATTGGACCTGCTGGGAATAATGACCACAAATGAAAACTCGCGTTATTAGAAAAAAAATAATCAGCAGATTTGGATGCAGACAAACTCTGATCAATGAATCAATTTTTGTTGTTAGACAAGCAATGAGAGTCCATTGTGATGAAAATAATTTCAAGGTTGGCTTCAGGCTTTTTCAAACATTTCAGATATTTTACTTTTTTTAACTATTTTATTTTGAAAGTTACAGAAAAGTTGCAAGAATAATACCAGAAAGGGGATGGGATGTAGCTCAGTGGTAGAGCATTTGCCAAGTTCTCTGTGTTTAATCCCTGGCAACACACACACACATACAAAGAGTACAAAGCACTTTGCATAGTCTTTATTTAAATTCACTAATCATAGTGTGCAGTTACATATTATTACCTTATCATTCTGACATATATGGAGAAAGAAAACTGTATATATGCATACATAAATATATACATGTGCATATATACGTGTGTGTTTGTATGCATATACATATACATATATTCTTTTTTCCTTAATTTGAGAATTACACCTATCTTTTATTACGTTAGCAGTGTGTATTTTCTTTTTTAAAGGTTTGTTTAATTATGTTTAAATTATGTGTATGTATGTATGTCTCTATGTGGGTACGTGCACACGAGTGCAGGTGTCCACCAAAGCCAGAAGGTGGTGTGGGATTGTCTGGAGCTGGAATTATAGACAGGTGTCCTCTGCAAAGGCAGTATGTGCTCCCAATCACTGAGCCATCTTTCCAGCCCCAGAAGTCTACACTTTCTAAGGGCAAGATCATCATCTTAGATAATTTCAAAAAAATGACTAATTAAACAACTTTAACACAAAGATTATTATATGGTATATGATTATCCATATTGAAATTTCACCAATCGTCATAAAAAATGTCTTTTATTTTTCCCACACTTGGTCTCAGGTCCCCAAACAAACAAAAAGTGATCCAGGTTCAGAGTCCCTCCACTTTTACTGATCCTGGATTACTTTAGGCTCTGGTTTACTTATTTGGTCTTTGTTAGTGTGAAACAACAGTCCAGTCTCTTTGTCTTCATGGCATTAGATACTTTGGGGAGATGCAGGTCAATTGTTTGTAGTATGTCTCTCCGTCTGAGTTTGCCTGATGGTTCTTTTTCTGAGGAGGTCTGGGGAGGCCAGGTTGGCCTCAAACTGGCAATGTAGTTGAGGATGACCTTCTGCTTCTACCTCAGTACAGGTATGTGCCACCACACCTCATTTGTGCCGTACTGGAGATGGAACCCAGGCTTCATGAATACCACCCAAGCACTTACCTACACCCCCAGTCCCTGTTACGTTTTTTGTGTGGTTTGTTGTTGTTCTTGTTATTGTCAGAATCTCACTGTACAGCCCCAGCTGGCCTAGAACTTGCTATGTAGACCAGGCTAACCTCACAAAGATCTGCCTGCCTCTTCCACCTGAGTGCTGATATTCTTGGGGTGTTTTAAATTATGTGTATATGTGTGTGGTGGGGGTTGGTGGGGTGGAGTGCACATGTGAATGCAGGTATCTGTGGATTCCAGAAGAGGGCATCAAACCCCTTAAAGCTGAAATTACAGGCAGTTGTGAGCCACTGGAAGTAAGTACTGGAAACCGAACTCTGGTCTTCTGCAAGAGCAGTAAGTGCTCCTAACTAAGTACTCTCAACCCCTGAGCCATCTCTCCAGCCCAGGTTATGGGCAGGAATTCCATGCGAGCACGTCTGTTCTTCTTAGCACATGCTACCAGGAAACACATCCTGTCACTGCCAATTCTGCCATCATTCCTGTCTGACCCCTGGTCTTCTCAGCTGTAAACTGGCAACACACCCCAATGATTTTATGGCTAAAGCGTTCTTTCAGATGTGTCGCACCTACTGGAAGTTGTGCAGAGAAAGCCACCGAGATCATTGTCAGAGTTAGCATCATTCCAGATAACATGTAGGATGCTACTGTTAGCAGAAACATGTCACTGTTTCTGTTAACTTTCATACAAAACATGCATATATATGTTATTATCCTGATCTGATAGCTAAGGAAACTGAGGCTTAGGGACTGCAAACTGAGGCTTAGGGACTACATTGGTTTCTTTTCTGTTGCTGTGATAAACATCATGAGCAAGGCAACTTATAGAAGGAAGCGTTTATTTGGGCTTAGGTTCTAGAACGATGAGTCCATCATGATGGGAAAGGCATGGCAGTGGCAGCTATAACAGAAAGCTGAGTGCGCACATCTTCAAGCACTTGGAGGAAGCAGATAGAGTAAACTAGAAGTTAGGGAAAGCTATGAATTCTTAAAGCCCACGCCCAGTGACCTGCTTCCTCCAGTTAGGCCACACCTCCTAAAGGTTCCATGACCTTCCCTAAACAGCACCGTATTCCAAGCCTCTGTCTCCACTTGAGTCTATGGGGGACGTTTCTCATTCAAACCGCTACAGGAGCAATGATGTAACATGCTCTAGACTACACAGCTGTGAAAGGGTTGGGCTGGGCTGGGGCTGGAGGCCCACTTGGTCAGAATCCAGAGCCCCAGCCCTGCACCAGTCAGGTTGTGGGCTGATCCACTAACAGGGAGTCTCAGTAGAAGGAACAGATAGAACCTCCTTGGGAGCCTTCAGATGGCCAGGGAGAAAAGCCATAGGCCAGCTCCTGCTGTCTTCCTTGCGTTTCTTTCCTTCCCGTGGCGTAGCCTGTCTTCATCCTGAGACCCAGTGGAACTAAAATCGGAGTAGCTGTGTCACTGCAGGGTCACCTGGACTTGGAGCACCTGCCTTTGAAGCTTTGCTCCCTTCTTGGTTGGGTAATTCTGCTCACATGAGGTGACTCTACTCTCATCCCACTGAGGATTTGAATTTCCTCATATATGTTAAAGTGAAATGGTCTGAGGAGAGTAATAAGGACTACTGTGTATTGAGTGTACAACATGAGTTGAGCCTTTAAACAGCCCTGTGTGTCAGGCACCTTAATTTGCCCATTTAATAGATGAGAAATGAAGACATTTACAGTGGTGAATGTTGAAATCCAATGAGTGCAGAGGGGTTTGCAGACAGGTCCACTGAAAAGACCAGACATCTTCACCAGGATGCCCAACTTTCTGTGAGACTCATGGGATGGCAGGCTCCAAGGAAAGGTGCATGGAACACCCCGGGTGTTGTAGACGTGTGCTACACTTTTAATATGGAATACAGGAACAGGCTATGCACAGGTTGCCTGGATTCCAGTTCCTGGCAGGGACCACCACCTTGCTCTCTCCCTGTCTGCAGTTTTCTCTAGGGCCCTTCTTCTCTCTGGCCTTTCCTCCCAGACTCACCTCCCTCCAGGAACAGCCAAGACCTGCTTCTCTGGAAACTTCCTCATAATTGCAATGATCCCTTTCCAAGAAGTTGAAATACCACTGGTTGATCTCAGCCCCTTCCCACCCTCTTCGCCTGTGGAGATGGGGAAGGATAGGAATGAAAACAAGGTAAAGAAAACTCCCAAGTGGAACACAAGATGATTGAAATAATTTGTTCACTTGATTACGGTCATTGGAAAGTTCCATAGAAGCAGAGGGTACTTGGGAAGAACACTGGGCAGGAGTCAGCCTGGGCTGCTGCCTGCCATTGTTTTTTGACAGAGAATTTGAGTTTCAACTTCCCCATCTTTAAAATGGGGGTGACTTCCTCTGATCACCCCAGAGGAGTAATCCGTCCAATGAGAAAGGCTTCAACTTGTTTGAAAAACTGTTAAGGAATTTATGAGACTAGATTGCAAGATTCTTCATCATGTGAAACTGGAGCCCAGCCACCCTGACTGGGCTGTTCCAAATGAGCGCCTCGCTCCTTTCCCAGACTCTGATCACAGAAGCTGGTTGCTAGCCCGTCTCCATTCTATCCCACCTCTCCCGCTTTGTTGTGTAGGTTAGGTGTCTTCCCCACAGAGATGCACCCACTAGGTTTTAGCCAGGCTCCAGGGTTCTGTCTCCCAAGCCCCCTGCCTCTGGCACAAGCTTGGCATTTGCCCTTCATCCCTTCCACAAAGTCTCGGGATCTTTTACTCTATATCTCAAATGTGGTCAGGCACCAGCAGGAGAGCTTTGGGGAGGGTCAGCACTAGGTATCTAAGCCCTGAACCAAGCATCTCAGTGAGTCCTCAGGTTCCCCTGTGAGGGTATCATTGGACAGGTCTGCCCAGTACCACACCCTTCCAAATGCTTTCTTCAGGGGCTGTCTAGGGAGATTCTATGCATCAAATGGCCCTGCCTTCCCCTTGGTCACAGATCATCTGCACCTGGTGGCACCTGAGCCAGGCCTGGCCAATCACAGTCCCTCTCTTGAGAATTTGGAGTGGTGCCCAGATATACCAGTCAGCACCTGTTGGCATAAGCAGGATTGTGGGTGACCATTTTGACTGTGTGCCCAGAGAGGTAGAGACTTTGTGTGTGTGTGTGTGTGTGTGTGTGTGTGTGTGTGAGAGAGAGAGAGAGAGAGAGAGAGAGAGAGAGAGAGAGAGAGGGAGAGAGAGAATGCTATGTCCCAGCATGATGGAAGAGCCTTCTGGCTTCATTTTATTTCCACAACTGACTCCCTAATTCAACAAAATGACACCTTACTTTTAAACCTATATGTGTATGTGCTGGCCTGTGTATGGAGGCCAAACAATAACCTTGGGTGTTGCTCCTTAGGCATTGCTCACCTTTTTTTTTTGAGGCAAGGTCTCTTCCTGGCCTGGAGCTTGATAAACAGGCAAGGCTGACTGGTCAGTGAGCCCCAGAGATCCTCCTGTTTCCACCCCCACCCCAGGACTGGGACTGTAAGCACATCACCTCCATGCTTAGCCTTTTTTTTTTTTTTTTTTTTTTTTTCTGAGACAAGGTCTCCCTATATCCCTAGCTGGCCTGGAACTCTCTATGTAAACCAGGTTGGCCTTGCTCTCACAGAGATCTGCCTGTCTCGACCTTCCTGGTACTGGGATTAAAGGTATGAGCCACCATACCTGGCCGGCTTTTTAAAACGTGGCTTCTGGGGATTGAACTCAGGTCTTCATGTTTGTGAACATTTTACCAACTGAGCCATCTTCCCCAACCCCACTTTTTAAAAAAATTTTATTATTTTTATTTTATGTGTATGTGTGTATTGGCTGCATGTAGGTAAGTGCACCTGTGTCCTGCAATGCCTGCAGAGGACAGAAGAGGCCTTGGATCCCCTGGAACTGGAGTTATGGACAGATGTTAGCTGCCATGTGGGTGCTGGGATTCGAATCCAGGTCTTCTGCAAGAACAGTGTTCTTAACCTCAGAGCCATCTCTCCAGCCCCGCAACTGCACTTTTAAAATGACCTTCTACCAGGATTTTATTTTTTCTGATGACATTAAAAAGAGCGCTAACAAGGCTAGTAGGTTTGGGAATCCCATTTGTCAGAGACAGATCCCAAGGCTCCATCCTGCCCACCCCTGCTTGGGCCTTGCCTTCCTGATTTCAAACAGTCATGGCCTCCACTTCCTCATCTTTGAAACGACATTGACTACATCATCTACCTCACAGGGGTGTCCCTGTGATTAAATGAAGAATGGAGGTAAAGTCTCTAACTGGTAAGGCGAGCACTCTGCACACCTGCTAGCGGTGGGATTCCTGCCTCGGAACCTCCCTAGCCAGGAGGCCAGGATCCCTCTGCTAGTGAGGACGAATGTGTTCACACCATAGCCTGGGCCCTTAGAAACTGTGACACAGTGTGGGTGTTTGGGAGACAGAGAGCTGTGGAGGGCTCAGATATCTCCATTTGACAACTCTAGACCCCCAGAAGATGAGAGAACCTTTGGAGGCACCTGCTGATCTGTGTGTCCACCAACAGGGCCTTTGGTTGACCAGTGGCCGTTTTGCCAGTGCCGCACCCTGGAACCAGTTCCATCACTCAGCAGGTCTGGTCTTACCCACTGAGCTCTCATGAACTACCCTGCCTGATCAGCCCCCAACTTTCCTTCAGCCCATCCAGAGGTCTTCTGTGTTCGACAGGATCCTCTCCTGAAGCTCTTTTGGATGACTTAACTATCTTCATGTTGGTCTCAGTGCTGTTGCTGTCTGTCAGTGAGGGTCTCTGATGGGCCCCACACACCTCACAAAATACCCAGCCTTACCCCAGAGCCCTTCAGGACACTCTGGAAGTCTGCTTGAACCCTGCTTGCTAGTGAACATCCTGATTAGGGCTAAGTCACTAGGGGTGATTGTGTAGTTTCTGCTGTCACTTGGGAACCATGTAGGTTCAGTTACAAACTGGGTTTTGTTAGGGAGACATCAAGCTTAGCCACCACCTCCTTAGCATACCTTCTATGGCCCAGCTAGGTTGGAGAGACAGGGACACACTCTCTGGGGCTGGGACCCCTGGAGACAAGATGCTTCTTCATAGTGGTGCTGAATGCTCTTTGGGGCTCTCTATCCAGACCCTCTGACCCACAGGTTGTGAAGTAGGAGGGGCTTGCAATGATTCTAGAAAGAGAGGCTGAGGACCACGGGATTTCACAGACTAGAAGTGACTGTGGAAAGGCCACCTATTATCCCCTGTTGGGGTCACTGAAACCTTTTGAGAAGTTGGGGGAAAAGTTTTTCTCCCCTCAAACCCACAAGTAAATGAAATTTTACTTAAGGGGCAGTTTCTGGATCCCTAAACCTATCCAAAGACCCACAAACTCTTGCTCTAGAGAGATCCTCTATCTGATTAAGATCCCTGGGGAAGGATGCTCTACCCATCTTCCAAGTTGGGTACACAGTCTCCTGGAATCTTTGCTATGACCCCAGAGTATGCTGGGCCCTTCCTTTCTCCTGCACCTGTGCACTTCAGTGGTTTAAGAGGGTAGCTCCTAGGCCAGTAGCAGCTGGGAACGCCCTGGAAATGTACACTCTGGGTCCTTTACATCAACCCAATGAATTAAATATTTCAGGGTGAGACCACCCCCCCCATCCTGTGTCTGAAGAGGGCCTTCTGGGTGGGTACTGGAGGATGGTTCAAGTTTGAGAAGGACTGGGGCAAGTATCTTCTTGATGGCTTGTCTACCCTACTACACGTGTATACAGTAAGTACTCAATGAATAGTTACTACATTCAGTTTTCCTGACTCCCAGGATGGGGCATTTTTCTTGGTACCCTACAATTCTGGGCCACAATGACACAGCATCACAATATTTTGAGTCCCTTTCCTCTTTCCTTCAGGGTCTCAGGCTTAGCTTAAGCAGAGGAAGGGGCTTGGCCAGGAGACAGGTACTCCAAAACCATCACACAAGGTGAGGCTAGAGAGACACTGAAGCTGGGGCTTCTCTCAGGCACCGAGAGCCCACGGCTCAGGATGGATGTGTCAGGGGGCTACCTGACTGAAGATCCAGAGGGCCCAGCTCTGCCAGGCTCCACCAGCTGCTAGCTCCCCTCCATGCCTGATGTGCACTGGCCTTGGCAGATCCTGCCGAACCTCTGCCAAAACCAAACTTGCCAGACTGGTGGGAAAAGAAATGGCCACCTTTTATTTTTAATGAATCACTGACTTTTGAGATGTGGCTAGAACGTTCTTAATTCTTTTTGTGTGTATTTGCCAGATAGAGGTGTGAGAACTGGGTTCTTAACCCCATCCTTTCTGTGTAGGAGGCCAGCTTCCCACAGAAGAGGGGTATTTAAAAAATAACTTCCGAGTAGTGGTTCTGAAAATTCTATCCCATCTCTAGTTCTTTAAACGTTAAAAACTCCACTACATTCCTTTTTTTAAGGTGGACGCAGAAAAGAAACTTGTTTACTACTTTTAATTTCCAGTGTTTTGTTTTTGAAAAAACTAACCAAATGTTTTCTCTTGGGGGGGGGGTAAAATACATTTCGATTCTTCTTTATGGAAATTCTTTAGCTTTTTATTCTAAAACTCAACCAGTTGTGGGAGAAAGGTCCAGGGAATCCTTTGGATTACGTATAGGCTAGGCCTTTCCGTTTTAACTTAAAAAAATTATTTTGGAGGGTTGGAGGAGGATAAAAAAAACTCTCTCTAAAATCTTCCTAAGTCATGAGGGGAAAGTTTCGCAAATAAAAATTTATATTTTTACATTTTAGGATTTTTTCACCTTTTAGCTCACACGGGAGCAGTTTCTCAAATTTTTCTTTCTAAATCTGAGAGGAGGGTCTAACCCTTGTTAACCTTCAACCTCGCCATTTGCCACAGGCCACAGTTAT
This sequence comes from Nannospalax galili, assembly GCF_000622305.1. Lineage (NCBI taxonomy): Eukaryota > Metazoa > Chordata > Mammalia > Rodentia > Spalacidae > Nannospalax > Nannospalax galili. The sequence continues at coordinate 9,484,100 of NW_008338996.1, read as the reverse complement.
TAAGCTTTGAAAAAATAAATGATTTAAAATTTTTTGGCAGGGGTGGGTGAATAGTCGCTAACAGTTTCACATCAAAGAAGCTCCTCAAATATGAAATTTAAAATCAGCCTTGCTGGGGGGTGGGGGTGGGGGCTAAGAAAGTTGCCTTGACCCACTCTTCTGACACTGGGCCAGTTTTCCAAACTTATCTGTCAGGGTTCGGCGGCCTGGGCAACGGGAATACCCCCCAGGAAGACTTCCAACCGCACTCTTCAAAACTTTTATTTTAAAATCAATCTGTTTTGGGGGGTGGGGGGAGTCTGGGGAGGGGAGAAGGCGTTCCCATTAACCCCTTCGGGCCCGCCCAGAGCGGCTCCCCAAAACTTTTCTGCGCCCCACACCCCGCACGAGCAGATGCCCGGAACTAGGGGCGGGCGCGGGAAAGTTTGGGGGGCCGGCGGCGGCGCG
>NW_008338996.1:9444252-9483173 GCF_000622305.1 Nannospalax galili | reverse complement strand
CCGGGGCTTGGGGGGACCCGGCACCCGGCGCTTTCCGCGGCCCCGGGCTCGGACCAGAGCCCAGAAACAAAGCGGCGAGAGAACAGAGCAGCCATTGCAGTTTGGACAATTCACATTTTGCAAAAATGCAACCCTCTTCCAGCTCCCCCCTCCCCCGGAAATTTGCAATTTTCCCTTGACCCTCTCTGCGCTCGGGGTCCCCGGTGTCCCCCCTACCCCCCGGGGAGAGCTTTTCTTCCAGGCACCCCATCTTTGCAACAGTCCCTTTTTTTTTAGGCCATATTTCCCTTTCTCAATTTTTTTTTCTAATTTTTCTTCAAACGGTAGTTTTTTCCCATTAAAACGACGCCACCTAGAGGATACTATTTTGTAAATAAAAAAAATTAAAATTGAAAAGAAATATTTTTTATTTCTTATTTTTTCCAAAGTTTCTTCTACAAAGCGGTGGAAGGGGGAGGAATTCTTTTTTTTCTTTATTGGAGGGAAAATTTCCACTTTGATCGTTGAAGGGTCGTGGAGACAATTTTTATTTCTGAAGCCAAATCCAAATAATATGTAAATGAAAATTAAGCTGGAATTTGAATGAATTTAGTTCTTGAAAGAGAGAAATCGAAAATACCTCTTAAAAGCAAAGACAGTTTGGCTTTCCAACTCATTTTAGTTTGAGGAAAAAAACTAATTGGAATGAGGAAAGGAGGGAAATAGTTGAGTTTAGGGAAAACTGGGAGAATTGGCTTTATGAAGCAATTAGAAATTGTGGTTCATTGTAATTTGGGACTTGTTTTGCTCAGTGGGCAAAGATGACTAATTTTGCCATTTGGCAGTATTTAAAGTTTTTCCATTTCCAAGAAAGAAGGACTTAAAAGAAAAACATAGATCCTAAAATGTTGGCTTTGGACACACCCAAAAATTGAAGGTTTAAAAAAATTTTTTTTCATTTGTATTTTACTGCATCTATATCCTAAGATTCTAAAGAAAACAGGAACTGGGAAAGTTAGAGTGAAATCCTGTCTTTCTTTTTTTCTGTTTTTTGTGAGGTTTTGTGTGTGTGTGTGTGTGTGTGTGTGTGTGTGTGTGTGTTTTGTTTTGATGGGGTAATTATGTCTGTTTTCTGATTTTGTTTCTTGAAAGGTCTAGGCATTTCTTGTTTTGTTGTTGTTTTATCTAGAAAATGTCAGGGACCTTTTCTTGAGCAATATTCGGTTGAAAAAAATGTAAATTCACATATTGTACAAACTGAGTAGCCCACAGATTTGTAGGAGAGGCCGCCATTAAAATAAGATATGCATAATTAACATTATTATGAAAAAACTAACAGTGGATTCACAGAAGCCCATTTTTTTATGACACACAGTGAATCAATTGATGAAGACAAGGATTAAAAAATCCCTGTTAATGAAGAGAATTTTTCCTCCTCAGTTTTTCACCCTTCCAATTAAACAAATTATTATTTCTTTTTTTCAAAATCTAGGTTGGTTTCAGGCCTCTTTGTGCTGTGGGGTATAATTTATTAATATTTTGTATTTTTCAAAAAAAATTTTTTGATTACTTTCAAAGGAGAAGAAATCTATTAGCCTTGATGGGGGGGGGTGGTTATAACGACAAGAAGCACAAATTTTACTGACCCAGCAAGAAAAAAAAGATGAGGGAATGACAGAAAGATGAAAATTCTGATTTTTATTCATCTTTCCTGGTGAAACACTTTGCTGAAGAAATGGGTTAAAACACCAACTCAGCTGTTTCTAGCAGCAAAATTTATTATTTTCTTTGAAGGAAAAATTAATCAGAATACACACAAAAGCCAAACCCAGAGATACTTGCCTTTGGATTTGAAAGCATCTTTACAAACAGCATTTTACCTGGAGATTTTGGCCTCAAAATGAATCAAATGAACGTGAAGCCAAAAAGAAAAAAAATTTTTTCAAATGGCAAATATTGACTGAATTGAAATTTGACAAATGAAAATAAGATCTCTGTTCAAAAGATGAAGGGTAATTTTTGATACATTAGTGTCTGATCAAATGTGCTGGAGATTTTTTAATAAAAAAAAAAGTTCTAATTTTCAGTCCAAAAGGAGTATGTTGGTAATAGTTGGGGGAGATCTTGTGGGACTTGGGGTAGGAGCTAGTAGTGGGTTACCCAGGGTAAGAACAGACTATCCTAGACCCTGTGGGCAACAACCAGCTGGTCTTGGAAAATCTGGTGGCCCCAATCCATTGCTAACCAACACTGTTTTATGGAAATGGGATTTCTGAGTTGGTACTAATTTTGTGACAGTGGCCCAGGTTTGAGAAATTTTATTTTATTTTATTTTTATAATAAGATTCATCAGGCTGACTGACCACATTCTAATATATTTGGAATTAGCTTTCTTTTCTTTCTTTTTTTCTTTTCCTTAAGTAGCATAATTAAAATTTTTTTTCTGTTGAATTATTTAGGGTGAAGCCAAGGTGGTCAAGGAATTTATAATTTCTAAGGGGTTCTGGAGGCCTCTTGAGATAGTAGACCTTAGTTTAGCCAGGCATGGAGGAACACTGAAGTGGGGACAGTTGGATGGGGTGGGGGCATCTGAGACGAAGTCAAGGTTATACATAACAGGTTATCTCTGGTGCAAGGAGTACAAACATTGCAGCATGTTCCTTTGTGTGGCCTGGGATCTGACACACAACTGGGATTCCTACAATCTATTCTGCTGAAATTGTTGTCGTCTATTAGGGTTTATGGCTAGAAGCTGAAAATCATGTTTTTGTAGCTCTCTCCCCCCACCCCCCTTTTCTTACAGAATTGGTTATTCTGATCATGTTTGTTGTAAAGGAAATAGAGGAGTTCCATGGTCCTGCTGGGGGCGGGGCTAGTTTGCTTTTGTTTCTATTTCATAGCTGGAAGGTATGCCCCTGTGCATCTCAAGAAGCAACTGCAATTATTCAAAAACCCTTCAAAGGGCTCCATAACTAACACAGCTGCTGTGCTGGAGGACTCTGGTTCCAGTTGCCAGCATCCATGTAAAATGCCAGGCACAGGGGTTTGCATCTGCAACCTCAGCACTGGGGAGGCAGAGACAAGAGGTTTCCTGGGGACTTCTGGCCAGCCAGTCTAGCTGAATGGATGAATTCTAGACTCAGTGAGAGACCCTGTCTCAAAAAATAAAGTGGAGACTGATGGAGGAGGACAGTTGACTCTCTCTCTCTCTCACTCTCTCTCTCCCTCCCTCCCTCCCTCCCTCTCCCCCTCTCTCAGATGAATTATGACCAGAAATGGATATAGAAACTATTTTTTATTAGTCAGTGTCTGTTCATCATGCTTTTTTTTATAATATTGGCCAAAAGATCTGGCAAAGTGGACTCAAGGGGTGGTAATTTGATGATGGCCTGAGTTATTTTGGTGAAAGATCATTTCTACTCAGTCTCACAGTGGAGACTTTTATTACTTCATGTTTTGCTTTTCTGCCTAAGGAGATTTTTTTTTTTTCTAATAAGGTTTGAAATTTCAAGAGCCTGCTTTGTAGCTTGACTTTGGACCAAGTCAGGAAGAAGGACTTTCTTATACTTTGAGCTCTGCACAGAGGTGGCTTGGAACAAGGCTCCTTGCTTTTAACAGGAGAACAAGAAATGGCTGGCCAGCTGGTTCTAGCAGATATACAGCCCGTGGCTTTTCTCACTGGGGGAATGTTGCAAACCCTTCCAGGGTCAAATGTGATTTCTTCCCCACCTTTGGCTTGGCACTTGGCACATTCTTCCACTCACCTCAGAGTCCTTGTTTCTCCTTGGCAGTTGACAAGAACTTTGCCCAGTTTGAACAGTGTAGTAGATAGGCCAGCTTTTCATAGGTGTAGGGGATTCTCAATGTGTTCCGTGCTGTTGTAGTGTTTCATGACAGTTGGACCTCTTCTGTATGAGAGACATGGCTCTGTGGGTACTCAGGCCAGCTCTTTCAAGGTCTTGCATTGTGACCTTGGGCAAATCACTATTTCCTGCAGAACCCAGAGAAACAAACTATGCCTGCGAAATGAGCTTTTTGGATCAGATAGATGGTAGGAATGCATTGGTTTCATCTTTGGTACCAACTCTAAGGGGCTGGCATTCCCTGCTTCATCACAGTGTAGAGAAAGGTGCTGAGGCCACATCTGGACTCTGTATTTTAGATCCAGAGGTGTGCTGGTCAGATAGCAGTGAAAATTGGAGTGGGGCATGTGCACCTCTCAATTACCGTGTGCAGGTTAGACTTGGAATCTCTGTCCATTGGTTGGTTTTGAAATCTTTTGGTAAATCACAGTCATCATTAGACAAGGGGAGAGAGAGTGGAATATGGGGTTTGACAAAAGTGGCAGAGGAATTGTACCCATGTTCAGGTACCATCCCATGACCCTTACTACACTTGGGGATGTTTGTTCATGTTGTAAAGCATGTTTTCTGCTGTCAGTTGTGGTTGAAAGACCCTAAATAGAAAAATCTCCAGGATGGACTGTGAGCATCTTCTTGAACTTTAGTTTCTTACTTATTACATAGTTGACTGTGTGGGGAACGCTTGTGGGGCTGGTGTCCTGTGTTACCTGTTTTGTTCCCTGTTTGCACTGCTCCACCGCCACCTGGGAATTCTTGGCTGTGTACACCTTGAGGCAGGATCCCAGCTTCCTAGCCTTGGTGGGGGACATGCGGCATCGTTGCTGGGTCCCCATCAGGAGAGGTGATAACAGAAGGCAGCACAGAGCTCCGTCTCGGTAGGAAGAATGACTCCCACAGTTATTTCCCACTTTCTTCTAAGGTTGCCAGAGAAAGCTTTCTGAAGTTAGCCCATGTAGGTGCCGCATTTAACTTCTGATAACTCTGCAAGTTTGTGTTTTTGTGTGAATGAACTTCCTCTGCAACTCCTGAATTGCTGTCTTAGTCTCCTCATCTTTTAAACATGTCAGAGCAGTGTGATCCAACAGAAATAGAATTCAAACCTCAAGTTGGAGCCACGTGTATAATTTAACATTTTCTAGTAGTGTATTAAAAAGAGTAAAAAGAAACAGGTGACATTGATTTCAGTAAAGTGTATGTAACCTCATATTTGAACAATACCGTTTTGATTCGCCATCAGTATAAAACATAATTAATGTGACAGTTCCCACTCTTTGTTGGGATAGCGTCAAGTGTTTGAAATGGTGTGCATTTCTCTCCTTCAGTGCACCTCAGTTCTGACTAGCAGGCCACATTTCTCGTGTTGAAATGTGACATATATGTCATGGTGACATATGGCCAGCGGTCATAGTGGACAGCAGACATAGTGGACAATAACCCATGTTCTGTTGTATCTGGTTGTTGCTCATATTGGCCACAGGAGGTTAGCAGTGTCTTCCAACCCCTGTGGCTTGTTGGTGGGACTTCTTCTCTGAGTTACATCTAAAAACATTGCAGCTTTTGGTGGTCAAAGGGGTCTACATTTCCTTTCTCTATGCTTCAAGACGGTTTCCTGTTCAATGTTGTAACTGAAAATGACAGCAATGACTGGGAACTCCAGGAGGATGTGGCAGGCATGTGTGTGAAGTGGAAGACAGCAGCCTTTGGAGGTGGGTTTTAAATAGTGTCACCTGAAAGAGAGATGAAGATAAAAAGACAGCAGGTGGCCAGGACCAAGGATGGGTGTGAGGAGAGGTGGGTATGGGAACTCTGTGGGATGGGGTAGGGTGGGTAGCAGTCAAATCCTTTTTCAAAAATTTTATGTGTATGAGTGTATTGCCTACATGTGTGTAAGTGCACCCATATCTTGCCGTGCCCATGTAGGTCAGAAGAGGGCGCTGGATTCCGCTGGAACTGTAGTTACAGATGGTTGTTAGCTGGTGTGTGCTGGGAATTGAATCCCGTTCCTCTGCAAGAGCGGCCAGCGTTCTTAACTGCTAAGCTCAGAAATCCATTTCTTAATGAAAACATTGGATCTATCAGGAAATGATCTCAGGTCAGGCATCAGGTCAGATGTACACAAAGTTTCTGCTGTCCCCCACCCCCAAGTTGGTAACATGGAAAGTTGGGTTTAGGTCAGACCAGAGTTTGAAATCCACCCTTGTGGCGTGCTGAGCTTTGTGTTACAGTGGAAAATTCACTTATGGTTTGGCAACAGCTTCTGCATATAGAAAAGGGGGTAGATAGTGACCCTGACCTTGAAGGAGATTTTATGATGAGATGAAATGGTTTGTGTAAAGGCACCCTGTGGGCTCCTTGATTGAGTGGCCAGTAGGTCTCCATCTGGGGAGACTGAGTCCTACCGTCACCACTTAGGGTGACTTTTCTTTAACAGGCAGGACAGTGTGCTTCCCTTTAGGCAACCACAGAATATGCACTTCTTTCAAAACAGAGCTGAGACTTTGTTAACTGCTCTTGGTACTCTGATTCCAGGGATGCTGTGTTTCCTCCCAATATTTCTGGATCTATTTCAGAACCAGTGACTCAGTCTTTAAGAGGCATAAGTTTTAATCACACTGGGCCCTGCCTGGAGTTTCCCCTCCTTGTCTCTGTTCCAGGGAAGATGAGAACTGCCCCCACCAGCCCAGGGTTCCACTTCACCAGGTAGCCTTAATCCCCCCCCTTCCCTCCATGCTCCCCAAACTCCATGGAGCTGGTTGTTTGCACTTCTGTTTCTCCAGCCAACTGGTGACTGCCTTAAGGGGAGAGATCATGGCTTATTCATCTGAGGGTCTGGCACAGAGCAGCAGCTCAATAAATATTTGATGACTTAATTTGACTTTTGGAAATGGCTCAGTTAGATTTGAGTCCAGTGAGGAGTGGATGGCCAATTTGGGTTTGGCCATTTGGTTCAAACCAGTGTCTTCTTAGGGAGTCATAAGCAGAATTTTCTTACAGCTGGCTCTAAAGCTTCAGACTTCCTTTGAGAAGAACCCTGAGGGGGATCCTCAGCGGGGAACTGTGTCCCTTGATTTTACATGCCTTGGGGAATTTTGAAAGTTCCTCTGGCCACACTGACAAGCATTCGTCTTATTTGTTTTGTATATAGTATTCCTTTGCTGTCATTCATTCATGTCTGTGAGGGTGCATGCCTGTGTGTATTTGTGTGCAGGTGTGCTCATCTGTATGTATATGTGTGTGCACGTGTGTGTAGGTGGGTACAGGTGTGCTTGCCTGTACATACACATGTAGAAACATGAGGTTGACTTGGGGTGTCTTCCCCGTCACTCTCCACCTTATTTTTTTGAGACAAGATCTCTCACTGAACCTGGAGTTTCCTGAGCTGCACTTGCTGACCATCAGGCCTCTGGGATCCTCCTGTCTCTGCCCACCAGCACTGGGGTTATGCTGCGCATGCTGTCCCCCAGCTTTTACGTGGGTGCTGAGAGGCTGACTCAGGTCTTCAGGCTTGCAGAGCAAGCCCTTTATCCCTTGAAGCATCTCCCCAGTCCCACAGTATTTCTGTGTATATGCATGTTCCCGTGTGCGTGTGTGTCAGTGCCTGCATGTGTTTGTGAGGGTGTAGGCAAAGGGGTTAACGTCGACTATTCTCCTTAGTTGCTTCCCTCCTTCCCTCCCTTCCTCCCTCCATCTCCCCATCTCCCCAGTCATGGGATACAGTATTTCTTTAGAATGGGGCACAGGAGTCACCCTCCACATGGCAGAGTTGCAGAGAATGTGAGTGGGGTACAGCCAGCCCTTCATGGAGGCGGCATTCCAGCAGTGCCCATGTTTCCATGTTCCCCTGAGGAAAGGGTCTTAGCTTTGTGCCCAGGAACTGGATGCCAGAGCATTGGACCTCTCACTGTACTTGGAGCTTGCAGATTTAGCTAAACTGGCTGGTTTGCAACTCCAGAGATCATCCTGCCTTTGCCTCCCTAGTGCTGGAATTACAGACCCATGCCACCAGACCTGGCTTTTTTATGTGGGATCTGGGGGACTGAACTCAGATCGTCTTGCTTACTGAGCAAGCACTTTACCGACTGAGCCATTTCCCCGGTCACAAGATGATAGACCCCAGTCACAAGATACAGTATTTCTTTAGAATGGGGAAACAATGGGACTCCCCCTCCACATAGCAGAGTTTCAGAGAATGTGAGTGGGGCATAGCCAGCCCTTCACAGAGGTGGTATGCCAGCAGTACCCATGTTTCCATGAGAAAAGGTCTTAGCTGCACGCCCAGGAGCTGTATGCCAGGGGGCTGTTTGCAGAGCGTTGGACACAAGGGCCTCTTAGACTTCACCTGGCTAACTGTGATTTGATCTTCAACCAGCCCCATCTCTGGTCAGATTCTAGTTTGCAGATGTTAAATTGCACCTAAAATAAATGGCAAAAACCAGAACATTGTTTATTCGCTTAATTTTGTTCTGTTTTATATAAAGCATCATCATTTTGACAATTTATGATCCATTTCAGTAAGGGAGCAAGGATCTCATTTTAAGGTTGACTGTGTGTTCCCAAAGTAACTTTACCACAGTTTTCCTCACTGTCTCACTCTGTGTCTCTGTGCCCCTCCGTGTGTGTGTGTGTGTGTGTGTGTGTGTGTGTGTGTGTGTGTGTGTGCACGTGCGTGCGCGTGCACGCGCCTGTGCAGGCCTATATGGAGGCCAGAGGTTGATGTCAGGTGTCTTCCTTAACTACTTCTCCACCTTATTTTATAAGTCAGCATTGTATGGCACCAGGCCCAGCTTTGTATGTGGGTGCTGGGAATTCGAACTCAGGTCCTTGTGCTTGTGCACCAAACATCTTTACCCACTGAGCCATCTCCTCAGCCCAAACACTTTGATGTTTCTAAAGTGAGAGAGTGCCTCCAAGTATATATGCAAACGAGGTGTTCAGCGCCTGGTTGGGGGGTGGTATGCTGTGACCCTAGGGAATTCCAGAACTTCTTTCTTTATCCCTTGCTCTTTCTGGCCTTGGCACCAATGTGAAGAGGACAGGACTTCACTCTGAGAAGAAGCATTGGAGCTTTGACTTTGGCACCCCTTTCCTGCATGTCTTTGGGTGGGTTTCCTAAGTTTGCCATGACCTTCTTCTCTAAAAGGTATAAATAGCTGATGGGGGAGAGATAACTTGGAAATGAGGGAATAGTCCCTTCTCTACAGCCACACAGGTGAGCGGTCCTCCCAGTGGCAGAACAACAGCAGACATTTCCAAGGGCAGACAAAACAGGTTGAAACTAGAAGGACCAGGCTTGGTCCCCCTCTCTACTGCTTTACTTAACCATTTTCTGAATTTGGCCAAAATATTTTATTTATCTGCATCTAGTTTCCTCATCTGTAATGTGGGATGATACTAGTATTCATAGTGATGGTGATGGTGATGATGCCCATGGTTGTGAAATGTGAGAAAAAAAGCTTTTTGTAACAGATAAGAAACTTTTCATGTGCATCAAGTTACTTGTTTGTAGTCCAGGGATGGTAAATAAATAACATACATGCTACCACTCCCCATTTTCAAGCCTATGGCAGACATCACTATTTGATCATGGCCTTCTTTTCCACTGAGTTGGCCAGTAGCTGCAGTGTGCTGCTTAGTATGATGCTACTAGTCACTTGAGTTTAGCACAAGACTTGAAACCAGTTTGGCCATCCCAACCTAGTCACCCTTACCCTCCAACACACAGAGAAACTGAGACTGGGGAAGGAAGGAGGAGTGACTTGCTCTAAAACTCAGCATGTAAGCAGAAGTGGGATTAAAAGCTTCAGATTTCTTGATTCCAGTGCTGCTCCTGCTGTTTGCACATAGCCTGTGTCAAAAGGAATTAAAGTTAATTTGGTCTTGAGAAATAGCCAGAGAATCCTGGCTCCTCCCTTCCTTGTTATAATTAGACACCCTTGGGGGTGTCATCAAAGCTGGGCTAGATGACCTGCTTCTCAGTCTGGTCTGTGCAGAATGATCAGGTTTCAAAGGGAGAATGCTGGTGGAGGAGGTGGCAGTGGGTGGAAGGGGTGTCCCTTCCTTGACGGTACAGGACAGCAAAGGAGCATGGCAGCCCTGGGGTCCCTGGAATATGATGTGGGTTTGTGACATGTTTCTTGTTTACACACTGGGACTACAGATGGATGCCTCTACATCTGGGAAATGGACTGGTGAGACTCCTTCACAGGAGGAAGTCCAGATGCCATTTGAGAATGCTTCTTAAATGCTGATGTCCTGCATCATTATGTAAATTTTTCTGTGGCGTGTGTGTGTGTGTGTGTGTGTGTGTGTGTGTGTGTGTGTGTGTATGCATGTATGCATGTGGAGGTCAGAGGTTGATGTTGGGTGTCTTCTTCAATCCCTTTCTACCTTATTCTTTGAGACCAGTTCTCTTACTGAACCTGGTGCTCATTGATTGGTTAGACTGGCAACCTGAGGGAGCCCTGGGGAATCCACCTGCCTTCAGCCCCCACCCGCTCTGTGTTAGAGTTAAAGACGCTCGAGACCATGGCTGATTTCTTTTAGGTGGGTGCTAGGAATCTAAACTCCAGTCCTGGTGCTTGCATGCCAAACACTCTCCCAACTGAGCCATCTCCATGGTCTTTGTGTTAATTTTTAAACATTTATTTTTATTTTATGTATATGAATGTTGGTGCCTACAGGTATGTAAGTGCACCTGTGTGTACACTGCCCACAGAGTCAGAAGAGGGATGTCAGATCCCCAAGAACTAGACTTAGATGCTGTGTGGATGCTGGGAACCAAACCCAGGTTCTCTGCAAGAGCAGCCAGTGCTTTTAACTACTGAGCCATTTCTGCAGCCCCTAAAGGTATAGTCTAGACTGGTCTTGAACTCGTGATCCTCCTGTCTCCGCTTCTTCAGCATAGCCCACAGGAGTGCGCCATCATAACCAGCTGGTTTAATTTTTGTAGCTAGCACTAATCATTGATTCTTGGTGTCATGTGGAGTAAGTATCTGACTGACAGTCACAGACTGGTGTCCACAGTGACTTGTGCTTTACTCAGTGTATTTTATTTTGCCATTTTGCACGCCTTGGGTATAAAAAATTTGGAATTCTGGGCCCTTTCCTAAGATCTATATTGGAGTCTGCAGCCTTCTCCTGTTTCAATGGGCACGGGACTGGCGCATCCTGGGGGTTTCTGGCCGTGGGACCCCCCCCATCAACTTGGCTTCTGCATGCTTATCTGTTAACGAGTAAACCTAACCATTCTTACACCCACCAGGCTTCCCAGGAGCATCCAGGAGTGACAGACTCCGAAGTGCTTCAGAAACGGTAAAGCTCTGGAGGAGCACACTGGTGATGACTCCTTTCTTTTCTTAAACAGGAGAGCAGGGAGGCTGAGGTGAGGGTGGTATTGAGCAGACAGAAAAACTGATATAAATATTTTGGCTGACAAGGCAGAATGAGGTTTCACATGCGCTAAAGAGAGTAAGTATAGTCAGGTGACACCAAGCTCCTAGTCGGTTGTGGACCACAAGGAAGCATCTCTGTGTAGAGAGGCCAACCTGGGCAGGGGTGCAGGCTGGGATTCTTGGGTACCAGCCCTGGCCTGGGCAAGGCTATAAGAGCAAAGCCTGGCAGGTCGCCTGTGGGTGGAAGAGGCCAAGTGGCCTTTGGCGAGTCCCTGGCTTTCAGTTTGCTTGTCATATTCAAAATCAGAAGCTGTTCTGGCGCATGTGCTGGATGTGTTATTGTTAAGACAGCTTGCCTGAGGACCTGGCCACTCTCCTCTTGGGCTCCAAGCCCTGGGTGTACAGATTTCCATCTGCCCCAGCATTTTTCTGAAAAATTGGAGCAACAAGGGTGGGAATTTTTGTTGGATTCATTTTGCATGGAATTTGCGTTTGGTTTTATTTTGGGCTTGGAGTTTTGTGAGCCAAGTAGATACAGTGAAGATGCGTGGATTGGGCAGAGATATGAAATGAAGACATATTTGGATGCTGGGGAATTAAAAAATATTTCATCAACTGGAAGAAATAACTATCAAATTTTAAGTGTTTATGTGAGTGTTTCTTCCAGTGGAGGCTAGAAAAGCAGAAAGTGAAACTGATCTGAAATAAAGCCAGAACCGTCCTTAAACAGGCCCATGGGAGGGAAAGCTCCCCTGGGTGCTACTAGATGCAGGTGGAATTTGCTGTGTGCTTTCTTTCTGAGTCTAGAGCCAGGACAGCTGGTGAAGATCATCTGAGCCCCTACCGACCAGTTAATTCTAGAAATGACCAATGTGGCTAACAGAACCACATTGGACTTTAAAGACTGAAGTGGGAAAAAGTCTAACCTCCATACCAGCTATAATTCTTAATATTGGTGACAGATTGAAATGGTATTTTCTATATTGGCTTAAATAAGATAGATTATTAAAGTTGAATTCACCAGTCTCCTTTTCCATTTATTTATTTTTTATAGGTGTATATGTGGGGAGTGTGCATGTTTGTGTGGCTGTCTGTACACATACATGTGTAGGTGTATGTAGAGGCCAGAAGTCAACCTCAGGTGTCACTCCTCAGGTGCCATCCACTTGGTTTTGGAGATAGAATCTGTCATTGGGACCTAGGGCTCACTAGTTAGGCTAGGTTGGCTGGCCAGGGGGTCCCAGGGTCTTCCTGGTCTACCTCCCCGGTGCTGATGTGGTTACAAGAGCATGTGTTACTATATTCTGCTTTTTATGTGGGTGCTGGGAATTGAACTCAGATGCTCATGCTTATGAGCATGCACTTTACTGGCTGAAGCATCTCCCAAACCCTTGTCTTCTTTTTCTTCTAAAAAGTAATGCAGCCACTAGGAACTTTGAAATCACCCACTAGGTGCATATTGCATTTCTGTTAGCTTACTCTTGGGGCTCCGAATTTCAGGTCCTGGGGATTGGAACTGGAAACCATTCTTTTATATTCTTTTATTGAATCTGCTTTGCTCCCTGGCATCACTTGGGAAGTCAGGCTTCTAAAAGATTCAGAGTATGCTGCCTATTTGGCAGAGCTGACAGGAGGGTGCCTTCTAGCTTTCAACCTCCCACCTGGTTCTGAGTCCTGGAGGGGGTAGTGGGCCCAAGGGCCAGCAGCCCTGTCTCTAACCTTCCAACCTGGACTCTGGCAATGGTGCTCTGAGGGTTTGAGCTATGTGTTGGAAATTCAGCTACAGTTTTGTTTTTTAATCAGGATCTCTGTCAAAAGGTCACAGTGCTGAATTCTTATTTATCTTACTTTAGTTTTGCAAAATGGAGTTTTTCTGCCTTGAAGTGTAGGCACTGCATGTTTGCTGAGTGTGTGCTCTATGCCAGGCCTGGGCTAAGGAGTTAACATCTGGTATCTCATTTAGTACAGTCATCCACCTGGCTTTTCACATTCATATGAGTATTACTATGTATGTGTGTACATGTACATACATATGTGTGGGTGCACATGTTCCTGTGGGTGCACTTGCCCATGTGTGTACATATGGAGGCCAGAGGCTGAAGTCAGGTGTCCATCCTCCATCATTCTCCACCTTGTATTTTTTATTTTTATTTTATTTATTATTTTTATTTTATGTGTACAAGTGTTTTGCCTGCATGTATGTAAGTGCACCTGTGTTGTACAATACCCATGCAGGTCAGAAGAGGGCATTGGATCCCCTGGAACTGGAGTTACAGACGGTTGTTAGCCACCTTGTGGGTGCTGGGAATTGAACCGGGTCTTCTGCAGTAACAGGTCCAGCCCTCCACCTTGTATTTTGAGACAGGGTCTCACTGAACCTGGAGCTCACTGCTTTATCTAGACTGTCTGACCCTCCACCCCCTGGAGGGTTTCTATCCCCGCAGCACTGGGGTTACAGATGTGCACTACTGTGCTTGGCTTTGACATGGGTGCTGGGGATCCGAACGTGGGTCTTCATGCTTGAACATCAAGGACTTTCACCTGCTGAACCATTTGCCAGCTCCTGCTTATTTCTAAACTTACACAGCTGACTGAGTGGCAGTTGGATTCAGGTTGGGGTAAACACTGTCTTCAGGGCCCTCACTGGACTGTGAGGTCTTGCCCCATCACACAGCAAGGAAAGAAAGATGCAGGAACACACACAGGGTGTGGAATTGTTGGCCAGGCTAGACTTGAGCCTAAGTCTTGCAGATTCTTCTGCCCTTTCCCTCACCTTGGCTGTGTTGTGTCTTCTGACTGGAATGTGGGGGAAGCTCTGTTCCCCACTTTGTGCAGCTCAGGTCTGGGACCCTCTGGTTTTCATTCCCCAGCTCCCCACAAGCCTGAGTAAGCCAGCGGGGTGTGTTCTGTGTGCACAAAGCCTTTAATACGGCGTTTGAAAACAGTTGCAGAAGGTTTGCTCTAATTAATTACATTTGACATACTTGGAACCAGGGCCTCCCGGATGCAGAATGCAAATTTCTGCCCAGACAGAAGTAAGGCACACTTGCAGCCAAGCACTCTGGTGCATCCCAGCCAGTGCCGACAGTGTTGCTCTCTGCCCTCGTGGGACTGTGACAAGCTGTGAGGAGTGGAGTCAGGACTCAGCCTTGGGGATACTAAGACCCCACAGGCAGTTGGAGGAGAAGTAGCCCCAGGCTTCAGGGCTGGAATCTTGATCTCTAGCCTGGGGTAAACCTTTTTCTTCTTTGGGCCTCAGTTTCCCCTATTGTACATTGAAGGTTTTGACTGGGTGGTCTCAGAAGTCATGTTCAGTTTACTTGTTCAGGGAAAGGATTTTGGAAATAACAAACCACTGAGGTTAGAGAGGCTCGGATAGTGAGGGAAGCAGGAGGCCATAGAACAAACAGAAAGGTGCAGGAGACAGCCTGGTGTCCGGTATGGATGCAGTGATTTCCAGGGTTCCACCTGCAGAGCTCAGCAAGCTATGCCAGTCCTGCCTGCTACCCGCACACTCACCTCCTTATTGGTATTGGGCATTTGTCACTCTGCAACAAGTTACCCCAAAACTCAGTGGCTTAAAACAACAACAGTCTTGGGGCTGGTGAGATGGCTCATTGTTTAAGAGCATTGACTGTTACCGTAGAAGACCTGGTTCGAATCCCAGCACACACAGGGTGGCTAACAACCTTCTAACTCCAGTTCCAGGGGATCTGATGCCCTCTTCTGTCCTTTACCTTCATGACACAGGTGCACTTACATATATGCAGGCATAACACTCATACACATAAAATAAAAATAAAACTAAAAAATCCCAGCCGGGTTTGGTGGTGTACGCCTGGGAGGCAGAGGCAGGTGGATCTCTGTGAGTTCAAGGCCAGCCAGGTCTACATATACATAGTGAGTTCCAGGACAGCTGGGGCTACAGGGAGACCCTGCTTCAAAAAGACCAAAAAAAAAAAAAAAAAACCTAAAAAACCAACAACAGTCGCTTCTGATCCACTGGTTTCTATGGGAATCTGGGAGTGGCCCAGTAGGTGGGTTCTGGCCCAGGGGGTTGTGGTCTTGCGGTGGCTGAGACCAAGGTCATTGTAAAGACTTCTCCAGTCTCTTTGTTGCTAAGATTCTGAAGACTCAGATGGCTGATGGGACTTTGTACATGGGACTTTGTACACCATGGCTGAGAGGGAGAGGCAGGCAGAGGCAGGCGGGTGCCACAGTGCCTTTTATGACTCCAAACGTCATCAGCATCACTTTACTGTGACACTCTGTTGATCAAGGCAGTTCCAGAGGTGTGCCCTGTGAACACACCTGTCTAAAGAAAAACTCCAACTGAGTGTGTGGGATGGAAGAGAGATTGATGTGGCCATCTTAAGAAAATACAGGCTGCCGTTCCAGTTACCCACCAATCAATCTGTCTTCATCCATCTTCTGAACCACCCATCTACGCATCCCATCTCTCCATCCGTTAGAGACCTGTCCTGTGTCACCATCTGCTCATTCAGTTATCCATCTATCCATCCATCTATCCTGTTCAACACACCTTGAGCACTTAATATGAGCCAAGTACAACCACTTTCCACAATGAACTCAAAGGGAAGAGATTGGTATTAATTGAAAACTGGCTCAGCATTGTATCTTTACCCTCAAAAGAACTCTGTGACATAGAAATATTTTCATCTCTATTTCACAAGGTGGAAATGAAGGCACAAAGCAGGTAACTAACCTACCCCAGCTCAAACTGATTAGTGTCAGGGCCAGACTTGAACTCGGGGCTTCCCAACCACACTGTCCCCAGCTCCCTCCACAGTGCAGACAGGATCCAATTTGGTTTCTAAGTGTGAAATATCTTTCTACGTGTTGCTTCCATTTCTGTCCTTTTTCCCCCTAAGTGAAAATAGGTTTATTTTTTCCAACGTAAAAATAACACATTCATTACAAAAACATTCACGCAGTCCTGAAAAGCAGGAAGATTATTCTTAAAAAATCACCTGAATCCTGAGATACCCACTGTTGCCATTTTGATGAGCATTATTCAAGTCATTTCTACATATTTAAGTATTTATGATTACAGTTTTTACAAATGGGATTATGCCATGCATGCTGTTCTGTAGCTGGCTTGCCTTTTGCTTTTAAAACTCTAAGATAACTTTCATCGGTGAATATAAATATTTTGTAACTATACTGTATTTCCACCATTCATATGTCCCCGAATTCAGTGTCTTAACTGGATTTTGGTCACCTCTTATTTCTTGTTATTTTAAACCACACAGAGAACTACAACAGTCACTGTTTCCTTCTACCCGACTCTCCTGATCCTCAGTCTGGAGTTTCTGTTGCTGGGCTGTATGGGATTAACATTGGACAGAACTTGCATTTGCCATATCCCCCTCCCCTGGAAGGTGTCACCAATCTGTGGCTCTTCCAGGAGGTTCCTGGTGTTCACTTTACACACTACCTTGGCTGTTGTCTTTTGTGCCCATCCTTAAACATTTAAAAAATATTTTATTTCTTTATTTTGTGTGCATGTGTGTGAGAGGTGGGTGTGTGTGCCACAGTGTAGTTGTCAGAAGACAGCTTGAAGGAGCTGGTTCTCTCCTTCCACTGTGCTTATCCCAGGGTTCCAGGGATCGAATGAAGGTCATCAGGCTTGGCGGTAAATACCTTTACCCTGAGGAGCCATCCTGCTGACCTGTATTGTCAATAGTATTAACCTTTGATGGCCTGGTGGACAAATGAGGAACATAGACTACCTGGTAGTGGACTTTTCTGCATTGCCTGTTGAACCATTTTGTCTGGTTTTTTCTTTGGGGGTGTTTTTTGTTCTTGTTTTGTTTTTATTTTGTTTTAATTTTTTGTTTATTATTTTTATTTTATGTGTATGAGTGTGTTGCCTGCATGTATGTGAGTGCACCCATGTCGTGCAATGCTGTGGAGGTTAAAAGAGGGCTTCAGATTCCCCTGGAACTGGAGTTAAGGATGGTTCATGTCCGCCATGTGGGCGCTGGGAATCGAACCCAGGTCCTCTGCAAGAGCAGTCAGTGCTTTTAACTGCTGAGCCATCTCTCCAGCCTGTTTTTATTTTTTTATGTTTATTATATGTGTGTATATATGTGTGCACATGCACGTGTGTGGAGGTCAGGGGACGACTTCTGGGAGTCAGTTTCTCCTTCCACCATGTGGGTCCCAGGGATTTCAGATAACGAGGCTTGGTATCAAGTGTCTTTACTGGCTGAGCTATCTTGCCAGCCCTGTTTTTTATTTTAGGTAATCGGTTTGTTTATTTTCCTGTGAGACAGGGTCTCCCTATGTAGCCCAGTCAGTGTCAAACTCAACCCTCCCGCCTCAGTTTGGGATTTCAGGCATGCACCACTAAAATAAAAATAAATCTTTTTTTCTTTTAAACTCTTTGGATTGTAGAATTACTGACTGTATATTATTCAGAATTCAACTTTTTTCTCCAGATTTACTCTTTTTTTAAATTTTATTTTATGTATATGAGTGTGTTGCCTGCATGTACGTGCACCCCTGTTGTGTAATGCCCACAGAGTCCAGAAGAGGGTGTCAGATCTCCTGAACTGGAGTTAGGGATGGTTGTTGGCGGCCTCGTTGTGGTGCTGGGAACCGAAGCTCGGTCATCTGCAAGGGCAGCCAGCACTCCTGACTGCTGAGCCATCTCTCTTGCCCCCTCCTCCAGAATTTTTAAAACTAATAAGTGTTGCTTAGTAGTAGTTAACTTTTTAAAAAAATTCACGTTTTTCTTTTTTGGATTTTTTTCTCATTTTTTTACATCATGCTCAGACTTCTTGCATTAAGAACTTACAGTGAAAAGACAAGCTGTAGTGGGGCAGGAAATATTGGCAAATCGTATAACGCTGACAAGTGGTAATACCCAGGCTATAGATTCAATATCAACACTGCTGCATCCAAGCACTTCAACACATACCTGTAATCCCAGCACTCAGGAGGGGCAAGCGGAGGGGTCAGCAATTCAAGGTCATTCTCAGCTACATATGGAGCTCAAGGTCAGTCTGGACTACATGTGACCCAGTCTCAAAACACCAAAAAAAAAACAAAAAAACAAAAAGCCACAACAAGCAAAAAACTTTCACAAATCAACAAAAAAAAAATTGAAAAATGGGCAAAGGATTTGAGTTGAGACTCTTCCAAAGAAGATGGAAAAAATGTCCAAGAAGCATGTGACATGATGACGTGAGACTCACTGTCACCAGCCACTGGAGGAGTGCAGTTCACACCTGTAATGAGTTCTCACCTCTCACCCATAAGTATGGCGTATGTGTGCACATGTGCATGATGGAGGGAGAGAGGGAAAGATGAAGGGGAAAATGAGTATATGAACAAGTGTTAGCAAGAATGTGGAGAAGTTGGAGCCCCACTGCTGATGTAGCTGTGGTGATTCCTCAAAAACATTAAACACAGATGTCCACAATGCAGCAATCTATTTTGAGACTCTAACCCAAAGAATTCAAAGGAAGGTCCCCCAAAGCTATACACCTATATCCAGTAGCAGCATTTCTCACAATAGCCCAAAAGAGGAGGTAACTGCAGTGCACATTGACAGAAGAATGGAGAAACCCAATGTGGTATGTCTATACAATGGAATATTATTCAACCTTAAAAAGGAAGGAAATCTTGTCATGATACAACATGGATGAGCCTTGAGGACTTAGAAAATGCAACATACCATATGATTCCACTTGTATGAGTTTTCAGAGTCAAGAACACAAAGGAGAAGGGGCGCCAGCAACTAGAGGAAGGGGAATGGACATAGAGGTTTTCATTCTGAAAACTCTCAGAGAGTAATTGGACTGCAGTGTGAATATACTTAACAGTATTGGACTGTACATTTTAAGATGGTTAAGATAGTAAAAGAAGCAAGTTAAGTATTTAAATAACCTAACAAACCAACCATTTAATTTCCGGGAGCACATGCACAGGATGCTTGTGATGTTATGTGATATGTGCCTAAGTGCTCAGAGTAGATTTGTTAGTAATGTGGAATACCTGGAAACATATAACAAGAAGTTAGAAAAATAGTTGTCATAATAATTTTATTTTACATAGATTTTATTTTCATCTAATTAAATAATGTGTCCATTTGGAATATATATTTACACAATAATATAGCATATATATATGTAAATTGCCATGGGGGCTGGAGAAATGCTCACTGGTTAAGAGCACAAACTGCTCTTTCAGAGGACAGTTCAGTTCCCAGCACCCACATCAGGTGGCTTACAACCACTTGTAGCTCCAGCTTCAGGGGATCTGATGCCGTCTTCTGACCTCCATGGCTAGTGCACTAACATGCATTCACACACACACACACACACACACACACAGATGTAAAATAAATCTTTAAAGCTATTTTTTGGTCCAGTGGTGACCTGCTTTCAATGCCAGTCATTAAGTGGTCCATTTTTGCCTGCTGATTGGAAATGCCATCTTCATTTTGTGTTCCGTTTTTCCATATTTAGATCTCTCTTTTGATTGTTTTGTTCTCTTGATGTACAGGTGTCACACTGATCACTTTAAATAAACATCAGCCCTGGAATACTATCTTGAGACTCACTTCTGAGACAGTCTGTCAGTCACTACCAGTGATGCTTGCAAAATTGGGGTGTATTGTGAAGGACTCCTTCCCTGGGTGACCTGCCTTGGTACCCAGACTAGCATCAGCACCATGATGATGAAAAGAAAGCTGAGGTTCAGTGAGGCCAGGCGGGGATAGAGTAGAGACCGGAGCCTGATCTGCCAAGCCCAAAGCCTGTGGAATTCCTTTCACAGTACCCTGTCTCTTAGCTGTGCTGCCATCTTTCCTTAGGGACCATGTCATGCTGCACAGGTCTGCTGGCACCAGCTCACTGATGGGCGGGAAACCATAGTCATGGCTTGTATGAAACACTTGCCTTGCAACTTGCTGCATACTAATATTTATTTTAATCAGCCAATTCCCAAACAATGAATCTAATGATATTACAGAGAAATCAGTAAACAAAAAAAATAGTGTCCTAAGTAAATCTCATCTTCCTTCTATTCACTGTGAAAACTGGCACATTTTCTTCTGTTTTATAAACATATTTTTATTATCTAAATCATAATGTATTAGAGTTTTGCTTCTATTTTGTTCTCCTAATAGTTTTCAAGATTATGCACTATTCCCAAGAGCATGAGCGTGTGATTAACTCCTACTGTATTGTTGGATGTTTAGGTTGGTCCTCAATTTTCATTTTCATAAAATTACATCTTCCATATAGAAAACATGTTGATATTTTAAAACCATCTTTTTGCTATAGTCCCAAAGAGCGATTATTGGGTCAATAATAGATGTTAGTTTAACATATTTCCATCCCTTGCCTCTTTTCTGACACTTACTAGACGAGGCTTGGGAACCACTGTTGATTTGGACAGGAAGCATAGAGAATTCCTTTAACAATGTCTTCTTGGCAGGCGTGGTAGCTCACACTTGTAATCTTAGCATTTTGGGGGAGGCTGAGGCAGAGAACAGTCTCATGAGTTCCAGGTCAGCCTGGGCTACAGTGGGACTCTGTCTCCAAAAAAAAAAAAAAAAAAGAGAAGTCTTGATTTTGTTGCTAACAAAAGTCTTGATTTTGTTACTAATAATGAGGAAAACAGAATTTATGCAAAAAGGAAAAGACCAGTAATCCCATACCTCTCCAGCTCTCTAAAGTGGATTCCACTAATTTCATGTCTATCTTAACATTATATATTTATTCATTCTTCTCTTTATATACAATGAATATATTCTGCCAAATTTGGATGTATAGAAAAAATTTTCTTGTGTGCTGTAGTACTGCACGCTGAACCTAGGGCCTCCAGCATGCAAGGCAGGTGGCCTAGTACTGATCTACATCTCCAGTTCTCTTCTTTGCTTTTTAAAATTTTGACACAGGGTGACACTAAGTTGCCCAGGCTGGCCTTGAACTCATTTTGTAGCCTAGCCAGGCCTTGAACTTGCGATCTTTCTTAGTCTCCAAGTGAGTGAGATCACAGGTCTGCCCAGGTGCACCCAGGAAGCTGTTGGCTTGTATGTGGTGGTGAGAGAATACCTTGTATTGTTTTCTTGGTTTCAGGGATTTCTAGGTAAGTGTGAATATCATATGCAAATTCTATTCTTTCACAAGCTTATGTCATGTGTTGTGCGCCACCCCCAACCCCGTCATTTGATGCATAAACTCAACCTAGAATCATTGGAACAGTAACAGGGATCTGGTATTTCCTTCTTATCCTAGTGAGTAGGATTCTAATACTTTATGATCAAGTGTGATGTTTCATTCTGGTTTCAGAAGTATATTCTTTATCACTAAATAGGTGTCCTTTGAATTTGCCAAGAGTTCTTCTGAATTTTATCAGGATGAAGGTGCGTGCCGTACTCTACAAGCAATGTTTATTTTTCTATATATGAATTTTCCCCATGCAACAGTGTGAGTCACACCCTCCCCCACTGTAGAACTACTTAGCAATAAGAGGGGGAAAGGGATGATGAATTTTTAACAAATGCCTTTTCATTATGTACCCAGATGGCCATATGGTTTTCTCCTTCCTTTGATCTGCTGATGTGATGAATTATATTAATAGATTTCCTAATATTAAACTATCCTGGAAGGATCCCATCTTGTTCCTGGTGTTTCATTCTTTTAATACATCCTGGATCCATTTTGTGGTGTTTGGTGTCTGTATTCGTTAGCGAGATTGCCCTCCGGTTTTATTTTTAATACGCTGTTTCTGTCTTTTTTTAAAATAGCTGTTGTGCTAGCATAGTGGGTTATAAATCAGAACGTTTTCCATCATTTCCAAAGATCTGGAGCAAGGAGGCTGAAAACAGTTGAGATGGGGCACTTGGTGGTGGTAGCCATGCATTCTGTGTCGAGAAGGAGTCTGAGGCCTTGTCATGTGTAAACAATTTATTGTTTTGTGAGAGTGTAGGAAACAGGAGTTTAAGTATGCGTGCCAGATGTTTATTTGTAGGCCAGGCCTGGATGATTTGCACAGCACAGGAATTGCCTATCTTTTGAAAGTTTAAAATGACTTGCCATGAAAACTCTGTGTTTTGTAGAGTTTGGGGTGGTATTTCCTCCCACAGTCCTTTCTTCAATAACTTTGTTGGCTCTACTTTTCTCAAGACAAATTTGATCATTGTATGTTTTCTTAGGAACACACTCATTTTGGAATTTAAACTGTATTGGCAGGCAACAGAATATAATGTTATTTTTAGAAATGTCCTCTGTGTGGTTCCGTCTCCTAATCTGACTTTTTTTTTTTCCTGTTTTTGTAGTTGTAATTTTTTCCCTTCTTATTTCTTGTTTCAGTGAATGGTATCAAGGGACTGTTTATTTTTTATTTATGTATTTATTTTTGGTCTGTTTGAGACAGGTCTCCCTGTAGCCCCAGCTGTCCTCACTATGTAGACCAGGCTGGTCTTGAACTCACAGAGATCCGCCTGCAGATGTGCCACCACGCCCAGCCTGTTTAATTATTTTTGTACTTACAGACTAAAATTTAGTTATTTTGTCAATTCTAATGACTTGAAATATTCCCAAATTATTATACTTTTATATTAAATAAACCCACTCTTCTCTTTTCTTTAGATTTAAGCTGGGGTCTCATGATGTAGCACTGGCTGGCCTGAAACTCACTCAGTAGACTAGACTGGCTTCAAACTCACAGAGATCTGCCTGCTTCTGTCTCCTGAGTGCTGAGATTAAGGGTGTGCTTAGATTTAAGATTGCTGAATATTCAACTCTTTATTTTTCCTTTTTTTTAAAAAAAAGATTTTCTTTAAATTGTGTATGTATGTCTGTGTGCGGGTATGTTTATTTTATTCATTTTTGATCTTTTGTGATAATTTTTGCCAGTGATTGTTCTGCTTTTTGTAACTTACAGAGTTTTTTGGGGATTTGTTCTTAAGTATTAATTTGTGCAGATGTTTCATTTGCTTCCAAAAGAAATAATTCCTTTTGTAGTTTAATTGCTTACCACATACACACATTTCCTATCATTGACTATTAATTATATTTTTCAGATTACCCATAGGACCCTAATCATATTATCGTTTTTTCATTAATTATTTCAAGAAATTAAGTCTTTCAATGTTTGCCAATGTTACTTCTTTTGATTTTTATGTTTTACTTTATCTATTTCACTTTATTTTATTGCTCGGTTTGTAGCAGAAAAGTACCTGTCTGCTGCACTCTATGGTAGGTGCACTTACTCTGTTAAAACAGGCCTTCCCTGCCATTTTTTCTTTTTCATTCTGTTTTCTCTCATTTTTATAATTCTTTCCTGTTTCATAGTGTCATTTTAATCAGCACAGTAATTGCACATATGTATAGATTGGGTTTCACCTTTTAAAGTACTTCCTGCTTTTTTTGGCATTCACCTGGTTTAGTTTTACATAATTGTCTTACTTTTAAGCTTTCTCTGCCCTTGAATTTAAAAAAAGCCATATTTCTTTTGGATAACATAGTCGCTTTTAAATCTGTGTGTGTGGGCACATAGGTAATTGTGCGTCTGTGTGTCTGTGTGTCTGTGTGTGAATGCAGGTGGAAATGTGTGGCGGTCAGAGGACAATCTTGGGTCTTGGTCCTCACCTTCTACCTTTAAAATTTTTAAAATATTTATTTTATTTCTTTGTGTGCATGTCTCTCTCTGAGTATACATGTGCAGTGCATGTGGATGCCTGAGGATGCCAGAAGAGGGTGTCAGATCCCCTGGAGCTGGAGTTATGGGTGATTGTGAGCTGCCTGAAGTGGGTGCTGGGAACTGAACCGTCATCCTCTGAAGGAGCAGCAAGCTCTTTGAATTGCTGAAGCATCTCTCCAGTCCACCTTGTTTGAGACAGGGCAGAGCTCCTGGGGACTCCTGTCAATACCTCCATCTTGCAGTAGCTCTGGGATTACAGATGTAGCTCTTAATGCATCAGTATTTCTGTTTCATCTGTCCATCAGCCTCATCTCATTTAGGGGCATCAATTACCCACATATATCCATATATCCCTAGTGTATGACCTCCATAAATTACATTTCTCTTGCTTCTTGCTTTGTGTTTTATCTATGTTTCTTGAGTTAACCCTTCACACTACTTGCTAGGCTTTCTGCACAGATACTTCTGCTATTTCTGCCTCCAATCTGCTTTTTGTTGTCCAGTGTCCTTTTTTGATTCTATGGTCAAAGAGACTACGTCTAAAATACACTGTAGTTCCCACAGGCTTTCTGCTTCTCTTCCCTAAGTCTCGAGTGGAATGTATACCTCCTTGTGGGTTGTTGTTTGTTATTGTTCTCCATTTGTTTATCTTTTCTTCCCCTATTGATTTCACATATTCATAAGAATTAGGGGAAGTTGAGGCCGGAGAGATGGCTCAGTGGTTAAAGGCATTTGCTGTTATTGCACAGGACCTGAGTTTGGTTTTCAGCACCTGTATCAGGCAGCTCACAACCACTTGTAACTCAAACTCTAGGGGATCAGATACCCTCTTCTGGCTCTGTAGGTACTGCAAGCATGTGCATACACAGAGAGACTCAAAGTACACATAAATATTAAAAATCTTCAAAAAGAAAGTTGTGTTTGGTATAGATCCTGAAATGATGTCAGTGGCTGCCTCCTAGGATGTTGACTTGAAAGGAGGGCTCAGTGCTGGAGGTCTGCAGACAGACTGTGATCCACAGCCCCAGGTGGCCTTCCTGAATTGGTCTGCTGAAGCTTTACTGTGATGTGCCCAGTGGTTCCGCTTAGATTCCTCCTGGTAGGGACAGGGTGGGATAGAAATCCCTATTGCAAGTGGGTTAGCTGCCACTGGAGTTACTCTAGGAACCCCATTTGGGGGTCCAGCAGGCCCTTCCACCTCCTTTCCCCCACTTTGGACCTTCATCTTACCAACTCTGTCAATTCTCAAGGAGGGTGACTAGGAGGTGGCCACTCAGGATGCCCTCAGATTTGTTCCCACCTCTCTAACATCTGACAGAAATCTTCTGTGGATGGCTCATGAGGCTCCTCCGGGTTTTAGGACTTCATCTTTTCAACTTCATCTGTTCATTTTGTGATAAAATGCACATATGAAATTTCTCATCTTTTAAAAAATATTTTATTTATTATGTTTATTTTAAGTGTATGAGTGTTATGCCTGCATGTAAGTGCACCCGTGTCACGCAATGCCTGCGGAGGACAGAAGAGGCTGTTGGATTCCCTGGAACTGAAGTTACGGACAGTTGTTAGCTGCCATGTGGGTGCTGGGATTTGAACCTGGGTCTTCTGCAAGAACAGTCAGTGTTCTTAACCACTGAGCCATCTGTCCAGCCCCAGAAATTTCTCATCTTAATCATCTTTAAGTGCACAGTTCAGTTGAACAGCTGCCTATTCTCCATCCTTCCAGTCATCTGCAGTCACCCTTCTGTCTTTTGTCTTTATGACCTTGACTCCCCCAGGTACTTCATGTGAGTGGAAGCACACAGCATGCATCTTTTTTGGCATGATAGCATAAAGTCAACAGTCACTTTGTTGGGCTGAGCATAGTGACACATACCTTTAATCCCAGCACTCAGGAGGCAGAGGCAGGTAGCTCTCTGAGTTTGAGGCCAATCTGGTCTACATAGCAAGTTCCAGCCTCCCTTGCCCCCCCACCCCAATACACACAATGGAGACTCTGTCTCAAAAAAAAACCAAAGGTGGGAGGAGGAAGAGTTACCCGTGTTGTAACATGTGCAAGAGTTCCTTTTTAAAGGGTGAATACTTTTACATTGTATGATAGACTACATTGGTTTCTTCATTCTTTTACCATTGGACATTTGCATTGTTTTCCCCTTTTGGCTTTTGCAAATAAGGCTGTTAAGAACATGGGTGCACAGACCACTCTTGGAGGGTCCGGCCTTCAGTTCTTTGGGGTTTATACCTAGAAACAGGCTTGCTGGACTCTGTGATCATTCTGTATTTTCAACATCACCCCCTTTTGCACGGTATTTTACTTCATCATCACTGTGAGTGGGCTGTGCAAGGAGTCTTTCCTCCATTCACAAATGGGTAAATGGAGGCACAGAGGCAGTGAAGCAAGAAGACAGAAGCAGAGTTGAGGCTGGGACCCAGACTCCTGCCTCCTACCATGGTCCCTGACACGGTGTGTGGTGATCCCCCCCACCTCCTGGGCGTCTGGAGATCCTGGGTCTGTTTTGGGGGCCACCCTCATCTCCTGCTCTCTCTGAAGGCAGAATCACTCATGACTTTTGTCCAGCCCCAGTCTCCCTGCATCCCTGTTTTCCCGCCCCCTTCCACAGCCTCCAAGTTCTCTCACCTCTGGAGGCCTCAGTTTCTTCCTCTTTGAAATGGGCTTCTCTTTTCCATATGGCTGCTGTGGCCCCTCCCATTGCCCCCTGCCTGGCTGCTTGGTGTTTCCCTCCATGCTCGGGGAGCTGCTCGCAGCCAAGCATCTGCTTTTCCATCTGGTCCCAACTTCTTTCTTAATTACCCACTGAATTGGCTCTAACAAAACGCTGACAACTTGAATGAGACATTAGCTGATCCATCAGCCCCTGTGCCAGGGTCTCACGGGCTCTTCCAGAACACAACGAACCAGAGCCTAAGCATAAGCTCTCATTCCCTGGTCAGAAACCCCATTCTGGCTGAGTGACAGGTGCCAGCTGAGGTTCAGGGTCCTCATGGGGTCTCTCATACATGCCATCTCTTGGAGGCTAAAGGCACTGGAAGGACCAAGTCACAAACCTAGAGCCTCTCCCTGGGTTCGTCATCCCTTAAGTCGTGCGTATGTGTATATCACAGGCTTCAATCGGTTTGGTTTTTTTCTTCTCTACATTTCAAAGTGGTCCTTTGGAACCACGTGTGGTCAGGGGACACCAGCCAGGAGTTCTTGGCCACATGGTGCCTCCTGCACACCCCTCTGGCCGCATACGCCTCTGTTTTTGCATGTGCAGGAAGGGGTCTCCTGAGATTTGAGAGGGCTTTTGTCCTGACTTACTCCAACTCCAAAGCTTCTATTTTCTCACTGTGAGCAGGGTAAACAGAGTCAGAGGCTGAGCAGCTGGGAGAAGGCCCCAGGCTCCACAGACAGCCAGCTAGCCTTGCCTCTGCTCTGCCTCCCTCTGTGATGTGGGGGATACTGCTGAGTTTTCCTGCATCTTAGTTTCTGCTTTGTAGATTGGAGTGGGTCATCATTAAAGAACCCTGAAGAGTTAATCTTGTATCTCATGGGGCAACACACAGCACTTGGCAAAGGTGAGAACTCACCTCCTTGCTTTGTGCTGGTGGTGGCTGTTGTTTTAGACATGGTCTCTCTGTAGCCCCAGCTGGCCTGGAACTCACTGTGTAGACCAGCTAGCCTGGAGCTCACAGAGATCTGCCTGCCTCTGCTTCTCAAGTGCTAGGATTAAAGGCATGTTCCCCCACGCCCAGTTTCTTGTGCATTTGAAGTTTCCATGCAGCAGGGTCGCCTCAGCTGTGTTTGGCTTGTGTGCAGCCTGTCTTGCTTTATTTAGTTTTTTAATCTCAGTGCCCCTCACCTGCTCTGCCTGTCACCTGTTGCAAGCTATTCATTCTGTGTGTAACATGCATCTTTGTTTACATGTCTTCTTAGAAGTGGGTGCTATTGTTTGTGTGGTACTTTAAAAATGATATAGCGCATTTTGATCTCTTATTTCTTAAATGTCCCTCCCCCCAGATGTTTTTGAGGTCATCCACATGACTTCTGGTGATGGGTGGTCCCATCCATTCCACCCCTGTACCCCTCACCCCATTTACCTCATTCACTATTAAAAAATTCATTTATTTTTTATGTTCATGAGTGCTTTGTGATTATATATATATATTCCCATGTGCAGTGTTCTCGGAGGCCAGAAGAGGGTGTTGGATCCCCAGGAACTGGAGTTGCAGATGATTGTTAGCCACCATGTGGGTGCTGGGAACTGAACCTGGGTCCTCTGCAAGAGCAGCCAGTGCTCTTAATCACTGAGCCGTCTCTCCAGCCCCTACCCTGTTCATTTTTATCAGTGCTCCACATTTCACTGTGAGGCTCTACAGGACCAGTGTCTCAAAGTCTAACATCTGAGATGAGCTCAAATCCCAAACTTTTTAGTGACGATGGTTTTGGGTGTTGAATTTGCAGTTTAGAGAGGCTAACCAGTGATGTCTTCATAGATGTCCCAAACTCTGAATAGCTCTAAAACCTGCGCTACTTCTGGTCCAGGCATTCCAGAGAAGAGCTTCAGCCTGTACCACGGCATGTGTCACCCTTCCCTTTCTAATGAGTATTTTGAGTTTTCCTACTTTTCTGGCTGTTTGGACTGGAGAACCACGTCCTCTTACCTGGGAGTAGGTCCTTTA
Organism: Nannospalax galili; assembly: GCF_000622305.1. Lineage (NCBI taxonomy): Eukaryota > Metazoa > Chordata > Mammalia > Rodentia > Spalacidae > Nannospalax > Nannospalax galili. The sequence goes on along the minus strand of NW_008338996.1, from coordinate 9,454,576 downwards.
ACCTTTATACTTTCCTGCCTTTGGTTTCCTGCACCCCAAACATAGCCACAGGATCCTTGAAGAGACCTCTGTCATGGCACACATTCACGGGTGGAGTTCAGGTTGGAATGAATCAGGGGATCTGAAGGAAGCAGAAGCAATGGATGTGTTCATGTACGCGAATGTTGATTTTTATAGCACTTGACTGTTGAAAAAGTTCACTTTTGTGCTTGCTTTGAGTAGTGTGCTAAGGACTATGTGCTTTTTCAATTGTATGTGTTTATGTTTGTGTGTGTATGTGTATACGTGTGGAGGCCATGTTTGTGTGTGTATGTGTATACATGTGGAGGCCATGTTTGTGTGTGTATGTGTATATGTGTAGAGGCCGTGTGTGTGCGTATGTGTATATGTGTGGAGGCCGTGTGTGTGTGTATGTGTATACGTGTGGAGGCCAGAGGTCAACTTATAGTCTCTTCCTTAGTTACTCTCTACCTTATTTATTTTTTAAAATTTAAAAATATACTTATTTTTTGGACTGGAGAAATGGCTCAGCGGTTAAGAGCACTGGCTGCTCTTGCAGAGGACTCTAGTTTGGTTCCCAGCACCCACATGGTGGCTAACAACCATCTGTAACTCAAGTTCCAGGGAACCCAGCACCCTCTTCTCACCTCCGAGGGCATTGTATGACATGAATGCACTTACGTACATGCAGGCAATGCACTCATGTACGTAAAAATAAAAATAATATTTTTTAACAATTTATGTATTTTATGTGTATGAGTGTTTACCTACATGTATGTAAGCACATTCATGTCATGCAATGCCAGAGGAGACCAGAAGAGGGCGTTGGATCCCCTGAAATTGGAGTTATAGATGGTTGTTAGCCATCATGTGGGTGCTGGGAACTGAACCTGGGTCTGCTGCAAGAGTGGCCAGTGCTCATAACCATAGTCATCTCTCCAGCCCTTCTTTATTTTTTCAGATAAGGTCTCTCCCTGAACCTGTAGCTTGTTGGTTTAGGTAGACTGGCTGGCCAGCAAGCTCCAAGGATCTAATTGTCTCCACCTCCCTAGTCATGGGGTAGCACATACACTCCACTGTACCTGGCTTAAATTTTTTTTTCTGTTTATATTTTATTTATTTGCACATGCGCATGTGTGTGTGTGTGTGTGTGTGTGTGTGTGTGTGTGTGTGTGTGTATAATGCACTTGCAACAGCTCACATATGGAATGATCAGAGGACATCTTGTGAGAATCAGTTCTCTCCTTCTACCTTGTGGGTCCTGATAATTGAACTTAGGTTTTCAGACTTGACAGCAAGTGCCTTTACCCACTGAGCCGTCTCACTGCCCTTATCTGTGCGTGGATTTTACCCAGATGCTGCAATCTGAATTCAGGTTTCTGCTTGCAGGGAAGCAGTTTGTAGTCTGAGCCGTCTCCCCAGTCCCCTTTCAGTTTTCAAGATGACACAGAAATGAATAAAGAGTAAGCTGGAAAGGGCCCCTTGCTGGTGCTCCTTCTCCTCTTGAACCGTTTCCAACCAGCAGTCCAGTGCCCGTGACAGGAGGTGTATACGACTAGGGTTTCCCTGGACATTCAGAAGCGTAGAAGTGTACCACTCACTCCATTTAACAGTGTGGCTTTCCTCTGCTGATAGGACGCTGTGAGGTTGGTCCACGGTAGCCCCAATGGATCTGTCTCTGCCTTGTTTCCATGCCTATAGTCAATATTCTGTTGTAAGCATCTGCTGTGATTCATGTCACCAGTCCCCCCCCAATTGGTGTTTGGAGTACCCTAGTTCCTTGGCTGTTGTGAGCACAGAACCCTGCTTTTCTGGTGCAGATTGGCTGGTGATGAGTCCCCTTGGCTTTGTGCTTTAGTATTTTGCCTTTGTTTTTGAACAGTGTTTTTGCTAGCTGTAAAACTCTAGGTTGATTTTTTTTTTCAGGACTTTAGAGGTGTGGCTTTCCTCTCCTCTGGCAGAATTATTCCCAGTGAGAAGTTGGCTACAACCTTCATCTTTGTTTCTCTTTAAAGAAAGTCTTCGTAAAAATTTCTGATGACTTACAATTTTTCTCTCTTTATCTTTCGCTTTAAGCAATTTGATGTTTATGTACTTACCTGAGACTAGTTGTTTTTTTGAATTGGGATTCGATTTTCTGGGGCCTCTGGGTTTATAGTTTGCACTGAATTGGAAAACTTTAGGCCATTACTTTTTCAAATACCCTGTTTTCAGGCACACTAACCGCATGTCTAGCCTCTTTTACGTCTGTCCCACAGCTCATTGGTGCCCTGGCAATTTTCCCTATCTTTTTTCCTTCTGTGTTTTAATGTTTGTTCATAGTTTCTGTTGGTGGGTCTCTAAATTACCAATCCTCTTTCTTGCTCTGTCTGTTCCTAATTCTACCCACTGCGTTGTTTCTTTCCTGGGATTGAACTTCTGTATATGGAAGTATGATTTGGTTTTTCTGTGCCTGCATCTCTATACCATAGAGTGTATTTATGATACTTGTTTTAATGTACTTAACACCTTTCATTTTTGTATATTTTTGACACTTTTGAGTTTCTTCCTGTTGACTGATTTTTCTCCTTCTTTCAGATTTAGTAAGTTTTGACTGGCAGATCACGCACACTCACTTTTTGGTGCTGGGTATTTGGGCATTTGTCCTTTGTGTTTTCTTACTGGGGTTGTGTTGGTTCTGTTAGTTTTAAGTAGCTGCTTAAAGCAACATAGGTTTATTATCTTAATCAGTTACACACCACTAAGTGATGGGAATAACTTCTGAGATATTCTTTAGGCAGTTTTGTTGTATGAACACCATTGCATGTACTTATGAAAACCTAGAAGATACAGCCTGTTATACTCATGAGCTTTCTTTTTTTTTAAAAAAAATATTTTATATTTATGAGTGTATTGTCTCTGCATGTTTGTAACTACCCAAGGAGGTCAGAAGAGGGTGTTGGATTCCCCTGGAACTGGAGTTAACAGATGGCTGTTAACCGCCATGTAGGTGCTGGGAATCGAACCTGGTTCCTCTGCAAGAGCAGCCAGTACTCTTAGCTGTTGAGCTATCTCCAGTCTCCCCTCATGGGCTTTCTGCAATAGCCTGTCGCTCCTGGGCCAAACACCTGTGCACTGTATATTGAATACCGTAGTCACCCGCTACATGGTGGGGATCTGCCCTAGTTAGCTTTAACTGTCAATCTGACACAGCCCGGAGTCACCTGAGAGGTGAGCCTCCATTGAGGCATTTCCCAGATCAGGTTAGCCTGTGGGCATGTCTGTAGAGAACTGTCTTGATATATAGGAGGGCCCAGTCCTCTCTGGGTGGCGCAAGTGCCTGGGCAGATGGTCCTGGGCTGTATAGAAAGCTAGCTGCCGGTGAGCCAGCAATCAACGTTCCTCCATGGTTCCTGCTTCAAGCTCCTGCTTGACTTCCCTCAGTGAAGGACTGTGACCTGGAAGTGTCAGCCAAATAAATCCTTCCTTTCCTCCCCTAAGTTGCTTTCGGTCAGCATTTTGTCAGAGTAACAGAAAGGAAACTAGAACAGGATTTGTGGATCTAAACATAGTGGACATAAAAGAGGTACAGTAAAAATGCAATAGAGAAGCTGGAAATGCCCCCCTGTATGGTATGGAGTGTATGAGCCAACTGTGGATTGGAAGGTGCCGGGTGAGTGGTGAGGGCATTATTACTCTGTAGTGCTGTGGCATTGATAAACACCGAGGCTACCCCAAAGTTATCAAAAAAGAAATCTTCCTTTAATGATGAACTGAACTGAGGCTGGAGAGATGGCCCAGTGGTTAAGAGTGCTGGCTGATCTTGCAGAGGACCCAGGTTTCGTTCCCAGAACCCACATAGCAGCTAACAGCCGTCCATAGCTCCAGTGCCAGGGGCTCCGACACCCTCTCTGACCTCTGAGGACATTGCACGACATGGGTGCACTTATATACATGTAGGCTGTACACTCATACACATTAAAAATAAATAAAATATTTTTTAATGAACTAAATTAGATTACTATAATTTTTTATTTCATAAATTTTAATTTTTCAACATTTTTGACTCTTGTAATAACACTTCTATTAAAACATAAATTCTCAGGGCTGGGGAGATGGCTCAGTGGGTAAAGTGCTTGCTATACAAACATGAGAACCTGAGTGCAGATTCCTAACATCGTTGGGGGCACATGCCCGTAACCCCAGCACTGGGTGTGAGGGGGTAGGGAGGGTGGAGACAGATAGATCCTGAGGGTTCACTGGCCAGCTAGTCTAGACAGAAGGCAAGGCCCAGGTCAAATGGAAGACCCTGTCTCAAAACACGAGTTAGTGATAGAGGAAAATACCTATAGTCCTCTGTGGCCTTCACATGTGCAAGCATGGGCAAGTACAGCTGCATGCATACATGCACAGCACACATACCACCATGCACAGACATGTGCTTTAGGCTAGTCCTACACAGGGTCAGGATCTTTAATAAAACTGTCCTCTCCCTCCAGACCTGTTGTTCCATTAGAAGGTCTTCAGAGGTGATGATACCGAAACTGTTATCTCCTGTAATGGCTGTACCTTCAGTAATTGCTGTAGGACCTGCCTGAGGCTGTTTCTATAGCTAACGTTCTCATGTGGGAGGTATCCTTTTAAGTCATGATGGAAAGTATAGTATAGTTGGTAACACTCACCTATTGTCAGTGCCAAGAATCAGGGCCAAATATACTGCCCATAATCTAGATGCTGTGTCTGTGTGACTGGCAGTGTAGTGGGTCTGTTTACACCAGCAGCACCGACCCACCTGTTATGCTGGATAGTACAGTGGCTTCGAAATCATTGGGAAGTTGAAATTTTTTTCAGTTCCATTGTTAACATTAGCCATGAGTGGACCATGGTCATTGTGCTGGATAGCTTCAGTTGTCAACTTGACCCATGTGGGTAGAGGGAACCTCAGCTGAGGAATTGTTTCCATTGGATCAGTCTGTGGGCGTGTCTTTGGAGCATTTTCTTGATTGTTGAGTGATGTGGGAAGGCCCAGCATATTGTAGGTGTTGCTGCCTCTGAGCAGGTAGGCGGGTTATATAAGAAACTAGCCTGAGCATGGGCCAGGGGAGCAAGCCTGTAAGCAGCATACCTCCACCTCTGCCCATGATGCCAGCTACTTGGGATTCTGAGGCAGCCTGGGAAACAATGAGACCCAGACTCAAAATAAAAATTAAAAATCAGTGGGTTGGGACATAGTGTAATCCCGGCACTTGATAGGTGGAGGCAGGAAGGTCGGGTGTTCAAGGCTGCATAGTGAATTCAGGGCCCAGCTGGGCTACCTGAGATCACCCTTTCTCAAAAGAAAACAAGTGAATAAATAAGGAGTATGTAACTCAGTGGTAGAGCGTTTACCTACCATAGGAGAGGCCCTGGATTTTGATCTCAAACACCACAGTAGAAGGTGGAGAGGTGAAGGAGGGAAGGAAGGGAGAGAGGGAGGGAGGGAGGATGGACCCTTGGATTACATCCTCCTGGGCAGTCTGGGACCAACTCCCATGCCAAGGTCATCTGAATAGAAAGCTTGCACCTGTCCTCACACATTTACACTGGGAATTAGGATGTGAGTATCTTCAAGGGGTATCAATCTGACTGGTTCTGACTACCATGGGAGTCCCGTTATGTAGCGGTCTGCTCTTAAGCAAACACTACTTAAACACAAGCAGAGCAGCCTTGGCAGATAGTAGGGTCTGTCATACTTTGGCCCGTGGGGCGAAGCTGGTCTGCTGTTCACTTTTGTAAATAAGCAGTATTAGGACTCAGCTATGCTTTTTTTGTGTGTATTTGCTGTCAGGCATTTCACAGTGACCACGAAGCCTACAACATTGACTTTGTGTCTCTTCAGAGAAAAAGTGACTTGAATCCTGGCCTGGCTCTGATTTCCCCCCTTCCACGGTCAGGCGTATCCCAAAGAGCTCAACCCGGCACCCAGGGTGTGGTGACAGTCCCTCATTGTGGCTGTTGAGAACCTGAGCCTACCCTCCCCACTGGGAGCTGTAAGAATTGTTCACTCGAATCTGTCTATAGTTCTGTCTTTGACAGAGCCAATACCATGCATGCATCTGGTGAATCCCAGGTGGCATCATTACATACATGTACGGAGCCTCTGGCAATGTACTCACAGCCTCTGGTGTGGGTGTGTATATTCACACTGGTGTGTCAAGCCTCAAATGATATGCTCACCTGTGATAAACATTGGGTAGCGTGTTTCTATGCATGTGCTGAGCCTCAGGTTGTCCTCACACACACGTGCCAAGTAGCACTCAGCCAAAGCCTCTGCAGACTCTGAGCAGCCCTCTGTTCCAATTCCCTGCCCTGCACTTCCCACCTTCTTTGCCTTCTTCAGATTCCTACTCTGTATTTTTGGCACAGAGGCCCCCCAGGCTCTGCTTGGCTCCTGCATTGAGCCAGGCCAGTTGTTGGCCAGCTCACCTGTTTCTCCTCTCGTGTGGTTACTGCCCTGCGTAGCCTGTTACCCGGAGTCTAGAAATAACAGCTTCTAACGGTTTATTTGGGTGGGCAGTAAATCTCGACTCTCCTTCCCCATCTCGGTGCTTGTTCCGTTAGTATCATTTGGCTTTAATGAGGGCACTTTTGAAAGCTAGCACGGAGGCAGAGGCAATATCTGACCACATACTGTGTGCTTTAGCACTGTTACCACTTCAGCCTGCGGAGAGGTAGACCTTCAAGAATCTCTTTCTAGGAGCAGGGAGGGTGTGGGGACAGAAACTGCCTGCACTTCCTGGGCCCATGTGTGGCCTGTGGCTCTGAAGGAAGGGCTTCCCTTGCTGTTCCTCCTTGACTTGGGGCCGAAGCTATTCTTAGGCTCTAGAATCACTGCAGACACTGTAGCCCCTGTGAGATTTCCTCACGCAGACGCTGTAGTTCCTGTGAGACTTCTTTGGCAAATGAGGGGCTAGAGGAGCTTTCCTTTGGCCTGAGGTTTTCTTTTCTGACTCATGTGACTGCTGATGTCAAATACTGTCTGAGTGCCTGTGGTAGAATTTAGTTCCCACCACTATCTAGGGAGCACAGAAGCAATGAAAAACCCAGGAGGTGGTGAGGCTAGCCCAAGATCACATAGTTCCTGCTCAGCAAAGTGAGGGAGGCTTTCCCTGCCTTTGAACCTCATCTGTCATTTCACTCTAGGACCACCCATTCTAGTCAGGACCTCATCTCTGACTCTTCAATGCAAAGAGACACACGTTGGCATGCCTCCTGCAACCCAGGTGTCAGCTGGCCAGGGCTAACCCAAATACACAGGTGATGGCATCAGAAACGTGGCCTTTGACTCAGCCTGGCTTCTGATCCTCATGTTGACAAGAGTCCTCTGGCAGGCCCATCCTCATGGGGGAGTCCTGCTGGAAAAAGAGCTTCCAACAGAAGCTCCAAGGAAGTCTCTGAGGGCCCATCCTGGGTCCCGGGATCATCCCCACTCCATGCATGGTATCAGGATAGTACACTGTCATGACTGCAGGGATCTGCCTTGTGTGGTTCTCCTGGAGCCAGAGGGGTTGGGAGTGAAAGCCCTTTGGCAGCACGTGGGTGTTGGATGGCTGAAAGGATGAGATAGCTCTGGCAGAAACAAGTGTGTCTGCACCGCTTTGACCAGCGACAGCAGGTGTAGCCACGAGCTCTGTCACTCATGGTACCCACGGGACTCCTTGCTCTGCCAAGTGCCTTCTTTCCTGTGGCTTTGGTTTCACAGTGGTATTCCACCCTCCCAGGTTAAGGTTCTGGCCCTTAACTTCTCTGTCACCACCTTGACTGGGGGCTTCCTGGTTCTCACTCTGTCTTCCCAGAGCAGACTTTGGCTCCACAAACTGCAACATGTGGCTTTGAGCCAATAGTGGGAGATGCCAGGCTGGGACTTCTGGGTGTTGGAGCCAGATTCTCCAGTTCCACTGTGGGGTTGGGCTGTGTCGGGGGGTGGTCAGAACCGGAGAGTGGAGGACTCATGAGGGAACAGGTGCCACCAGAGAAGCCCACCACATGGTGCTCAGGCCCTTTGTAAGGGTCTTGGGAGAATATATGCTTACCCAGTGATTGAAAGCAGGAAACAGGGACCTCCTACAGCCTGCTTTCATCACTAGTAGGGGAGTACTTTTAGAGGGTGGAAGGGCCTCCTGTGTTAGAGCCCAGGGCACTGGCTCTAAGTGCAGCTTTGGCCCAAGCTCCAAGGTTCTACATCCCTGGGAGGGCCAGCTAGTGAGAGGGCTCAGTAGGTAAAGACACTTCCTGACAAGCCTGACGAACCCGAGTTTGATCCCCAGGACCCACATGGTGGAAGGAGAGAACTGACCTTTTACAAGTTGTCCTTTGACCTCTACATGCTTACCACGGCACATATGTACACCCCTCATTCCCCCAGTAAACAAATACAGACATGTAATAAGAAAATGTTTAAAAAGAGTTTTCAGACTCTGCATAGGATGAAGGTTGAGAGCTGATGCAAGGTGGCTATCCCGTAGCTGGGGAACTTGGGCTAGTTTATCCAGTTTCGAGGTACTGCCTCCTCCCCGTAGGAATTGCAGAGGTGTCTCTATTGGGGCAGCAGGTCCAGAGCCCAACATTCCTTTCTAGAGAGGTCGGTAGTATTTTCCGTGTAGTTCCTGTGTCTTAGACATACGTTAGAAGTCACGTGAAAAGAAATGACAACGCACAGTAGGATGCACGTGTCTCGCTAACGCATGTTGACATCTGAAGCCAGTGGGACAGGGTTGGACACGAGAGCTGGAAAGCCCAGACAGGGATCTTCAAGTCTTGAGCTTTGGCTCAGAAAAGCCATGTGATTAATTCATGCCCGAGGTACAGCCCTGCCACGTGAGCGAGAACTGTTATTTCCATCTACTTCTATATTGCAAACATAGATAGCCAGAGATGTGGATGAACTCTTACACAGGAGCTTGTGGTATTGAATAGATAAAAATTGTTCTTTCAATTGAGGGGGGACGACCACATTGTGACTTTTGTGAACCCTAGGCACTTTTGCCTGTGTGGGCTGCTTCATTTAAAAAAATCCTTAACATTGTACTTTATGACTAAATGTTTTGGTATAAAGATGTAGACAGTATATGTCAAACACGTTCTTTGACTTGAAAATTCAGTTTATTTTGATCTTAAAAGAATTGAAAGCATTTTTTTTGTGGCTTCCAGAAGTGTTGGAGGCCCTAGGCACTGTGCTTGCCTGACCTCCGGGAACATCCTGGGTAGACAGGTCCCTATCTGCATGGCTGGCCCAGGCCTCGGTTTGATGCCCACTGAACAGCTCAAGCCTTGTCTCTTATCACGTTCCCCTACGAGTGTGTGAGGAACACAGAAAATATGACAGTGAGGACCGTCAAAGTCATTCACACCTGCCACAGTTTGAAAATGGAACTCATGTTGAAGTTTGATGGGTGGTGTCAGGAGGTGGAGACTTGAAGGTGTGATTAAGTTGTTAAGAGGGATTACCGTCTTCTCAGGGACTGGTTCAGCTCACCAGAGTGGGTTGCTCTCCAGCCTCTTGGGTTTCCGTTCCTCCTAATGCAGCCTCTTGCCTTCTTGCTTCTCCATAATGTTATGACACGGCAGTGTCACACCTCTCTCGTCCCCATGAGGCCGAGGGTTGACTTTTCCTGAGGCCTTGCCAGATTCTGGCACTCTGCACGCAGACGTCCCAGCCTCCAGAACTGCGAATCAGAATAAACCTGCACTCGTTTGTGGGGTACTCTTGGGGATTGAACCTGGGGCCTCCTATGTGGGAGGCAAATGTTCTACTGCTGAGCTGTACCCCCAGCCGTCCAGCTTCGGAGACTCAAAAGTTCCTGGAAATGGTGATTTATTACTGATCTACTAAGAAGCGTCTCTGCCAGCTCAGTGTGTTCAGGTGTGTGAGGCTGCTCCGAGGCATGTCCTCATAGGCACAGGACTGCAGCTTCCAGTTTCCTGGATTTGGCTCACAGTTCATCAGGGAGCCCAAGGTAGGAACTCAGGGCAGGAACCTGGAGGCAGGAGCTGGAGCACAGGCCATGGAGGAACACTGCTTACTGGCTTGCTCCCTTGGCCCCTGCACAGCCTGCAACACAGGCCCACCTGCCCAGGGGTGGCACCACCCACAGTGGGCTGGGCCCTCTCACATCACTCATCAAGAATATGCCCCTCAGACATGGCCACAGGCCAGTCCAATAGAGGCAATTCCCTGATTGAGGCTCCCTCAACCCAGGTGTGTCAAGTTGACACCAAAGCTATCCAGCACACCATCCATACCTGTCCCTCTCTCAGTCCATCCATCCATCTGTCCCTCCGTCCATCATTCCTTCCTGCCCAGCCA
>NW_008338996.1:9430916-9443191 GCF_000622305.1 Nannospalax galili | reverse complement strand
CTTTATCTGTATCATTGCCCCCCCCAATACTTTGTTTTCCATGCTAAATAAAATACTGTAGTCCCTTCCTTTTTTTTTTTTTTTTTTAAAGAGTCCTTGCTTCTGTCTGAGCAGGTGTATCTGGCACTGACAGTATGATGGCCCAACAGCTTCCCAGTGGTGCCCACTCTGTGTGTGCCACTCTCAGAGGCTGTGAGTCAGACTCTCCTAGGCGGGAAGTCAAAGTTATGGAAATAGGAGAGGGGGGGTGTCTGTGGTCATCACCTAGGCCAGGCCAGTGAGTGGCTCCCACGCTGGCTCTGTAACCCCCATCCTGCCCCGTCACCTGGGAACCCTGCAGGAGAGTGCAGCAGTGGTCCATACCCAGGGATCTCCCTGAGGTTTTATTAGGGCGGCTTTTCTGCAGCTTGAGCCTAGCCAGTGCCAGGTTTAAACTGTTCAGACTGCATCCAGGTGGGCCAAAGATAACAGCTGTTAACAGTTTTGGAGAGAAGCGGCAGGTGACTATGACAAATTCTCGTAAAAGAGTGAGCGACCGCCTTGCTAGCATTCGAGGGGTTAAACAGGCGGCTGGCACAGCCTCCCCGGAGCCAAAGGGGGGAACTCAGGAGTAAGTCGTGACTGCCTAATTAATTCAATTAAACTACTTTATAAGCTCCACTGGTGTCAGTAAATTGTTAAAGTCTATTAAAAAATCAGCGGAACGTGATGAGGGTTTGGGGACGCCTCGCCTTCGTCCCCTGTAGTGGAATGTGCTACAGGGTGGATAGAAAGGGGTCACAGGCTCTGTCTGGTGCCACCATTGACCTGCCGTGTGCACTGAGGCTGACTTGCTCCCTTGGGCCTCAGTTTCCCCATCACACAGGTAGTGATGGCAGGCATCTGAGCACCCCTTCAATAACAGTGATTAGGACTGGATAAGCTGGCCCCTAGCAAGTGAATGCTTGAGTCGTGGGTTTTCTTAAACTAAAATCTGTTTACCAGGGGATCCTGGAGGCGTGCTAAGCCCTAGGAAGCTCTGTCCTGTGTCCCTCCTCCAGCCAGACCTTCAGGACCTAGACTATGGCTCCTTGGGGACTCACCTCTTCCGCATTTCTTTGAAGAGTGTATAGTGTACAGGAGTGGGTGCCGGTGGGAGGGGCTCCAGAGTTGCCTGGTGGACTGCCCAGTCCCAGTCATTCTCAGAGTTGGTGACCTCATTTGACCTTTTCGGGAGAAGATTTGTTAAGGAAAATGCAAGTGTAAATAAGCTCTTGAGGGGTAGAACGCAAGGTGTGCAAGGAGTGGTTGAATTTTAAGCCTTTGGAAAGCTCCTGTTGGAATAGAAGCAGCGTGCTAATTATAAAAACATCTTTTCCATTCAAAAGTGGTATAAACAAGACAGGGGAGGGGGAGGAGAGCTATACAGAGGTTAAGCCAGTGGTGAAACACTACTGGCCAAAATAATTGATTTAATTGCCCATCTTATGTGTATGCATGTATTGCCTGCATGTAGGTAAGTGCACCCATGTCGTGCAATGCTGCAGAGGACAGAAGAGGCTGTCGGATCCCCTGGAACTGGAGTTACAGACACTTGTTAGCTGCTGTGTGGGTGCTGGGATTTGAATCTAGGTCTTCTGAAGAGCTTTCAGTGTTCTTAACCACTGAGCCATCTCTCCAGCCCCCTAGATGCCCATCTTTAAAAATTCCTATTTCCCATTAGTTTCACCATGGCCTCAGAGGCAGCTGTGAACCAACCAGTGCTCTGCCGTAACATCAGGAGGGAGCCTCAGCAGCCTCTGCCTCTTCCCAGCCCAGGTCCCTGCCATGGGAATTTGTACTGCTAACTTTCTAAGAACAGTTTTCTCTGTTATTTTCAGAGCATAGTTAGCATAAAATCACTCATTTTCTCATTGTATTGGGGAAGAAACTTTTGCTGAACAGAGCTCTCACAGATCAGCAGCCTGTAACAGTGCCGACCATTATTTATTGAGTGCCTACTGTGAACCAGGCTGTGCACAGCCCTGGGAACCAGTGCCCTGGAAACCAGTGTCCATAAAGAATGCCCCTCTGGGCCTCTACAGAGTGGGTTCCTAGTCCCCGTGGATCCCTAAAACCGGCCCTATGTCACTTAGAGCTTCTGCCTTGCCTGAGTGGGGCCCAGTAGAGGATCCTGTAACAGAGAAGTGGTCTTTGCCTTTGACATCTGCTGTTGTCAGAGACGAGGCAGATGAGTGAGACCCTTGTGTCAGGCTGTTGGCTCTGGGGATGCTTAAGGGAAGAGGGAAATGGGATGGAAGACTTGACAGGTCTGGGAGCTGTGAGACCTTGTAGGTAGTTACTTAGTATTGAAGTAGGCAGAGGGGAGAGCAGAGGCCATCCCAGGCTCTGAGGAAGAGATTATAATTAGCTGAGGTTTTATATGCAAATGGCATTTCATGATGCTTAAAAATATCTTCTGAAGGAGGCTGAAAATAGTAGGTGGTCTATTTGAACAGCCTATTGGGGGAGTCACTCCAGTACTGGGTTATGAAGAGAGTGCATAGGGTGCTGAGAAGGAAAAGGAGAAGGGGGCATTGAGGCAGACAGGTCAGTGGACAGACAGATGGACACTAGGCATCCCTGACAAGGAAGGCCCCTGAAGACCAAGTGAAGAATATTCTTGGTCGAGGAAGTGTGACCAGGCCAGAAGCCCCATGAGGGCACAGTGAATGCCAATCATTTCTGTGCCCTCGGTTTCCAGGCGTTGTAGATGCTTAGGAAATACTTGCTGGGCAAGCAAGTGAAGATATTTAGTATCTACCACATTCATATTTTACTACTATGTGAGTGTGTGGTATGGGGGGGTACATACAAGGGTGCGCATGTTGAGGTCAGAGGACAGCTTTGTGGAGTCAGTTCTCTCCATTTTTTGTGGGTTTGGGGTCAGTCTCAGGTCACCAGGCTTGTGTGGCAAGTGCCCTTACCCACTGACCCATCTCGCAAGCCTGTCCACATTCATCTTTAAGGTGACTGAGTAGAAAGATACTGTTATTAGCCCAACGTTGTGGCATACGCCTTTAATCTCAGCACTGGGGAAGCAGAGGCAGGCAGATCTCTGTGAGATTGAAGCCAGCCCGATCTACATAGCGAATTCCAGACCAGTTGAGACTACATCAAAAAGAAAAAAGATGTCATTACCCTTTATACCGATGATGATAGGCCATTCTTAGGGCTTTCTGTGTGTTCTGTTTCCTTCCTTCCTTCCTTCCTTCCTTTCTTCCTTCCTTTCTTTCACAACAGCAGTTTGAAATATTGATCAATTTGATACCATTATATGACCCAGGGACAATTTTACTAGCAGAAAATATGACTGTGTTATACGGCTGCAATAAAAAAGCACAGCCGTGAGTCCAGGCTGAGAAAACGAACTGAGCTGACCACAGTGTAAGCTGGGCTAGCCAACTGCCTGGCTTCCTGGCTCCCTTAGGGTTAGTTTGCAGTTCCTTCCTGGCACTAATGACAAGATTGGATGCGGATAGGCAGTGGCAGTTCCCTGCAGACAATTTGTAGAAGGAAAGCCTACAACCCAACTGACAACCTGTTTGACTTCTCATTAGCTTCTCTCGCGAGTAGAAAATGTCCACCACTGTTGGGTTGCAGCATGCTCTGATAGAGTGGGAACCTGTCCCGTGGAAAGTGAGGAGCTTTGAAGGTTTGGGAGCAGAGGCAGTTGGGAGGACTCTTGCTCATCTGGTTTCACTCAGAATGAGAGCACCTGGCCCCGCTGATTGATTCTTACACTGCAGTGTGCGTGTCTTTCCTACCCTGTGTCCCTCCATGCTAGGCATCATCTTCCCTGGTGCTCAGCCAGAAAAGCCTCTCTCTATTCCAGTTTAGCGGGCTACACTTGATTGGACTTCCAGAAGCATGGGACGGGTATTCTTAAGGGATAGTTCAAGGGAATTAGGCTTCATTACTTAGGCTTTAGGACTTAATCTCGCTTAAGATGCCACTCGGCTTTGCCTTTGGATGGTTGATCTTGCATCTTATTCTGGGGGAGCCAGGGCAGAGAGGGGGCAGCCAGTACTTACAAAGACTAGAACAGAGAGGGGAGGTTGCCCCGGCTCAGTCTGACGTTGCTTGATCTCTCTTATGTTGTGCATAGCAACCTCAGGGCCTCCGAGTTGGCTGTTCTTCTGGTCACGTAATGTTCTTGGCCCATTCTGTCAAGGGGCTGTGTCTTTCTCAGCAAGCCTTTTCTTAAGTGTTCTTTAAAATTATTCTCCCTTGTTTTTGGCTTCATTTTTCTCTGTAGTTGTGTTAGCATCTGACAGCATATACATTTTTTTTTTTTGGTCTTTTTGAGAAAGGGTCTCCCTGTAGCCCCAGCTGGCCTGGAACTCACTATGTAGACCAGGCTGGCCTTGAACTGACAGAGATCTGTCTGCCTCTGCCTCCCAAGTGCTGGGATCAAAGGCATGCGCCACCACACCTGGCACATATGCACTTTTTAAAAAGATCTATTTTTAAAGTTATGTGTGTATGTATATGTGGTGTATATGTATGTATATGTGGTGTATATGTATGTGCATGTGAGTACAGGTGCCCACCAAAGCCAGAGGTGTTGGGCCCCCTAGGAGCTAGAGTCACAGGTGAGTCACCTGACGTGGCTGCTGGGAATTGAACTCAGGTCCTCTGGAAGAGCAGTCAGTGCTCTTATCCACTGAGCCATCTCTCCAGCCCAGCATACACCCTCGTAAAGAAGACGTGCAGACTTCTTTGTTTTCCCCTCTCTTTTCCCAACAATGTAAATTTAAAAATATAACATTTTTTATTTTGTGTGTATGGTTGTAGTGTCTGCATGTATGTAAGTGCACCCATGTCATGAAATGCCTCGGAGGTCAGAAGAGAGCATCAGATTCTCCTGGAACTGGCGTTATGGATGGTACTAGGAATCAAACCGTGGTCCTCTGTAAGAGCAACCAGTGCTCTTAACCGCTGAGTCATTTCTCCAGCTGTCCCAACAATATAAATTTTGACAGGGCTTACATTACTTGTTTTTAGTTTTTCATTTTAAAAATATTTATTTATTAGTGTGTATGTGCATGCGTGATGAGCATTGGGGGCACACATGTACCACAATACGTGTGGAAGTCAGAGACAACTTGTAGGAACTGGCTGTCTCCTTCCACCATGTGGGTCCCAGGGATTGAACTTGGGTCCTTAGACTTGGCAGCAAGAGCCTTTACTCCCTGAACCATCTAGCCAGCTCTAGCTTTTCATTTTAAAAGTAGTTCAGATTTATAAAAACTTGGAAAAATAATAGCACACTATTTTACACATTTTTCACTCAGGTTCTTCAAATGTCAACTCCTCAGATAATCATTGTTTAATACATACTATGAAACTAATATTGATACAAGCACTTAGATTACAGGTTGAGTTTTGCTTGTCTGAAATGCTTATAGGACCAGAAGTATTTCAGATTTCATGCTTTCTCAGATTTGGGAGTACTTGTATAGACTCTACTAGTTGAGTCTCCCTAATCTGAAAATCAGACCTCCTAAATGTGCTAAATCCAATGCATAGGTTCTGTGTGTATGTGTATGTGTGTGTGTGTGTGTGTGTGAGAGAGAGAGAGAGAGAGAGAGAGAGAGACAGACAGAGACAGAGACAGAGAGAGACCAGAAGGCAACATCTGGTGTCCGTTCCTCAGCCACCTTCTACCTTTTGTTTGAGATATACTCTCTTTGGCCTGGAACTTGGCCAAGTAAACTAGGCTGGCCAGCCAGTCAGCTCCAGGGATTCTATCTTCACCTCCCATCTCTCCATCTCTGGATTTCAAGTGCATGCCTCTGCTTCCCACCTTGTGCGTTGATTCTGAGACTAGAGTCAGGTCCTCATGCTTGGGAGGCAAGTGCTTTAGCACCTGAGCCATCTCCCGACTCCCCTAAAACTTAAACTTTTATGCCTGAGTTATTCATATTCATATTTTCTCTCACTCTGTTTCTCTGTTTCTGTCTCCCATTTTGAGTTTCAGCACACTTAGGTTTCTGACTTTTGGATCAGGGTTGCTCAATTTGTAACAGTAGAATTCACTAGTGGTCCCTGCTAACAGCCTGTTTCTAACCCAGCATCCCATCCAGGATCACACTTACTTGTAGTTGCTATGTCTAAGTCTTGGAAAGATCCTAGGCCTTTCTTTGAATTCTGTGTCCTTGAGCTCTTTAATGAGCCTCCAGCAGCTGTATAAACCCACCTCTTGGGCCTGTCAGATACTCCTCAGATGATTGGGGCCCTGCATTTTTAGCAAGAGTACCCCAACTGTGATGGCCCCTTCTCTGTGTATCACGTGGTGTAGATGTTGGTGGCTTGTTACTGGTGATGTTAACCTTGAATACCCGATTAAAGTGATGTCTGCCTGATTTGCATTAATAAGTTCATGCCAATGTCTTGTTACATTCTCTCCACTAATTTTAGCACCTGTTGTAGATTTCTGCCCGCAGTGGTGAGGGCTGGGTGTTTGCCAAATATGACATTCTAGTTCCATCGTCCTCACCACCCTTATTAATTGGGATTTTACTATAGAAAGCATTCTCCTTCATTCCATTCATCCCCTTACTGCAGCTCATTGATGTAGACTCGGGGCATGTATTTTATGTCTCTTTCATTTGCCCCTTTATTTCCTTGCATTGATATAGACTCAGGATATGTATCTTAAGATTAGTTAGTGGGTTTTTCGCATCATTGTCATTAGTTTTTCTGTGGCTTAAATTATTGCAGATTTGACCAGTGGCAGCTTCGTCACAAGATTCTTCTCTCTCTTAGACTGGTCCACATCCTTCTTTGACTATTTCTGGACTATCTAGGTCTTAAGGGAGTGTTCCTGGCTATTTTGGTTTTTGTTGTTGTTGTTGTTGTTGTTTTGTTTTGTTTTTGTCTTTTTTGAGACAGCATCTCCCTGTCGCTCCAGCTGTCCTGGAACTCTCTATGTAGACCAGGCCGGCCTCGAACTCAGAAAGATCTAATTGCCTCTGCCTCCCGAGTGCTGGGACTAAAGGCGTGCGCCACCATGCCTGGCTCCTGGCTCATTTTGTATCACGAGATCAGTCTCTAGTCCCAGATGCCAGGTGAGGGTTTTACTTGTACTGCTCTTTGGTGTTTTCCTACCAAGCATAGTGTCAAGGTACATGGTAGGCTCACGGGATCATGGCTGGGTGAACAGCTAAGTGAAGGAATCTGGAAGACACAGCCAGTTTCTAGCTAGCATCCGTCCTCTGGCTAGCCTCTCCTGTGGGATCTGAATTAGCCGTTGCCAGGGGAGGAACGTTCTCTGTTCCCTCATTTGTCTTTTGTGCATTTTATCCATGCTGCATGGTCTAACAGGAACCCAGGGCCTCCCGATCATACAGAGCTGGAGCCAAGTACACAACACAACAAAGACATGCTGCCAGGAGCTGAGGGGCTGATGAGCCCAGCCCCTGCCAAAGGCTCTGTTGAACTCCAGCCGTGGTGGGTATGCTGCTCTGTGGCTGATGGCAGAGTTCCTGAGGCCCCATGGGGTGTGTGGCTTGAGTTGCCCAGAGCTACTTTCAGTCTCTTGAGGCGGGTGGGACTCACTTGAGTATTTCATGAGTATTTCTTTATAAAAGATTAAAACTCGGTCACATGTTGGTTTTAAAAACACCTGTGATAATCAGATTTTTATGAGTTTGTGTGTGTGTGTGTGTGTGTGTGTGTGTGTGTGTGTTGTATATCTGTCTGTCTGTCTCTGAAGGGGAAACTGACTAACGGACTTTCTGCCTATCTTTGGTGCCAGGAGCAAACTTGGTGACTTGCAGTCTTTTCATAGTCAAGAGAGGTCTGGTTGGCTCCAGGTCCCCTGTTGTCAGGTCTTCCAGAAGCAGTGTTGAACTTTTGCATAGTGGAAACCTTCTTCCTGGGAAGGCGACCACACCAGCACTGCATTGATTCAGCAGCTCAAGTTTACAGAGTGGGTGACTTTGTTCTCACCATTGTACATTGGTCTTCGGAAGTAGGCCAGGTGAGGATGGTTAGCCCCACTCTACAGCAGGAGAAACTGAGGTTCAGAGAAAGGGAAATGACCAACTCTCCATAGTGCAGAGGGTGTGCGGAAATCTTGACAATCGTAAAAATATTCTTCAATCTGCAGCAGAGCTGGCCCTGGGAGTTAGGCAGCAAGGGGAGCTCAGGCCTGGGCACAGCAGCCCTGCAGTCCCTGAGGATGATCTGGGGAATCACTGCTGGGATAGGTGAGGAATCTCTGAGGCCATCCTCTGTTGCATCTTTTTTTACCCCATACTCTGGCCTGTTTCTCTCAGTCAGTTTCGTTGGCAAGAGGAATTGCCTCCACGGGGTCTTAAGACTTTTTCCTCAGGAGAAGCTGTTGGTGTGGAGCACCCCAGAGGCTAAAGGCCATGTAGGTATGATTGAGAATGGAGTGGGGCCATGTAGGGAAAACCCCACTGGAGTCATTGATACAGTGTTAGGGGCAAGGTACGAGAACGGTACACCTTAATTTTTCAATAATCACTCAGTTTACCTGCCAGTGAACTAACTGGACACACGTGAGCCTCTGTTGTAGATGATTGGAGGAGTCAGTGAGATAGAATCCTGGTGCATTTCTTATTACCATGACAAAATACTCCAACCAAAAACAACTTGGGGAGGAAAGGGTTTATTGTACCTTATACCTCCAAGTGACAGTCTATCTTTGAAGGAAGTCAGGCAGGAATTCAGGGCAGGAACTGAAGCACAGATCATAGAGGAACGCTATTCACTGGTTTGCTCCTCTGGCTTGTGCTCAGCCTACTTTCTTTTTAAAAAATGTATTATTTTTACTTCATGCATATGAGTGTTTTGCTTACATGTGTATAAGTGCACCCATGTCATATAGTGCCCTCGGAGGTCAGAAGAGGGTGACGAATTCCCCTGGAACTGGAATTACAGGTGGTTGTTAGCCACCATGTGGGTGCTGGGAACAGAGCCCAGGTCTTCTGGAAGAGCAGCCAGTGCTCTTAACCACTGAGCCATCTCTCCAGCTCCTCTGCCTGCTTTTTTACACAGCATAGGACCACTCACCCAAGGGTGGCCCTGCCCATAATGGGCTGGGCCCCCCATGTCCATTAGCAATTAGGAAAATGCCTCACTGACATGGCCACAGGGCAATCCAATGTAGGAAGTAACTCAATTGAGGTGTGTCAAGTTGACAGCTGAAGCTATGGAAGTGTCTGGTGCCTGAGAAGGGCCATGTCAGTGACACTTTGTGGTAGTCATCATGTAGTCATCATGGGATTTAGCCTTGGGGTTTCTGAAGTTGGCCAGTAGCCCACCGTAGCTCTCTCAGCCATACCCTTGTGTCCTACCCAGCTGAGGGTGGAATGCCACGTAGCAGTCTTTCACAAGTGGACATCGGTCAGGTGGTTACTATGTTGTTGTGTGTTGCCTCTGCCAGCTTCCCACTCTACGTGTCCACACTGGCAGTGACTTCCTTGGTGATCCAGGCCTGGCATCTCTCAGAACTGACTCGGATCTCGTGTTCAACATCTCTGCCATATTTTAGGTCATCGAGCGCATGTCTTGACTTACTGTGAAGCTTTGGCATCCTTCAGATCAAGCTTGGAGCTGTGTGTCCTGTTTTATGCATCCTGTGCCTTGTTTTTGCTGGGTGACTGGAGGCAGATCCCTTCACCTCTCTGGTCTGTTTCCTCATTGGATCAGCATTATATACCTATATACTCCCCTGGGCTTCAGAGCAAAGGAGTGTGGAGCACACAGGTGAGCTGACCCTGGGGCATCATTTGTGATGGGAGCTGCTGTTCTGATAGCTCAGGATTGCTAGAGTGGAAGGATTTTCCCAAGATCAGAGATCAGGAGTAGCTTTAGTCTTTAACCTGTTGGGCTGAGGCTTTGCACCCAAGTTCTCCATTCAGTCAGCTGAGGGCTCCTCCCTGGGGTGGTCCAGCAGAGAACCCTGTATGTCCATATCCAAGTCGACGCTCAAGAGGCTGATGGGTCACAAGTCACTGAGCTTGGACCTGACCAGCTGGGATGACCCTGGAGAGGATCCAGGAAACTTCTGAAAGTGAGCAAGAGAAGCCATGTTCCTTTCTTGGAAAATGGCTTTCTGAACCTACACTTCCTTCACATCAAAGCCTTCTGTTGATGACTACCTGCATATAGGATTTTTATGACAATGCTTTTTACAATGCAAAGGACTCCTATAAAGTAGGTAATCACTCTTGGTGATTCCTTTGTATTGATCTGGCCTTACTTGTGTTGTTTCTCTTATTTTGTTGCTTCTACCACTGCTTTTGTTTTCCAAAGCAATACATGTTCACTGCTGAACAGTAGACAGTCCAGATGGGCAAAAAGGATTCGAGATCCCCAGGAACCTCTTCTTCAGAGACAGTCACCGTGGATGTTGATGTCCACCTGTTGAGATTTTAAATGATGTATCTATTCAGTTTGCATCCAATATGCACATAACTTAAAAACGTATTCATCCATGAAGTATCTATTGGACCTCTACAATTTTGGTACGGGGGGTAAGTTAGGGACCAAAATATAAACATTTCTCCAGGAATCAGAGAGGCAAAAAAAAAAAAAAAAATTGGAGCAGACACAGGACTGAGGAGCAGTCTGAAACCAATTATGAAGTTTGCCATGGACTCTGGGAGCTCACTAGGGGGCGACTGTACTGTCCAGTAGAAAGACTTGGGCTTGGTGTCTGGAGGCAGACCTAAGAGGGCTCCTTGTTTTGTTTTCTCCATGTGGATACCTGTTATTTGAGCATAATTTATTGAAGAGCTTTTCCCTCTTCCCTTCAGTTGTCCAAGATGGGAGACTGTATTTGTGTGGCTCTATTTTCTTTTCCAGGGATCTATTTCTTTATTCTTTTGTCAGTACTACCCTATCTTGTTTATTGTAGTATTATAGTAAGTTGAGTTTGGATGGTATCAAATGATCCTTCAACTTCGTCATTCCTCAGTATTGTGGTTGGGTATTGTGGTAGTTTGAATGAGAACTATCCCCATAGGCTCATGTATTTAAACATTTGGTTCCCAATTGGTGGTGCTGTTTGGGGAGGTTATGGAACTTTTAGGATGAGAGCCTTGCTGGAGAAAGTATGTTACTGAGGACAGGCTTTGAGAATTTCTCTCTCTCTCTCTCTCTCTCTCTCTCTCTCTCTCTCCTGTGTGGTTGAGATGTGGTCTCTCAGTTTCCTGTCCCTGCTGCTTACTCTTGTCTCCCTGCCATGATGGACTCTTACCTCTCTGAACTATAAGCCAATATAAACTCTTTCTTCTCTAAGTTTTTTTTGGTCATGGTATTTTATCACAGTAACAGAAAAGTCACTGATCAAGGTATTTTGGGTCTTTTGCCTTTTCATATACACTTTAGAATCAGTTTGTGTATAACCACACAATAACCTGCTGGTATTTAAAAAATATTTTATTTATTACTTTTATTTTTTTATGTGTATGAGTGTATTGCCTGCATGTATGTGAGTGCACCCGTGTTGTGCAAAGCCGTGGAGTTCAGAAGAGGGCTTCAGATTCCCCTGGAACTGGAGTTAAAGACAGTTCAGAGCCGCCATACGGGTGCTGGGAATCGAACCTGGGTCCTCTACAAGAGCAGTCAGTGCTCTTAACCACTGAGCCCTCTCTCCAGCCCAACATGCTGGTCTTTTATAAAGACCACATTGAATCTACATACAAAGTTGGGAAGAATTGATGTCTCAGTAATAGGAATTCTTTCTTCCATGAACATGGAATATTTCTCCAACTATGATTTCTTTCATCATATTTTGTTAGGTTGTATTTCTGCCTAACTTTCTGATGCTGATATAAATGCTGTTGTGTTTTTAGTTTCAAGTTGTGATTCCTCATTGTTAGTATACAGGAAAGTACTTGATTTGTATATTAATCTTGTATCCTGCAGTTGCTTATTAGTTCCAGGTTTTGGTGATTCCTTGGGACTTCCTACACAGACAGTTATATTATTTGTGAGTAAAAGCTTCCTCCTTCCCTCCTTCTCTCCTTCTTTCCTGTTTTTCCTTCCCTCTCTCCCTTCCTATCTTATTGTATTAGTTAGGATTTCTAGTATGAGCTAGAATAGAAGACGCAGTAGAGGACATCCTCCTGCCTTGTTCCTGGACTTAGGAGGAAGGCATTGATTTCTCAGCATTAATTCTGATATTAGTTGAGTGGAACTTTTTTTTTGTAGATATTGTATCAAGTTGAGGGAGGTTCTGTTTTCCTATTTTGCCAAGAAAAAAAATTACTTGCTGT
>NW_008338996.1:9274981-9430811 GCF_000622305.1 Nannospalax galili | reverse complement strand
ATATATATATATATACATACTTTGTATTATATTTCTTAATATTTTGTTTTTCATTTGTTTGCTTTTTGGGGAATCTTTTTGAGGGTCTTCTTGTAGCCCCAGCTGGCCTGAAACTCACTATGTAGACCAGGCTGACCTTAATCTTAAGGAAATATACCTGCCTCTGCCTTTAGGATTCAAGGCATGCACTACCATGCCTGGCCTCCTAATAGTTTGATGAGTTATATGTCTATATTCAGAAGAGATACTTGTCTGTGGTTTTCTTCTCTTCTGTTGCCGTTATCTCTCGTTTTGATATTACAGTCATGTTGGCCTCATTGGATGAGGTTGGGTAGTGTTTCTTAGGAGAGATCCTAGAGAAGCGATAGTATTTATTCCTCACTGTTTGCAGTGAGCCTGGTGTTTTCTTTTTTGAAAAGTTATTACTTGTAGATTCAATTTCTTTTATAGATATAAGCATTTTTTTGTATAAGCATATTTAGGGGATCTGTTTTCATTTTGTGAATTTTGGTAGAGTGTGTGTTTCAAAGAATTAGACCCCTTGTTATTAAAAAGCCCATTGTGGGGCTGGAGAGATGGCTTAGTGGTAAAGAACACTAACGTATTTCTAGAGAGGACAAGAGTTCAGTTGCCAACACACAGGTCAAGCAGCTAACAACCATCTGTAACTACAGCTCCAGGGCAGCCAATACCTCTGACCTCGAGTGGCACCTGCACTCGTGCACATGCCCACACATATATGCATATTTAAAAATATACCTTTAAAGAAAAGAAGCCCATTAGCTCATTAATGATGTCACCTCTTTCATTTTGTGATGTTTCTTGTTTCTTCTCTGCTTTTAGCACGGCTTAACCTAGTGAGAGGTTTGTAAATTGTGCTGTTCTTCCTTCCATATTTCTAATTTCACCTCTTATTTTTATGACTATTTTCATCATGCTCACTTTAGGTCCATAGGGCCTCTTTCCTTAATTTCCTGGGGCTGGGGGTTAGAGTAGAGCTTAGATAATTGATTTCTAGATTTTATTTTCTCATATATGAGAAAATTCCCTCTAACCCCACAGTTGTTTCTTCCCATACATTTTCATAATTGATTTTGGGGGGACATGTTGGGGGTGTCTGGAGGGAATGGGGGAAAGGAATTGGAGGTTCATGTGGGGTGAGGAGGGGAACTTGGGGGTACATAAGATCAAGATACATTGTTTACATGTGTAAAATCGTCAAAGAATAAATAAAAGATATCCCATTAAAATATAAAAAAATTGTATTTTCATTTTCATTTAGTTCAAAATGTTTTCATTTTCTCTTGACATCCATGCTTTGACTCATGTGTTATTTTTATTTAATCTCCAAATGTTTCAGAATTTTCTAGCAGCCTTTTACTGGCTTCTAGTTTAATTTTCTTGTGGTCTGAAAAACTAAAAGGATTTCTCCTCTTTTTGACTTGTTAAGGAGTGTTCTGTGGCCTAGAGTGGGCTCTGTCTGTGAGTAGATCACGTGGGCCTGAGGAGAATGAGTCCTGTGCCATTGTTGAATGAAATACTCTATAAATGTCAATTAGATCCAGGTGATTGACAGTGCCGTTCAGTTTTAACTATATTTGTACTGATTTTCTGCTTGCTGTATCTGTCAATTACTGGTAGGTAATATTAATGGTGGGTTTGTTCATTTCTCTTCCAAGCTCTATCCATTTTGGTTTTATGTATTTTGATGCTTTGTTGTTAAGTTGAAGGTAAGGTCTTCTCCAGGTACTGACTCCTTGACCATTGTGGAATGCCTCCTTTCCCTCTGATACCTTTCCTTTCTCTGATTTCTGTTTGTCTGAAATTAATGCATTGGTCCAGGTTTCTTTTCATTAGCATTGAGATAGTGTATTTTTCTCTGTACCTTGACTTTCAATACAATATCTGCATATACCTATATCTGTTGTTGTATTTAATGTGGGTTTCTTGTAGACAGTATGTAGTTGGATCTTGTTATTTTTAATCTGCTCTGGTAGTCTCTGCCTTAATCATTTATCAAAGCCATTTACATTTAAAGTGATCATAATATAATTATTTGCCATGATTATCACTGTTTTCTATTTTTGTTCTTTTTTCCTTGGTTTTGTTGTTGTTGAGGTCTTTTAATATTTTATTTATCATTTTCATTTTATGTGTATGAATATATTGCATGCATGTGTGTAACTACACCATTGTCATAAAATATCAGGGGAGGTCCCCTAGTACTGGAGTTAGGGATGGTCGTTAGCCATGTGGGTGCTGAGACTCAAACCCAGGTGCTCTGCAAGAATAGCAAGTGCTCTTTACCTCCTGAATCATCTCTCCAGCCCCCTGTTGTTGAGGTTTTTTAATGGGGGGGGGATCTTCTTTATTCTTTGACTCCAATTAATTATTTTCTTCTCCTTTCTTGCTATATCAGTTCCTTAACACATTTTCATAATTGCCCATGAGTAGGTGATGTGCATTTATAAGTCATCTGTTTTCAAATAATACCCTGCCACTTCATTAGAGGATTCCAGGTACTTCATAACAAAGTATAAACACTCTTTGATTTCTGATAAGTATTATGTAGCCCCATATACCCATTGTAAGCCAAATTACCATTCCTGACAATGCATTTAGTACCCTGTACCACCATAAAGTCAAGAAACGATGAATTGGACCATCCTAATCAGGGACAGACTCTAGCCCCAATCCCACTATAATACTGCTTTTATTTGTTTTACTTATGTATAAGCTATAAATTCAATCTATTAATGTTATTATTTTGAAGAAACTTATCTGTCAGATCAATTAAGAACAAATATAAAATATTTTATTTTAGTTTCAGTGACTCCTTTAATCTTATACTTTTCTTTGCATATATATTGAATTTTTGACCTGTATTATTTTCCTTCTCTCTGAAGAACCTTAAGAATTCTTGCAAGGTAGATATTTGGGCAACAAATTCCCTCAAACTTTGTCTTTATTTATTTATTTATTTATTTATTTATTTGCATTTTTCCCTTTTTTATGTTGAAGATTGAACTCAGGGCACTTTACTGTACTCAGCCATCACTGAGTTTTACCCTAGCTTTCTCCTCTTCTTCCTCCTCCTCTTCCTCTCCCTCCTTCTCCTCCTTCTCACCTTCCTCCTCCCCTCATCTCTTTCCTCCTCCTTGCCCCCCCTTCTTCCCTCTCCTCTCTTTCTCTCCTTCTCTCCCTCCCTTAACACTCCTTCCTTCCTTCGTTTTTAGTGTTTTGAGACAGATCTCAGTACATATCTAGTCCTGGTGAGCCTGGAACTCATTATGTGGACCAGGCTAGCCTGGAACTTGGTGCTGCTCCTCCTGCCTCTGTCTCCCAAGTGCTGGGTTTGTAGGCGTGCCTCACCAGACCAGGCTTTCATTCACTTCAGAAGGGTGATGTCACTGGATCAGATTTCTAGGCTGATGATTATTCTCTTTTCACAATTTAAATGTTACTTGACTGTCTTCTTGTGTAGTTTCTAAAAAGCAGTCTTATATAGCTTTTATCCTACAGGCAATACTCTCCTCACTGCTTCTATTTTTTTTTTTTTTTTGTCTTTTTTTGAGACAGGGTCTCTCTGTAGCCCTAGCTGGCCTGGAACTCACTATGTAGACCAGGCTGGCCTTGAACTCACAGAGATCTGCCTGCCTCTGCGTCCCGAGTGCTGGGATTAAAGGTGTGCGCCACCATGCCCAGATACTGCTTCTATTTTTTTAAGGTTTTCTCTTTGCCTTTTGATTTTCTACAGTTGTTTGAATGTATGTTAGTGTGTGGAGGTTTTTAAAAAAATATTTTATTTTTTATTTAATGTGTATATTGCCTGCATGTATGTAAGTGCAGCCGTGTCATGCAGTGCCCGAGGAGGTCAGAAGAGGACGTCAGATTCCCTGGAACTGGAGTTACAGAAGGTTGTTAGCCGCTATGTGGGTGCTGGAAATCAAACCGTGGTCCTTTGCAAGAGCAGCCGCCAGTGCTGTTAACAGCTGAGCCATCTCTCCAGCCCCATTGTGGAGGTTTTTTATTGTTTTGTTTGTATTCTGATTGATACTCTCTGAGCTTCCTGATCTGTGGCTTCATGTCTGCCTTAACTTTAAAAAGTTCATGAGCTGGAAGAAGCCAGAGTGGTCTGCGTCCGGATTCCCTATTGGCAATTTGGGTAACCTCTTCAGAGGATGGTGTGATAAGAATAGGAGGTAGGAACTGGCTAGGCAGTTTGGGTAAAAAGACCCCAAAGGAAAGTAGCCAGTTTCTTGGCTAAATCTCACACTATCCTTAGGCGTCTTAGCAACCACCTCTGTTCCAAAGGCCACAAATATCTAATGTATTTGGGAGCTTTTATCTAATCCTTTAAAGATTCTAGGGGTACCTCTTCAGAGGGGGGAATGTTAGAGTAGCCAAAAGCCCCATAAAAATAAAAAAATAAATCAAAGGAGGAAAAAAAAAAAGTTTGTGAGCATTTGTTGCTTCAAACATTTCTTCTGCTCCGTTTCCTCTTGTATTTCCTTCTGGTATGTTTATGACATATGTATTCAACATTTGTAAATTGTTGTACACTTCTGAGTATTGTGCTTCTTTTTTTTTTTTCAAAGACAATCTCATGTAGGCTGACCTCAAGCTCTTTACATAGCCAAGAATAACCTTCAACTCCTGATCCTCCTGCCTCCACCTCTTCAAATGATAGGATAATAGCATTTGAAACCACACCTGGTTTTGCTGGGTTGGAGATCAGACTCAGAGCCTCATGCACTCTAAGCAAGAACCCTGGCAACTGAGCTACATCTTAATCCCTGTGCTCTTTTGTACTTTCTTTTTCCTTCTTGTTTTTTTCCATTTTTAACATTGCTGGGGCCGGGAGGGGATGTGTGTAGGCCAGGGGTCAACATCAACTATCTTCCTCAGTTGCTTTCATTTTTTGGGACAGGGTCTTTTGCTGAGCCTACAGCTCGCCCATTGGCTAGGCTAGCTGGCCAGCAAGCCCAAGGGATCCTTCTGTCTCCGCCTCCCTAGTGCTGGGATTGCATATGCGCCACCATGCCCAGCTTTATTTGTTGGTTAGTTTGTTTGCGTGTATACTTTCCACACGTGGGTCTTGGGGATGGAACTCAGGTTTTCAGTCTTGGTGGTAAGGGTCTTTACCTTAACTCTGAGTCACCTCACTGGCTTTCATCCAGCTTTTTACATGGGTGCTGGGATCTGAACTCAGGTCTTCATGCTTTTGTGATAAGTACAGCATAGTCTTGATCCTTTGAGCTTTCATTTCTCTGCTTAAATTACCATTTGTTCTTGCATGGTGTCCACATTTTTTACTAGTCCTCTTAGCATGTTAATCATAGTTATTTTAAGTTCACAACTTTATGTCATGTTCCATACCTCTTCAGAATGTTTTTCGTCTTTTAGCGTGCCTTGTTATTTTTTATGAAAAACTGGATTTGGCATGTATAGCAGGAGGTCTGAGGTCATCAGCATTATAGTGTGATGTTGAAAGCCCCATATGGTGTATCAAGTTGAAGAAACTGAAGTAGATGGGCCTTTAGTATGCTTTTTTGTGTTTCTCTGTCCAGGGAGTTTGGCTATATTTGTAAAGGATCTACTGGCTGGAGTTCTTTGCTCTACTGGGATAGAAATCATGGGTAGTCAGGAGGAGAAGCTCTTGTGGTGCTGGTCTGTGGCAGCTTTTGTAACCCTGGGCTTTTGATATCAGTGGGTTGTGGCAGCAGACAGCCAAGAGCAGCCGAAGACGGTATCCTCTGGTGTTATGGATATCATTCAGGCCTCAGGTACTAGAACTCTTAGCTCTGATTTGACAAATATTGACAACTGTCATGCAGGCCCTTGACAGCAGCTTATTTTGCAGGCCCTGGCTCTAGGTATTGAGACTGCCCAGTCCTTGACATTGACCAGAGTTACAGCCCCCAGGTCTAGGGTATCTAAGACCTTTGGCCCATAAGGCAGCCACCATCACAGTTGCAGCTGTCATGACTGCCACTGCTGTGTCCACTGTTGCCCCTCTACTGCCAGGCCACTTTCCAGCTCTGCTGCTTATGGACCCATTGGCTGCTTTGCTGTGGCCACTGTCCCCTCTTCTTTCTCTGTTACCAGCTCAGGCCACTCTATTAAACTGATAGTTCAAAGGAAGTCTTTTGTTGGGCCTAATGTTGCTACCCTTGTGCTGACAGGGGAGGTTTACAGCAGGAAGGGAGGGGTTACAGCATGGGAGGTGTCTCCTGGACAGCACATGAAGGAGCACAGCTCCCTAGTTCCATACCCAGAAAAAGGATATTGTACCAGTCACTGCTGATTGTTTACAACCATCATGCCTTGCCCATCTTTGCATCAATGGCAATGGTCCCTCTGCTACACCACCAGGAACAAATGCTCCCTTTCTGAGCGGAAAGGTTGCAGGGAAAGTCTGGTGGAAGCTTTTGAAATAGTCCTGGCCGGTGGCACACTTCACAGCAGTTGTGTTTTGTCAGCAATTGGCTGCAGTTGTCACGTGGTGCAATTGTCACGTGGCTTCCTCATGGTGTCTGTGGAGTGTTTTGAGCAGGAGGTGCTGGAATTTCTTTTCTTGGTGTGTGGTACATGTGTGTATATGAGTGTTCGTGTGTGCGCAGAGCACAAGGAAATGAAAGTGAAGGGGAGGTGCGGGAGCGAAGAATGAGAGGGGGAGAGAGAGAGAGAGAGAGTCTGAGGCCTAGTGAGAGGCTATGAGAGGAAAAGGAGGAGAGTGGAAACTTCCAGAGTCTACCTTCCCTGTTTTACCCAGTCTTAGGACATGCCTCAGGTCAAGCCCGTGCCTTCGTGGGGTTGGCCTTCTCTCAGAGTTCCAGAGAGTATAAAGTACAAGGAGAGAGATTCTGAGTCGCAGAGCCAAAGTTCAAAAGGTTTACACCGAATACTAATATGACCTCAAGACAAGAGGCCTGCACCCCCTGTGTAGGTAGTAGGCTGCTAAGGTCTCTGGGACCCCCGGTTGCAATGGGCAGCCAGAAAACCTTTTAGCAGGCTGGGAGAGGTCTTCTTTAGGAGAGCTAGTCACTGGGACTGGAAGAGAAAGGGCTTGAGAGCAACAGAGGGGTGGGTGGTGGGTCCCCCCCTCATGTGGGCTTAGGCAGACACAGTAACCATGCTGGACACTCAATGGTTGGGGACACCAGTGCTGCCCAGTGGCCTTGAGTTTGGCCTGGGAGTGACTTCCAAGTCAAGTCGAAAGGAAGACAACAAGGAGGTTGAGAAGGGAGGGGGGAGAGAGAGAGAGACAGAGACAGAGAGAGAGACAGAGACAGAGACAGAAGAGAGTCAGGATGTACCTCAAAGCCGAATCAGTGGTATGCGTGGGGGCAGGTAGTGGCAGCTGGACCCGGCTGGAGTTCTTTACATGTGATTTCCAATGGTGGCAATCTGAGTCATGGAACCAAAATGTTAGGCAAACCTGGTAAATCGCCGAGACACAGACAAGAACTCCGGCAGGGCAGGGTTTATTTGGAAGATCACACGGGATGGCTCTCAGCCTGAGTGAGGAAGCCACCAGTTTTCAGGTTGCTGGCTGGAGGTATTTATTGGGGGTAGGGGGTGGGGAAAATATTTTTCAGGAAGTGGGGAAAATATTTTTCAGGAAGCATCCTGTTTATCTTCTAAACTTACACCTCCACCCCCCCCCCCAGGCTTTACTGCACTGGGGGAGGTTCACTGCAGCCCTGGGCTCTAACATTATGTCAATGATTTTCCCCCTCTTGGAATGCTGTGTTATAACATCAGTAATGATTTATGTAGTAAGAGGGCCTGGGCCTATGTTTATGTGAAAACGAGTTTTGAGGCTGTACTCAGTATATACCGTAGATGCTAGAAGCTTCGGTTTTCTTTTTCATACCTTGTTTTGTCTGCTTTTCTTTTTGTTTTGGGGTTTCCCTAAAAACTCTTTCTTCAATAGAATCTGGAAGCTCTCTCATTTATAATCAGTTGTCATTAGTAAGGCCTTTTTTGATGTGGTCATAGGGAATTAGGGACAGGAAGTGATTGGTGCTCTAAGTCTCCATTGCTTTATTTATTTGGTTACTTAGGTACTTATTTTGTGTGTATCTTCCATCTTGGCCTATGAGCTTCAAAAATAGGTCTTAGCTTTCTTTTGTATTGCAATAGTTGAGAGAGACAGGCTAGTGGAGAGGCTGGAATTGCTGATCCTCCCTCCCACAGCTCCTTTGAGCACCCTGTGCAATTTGAAAATGTTACTTTCCCTCTGTGTATATTAAATTTTTACTTTCCACTCTTTCTTACTGAAGCTGGTGGAGTTTTCTCTTAGCCCCCACAAACACATCCTGTTTGGCTTAGAAACAAATAACCTTGAAGGGAGGTAGTCTCTAGTAGCTTTAACTCCTAAGCTAGTTCTATAAAATTTATCTCTAGCTGCAGGTAAGCTGCTGTGTTACTTTGCTTTCCATTGCTGTGATAAAATGCCTGAGATCAAAGGAGGAAAAAATGGTTTTAGTTAATAGTTTCAAGGTTTTCAACCCCACCATCTGTTGGCTTTGTTGTTTAGGGACCTGTAGAGAGGCAGACATCATGGAGGGGAGCAGATGGTGTGCTTGTATCATAGAGGGGAGCAGACAGTGTGCTCACATCATGAAGGGGGGTAGATGGTATGGCGCACAGCTACTGATCTTGTGACACCCACAAATCAGAAAGTCCTGAAAGGGCCAGGGTCCCAGTAGCCCCTCCCCAGCTCACCAATGACCTAGTCCCCACCATTTATAGCTTCCCCTACCTTCCAGTAGCCACAGACTGGGGATTAAGCCTTAGTCCATGGGCCTTGGGGGAACATTTAAGACTCATATCTTCAGTTTCTAAGGTGGCGTTTGCTCTGGGATGCTAGTTCTCCAGTGAATCTTAGAAAAGTGGTTGATTTTCAGCCTTCACATCTTTTTTCTTGTTGGGAGGACAAGGGTGATGTACAAGCCCAATATGTATCAGAGCTGATACTGGAAGTCTCCACCTGGTAGATTTTGACATGTTCTGATTTCGTGATGGTTGAAGAGGACTTGATGCCTCTGAATAACTGCTGTAAGATTGGCAGACCCAACCAGTGCAAGACACAGCCAGCCAGGACTGGGCATGCACTAACACCTGCTCCTTACCCTTCCTTCTTCGCTCTGGGTTTGGTTAATTTCCTGACTTTGTGAGGGACAAGTGATGAGAGGACCATAGGGCTGAAAGTCTTGAGTTCAAGTCTGTGCTCTGCCTTAGAGTCTTACTTTTCCCAGCTGTGCAAGGAAGTCAGGGTCAAATCCTGCCAGTACTCTATGCTGTGATGAGATGCTCAGCCCTCAGTTGGTACATCCCCAGAGATGAGAAAGTACTTGGAAGTGAATTTTATGGATGTGTTTCTAGATGCTAGCTGGCTCTGTGGTGCTGGATTTTAAATAATAAGATGGAGCCAACCCCTTAATAGGAGCAATGGAAATAACAGTCACATGATGTCATATGAATAACCAGAAAGTCAGGCATATTAATCTTTGCTTGTGCCCCATGATGGATGTGAATTACAACAACATTTCCTCTGATATGAGGCCTGGTCTCTGTGCTGGTGGGAGGAGTGCTGCCTAGGGTGTGATGCACCGCTGTGGCCTTCATTCCTGTGTCCTCACAGGCATCTTCTATTTTGTAGATTCTGAAGACAAGACTTAGCATTTGAGAGGTGTGTGTGGGCGGGGTGTATTTCTTTCCTGAAATATGGTATTGTTGGAGGCATTTGCAGCAACGAAGCGTAGCCTGTTTTGTTTGGTCAGAATTTCCATGTTAGTTTAACACTTAAAATTCAGCCATTTCAAGTCACACTCCCACTTCTTTAGCTTGGGTTCTTCTCACGGTCTGGTCTTTAAAATATTTGAGCATGCACTGACCCTCATGATGGTGAACTTCACGCAGATTCAAGCGTCTCCTTTTTTAAAAAAAAGTGCTCAAAAGAAGTGTATCAAGCCAGGCATGATGGTGCAGGCCTTTAATTCTAGCCCTTAGGAGGCAGAGGCAGACCACTCTCTGTGAGTTCAAGGCCAGCCTGGTCTACATAGCAAATTCCAGGCCAGCTCTGGCTACAGAGACCGTCTCAAAAAGACCAAAAGAAAAAAAAGAAGATTTGGGGCTGGAGAGATGATTCAGTGATTAAAAGCACTGATTGCTCTGCTCTTGCAGAGGACCTGGGTTCCTGGGTTAAATTCCCACATGGCAACTAACAACTGTCTGTAACTCCAGTTCCAGGGGATCTGACAGCCTTTTCTGACCTCCTCAGGCATTGTACGACACAAGTGTACCTACCTATATGCAAGCAATACAATCATACACATAAAATATAAAAAGAAGCATATTGAGCCAGGCATGGTGGTACAGGCCTTTAATTCTAGCCCTCGGGAGACAGATGCAGGAGAATCTCTGTGAGTTTGAGGCTAGCCTGGTCTACAAAGTGAGTTTCAGTCCAACCAGGATGACATGGTAAGACCCTGTCTCAAAAAAAATGCATATTGATCCTTGAATGGACATTATTGCCATTTTAGGAAAACACACTCAGGTGTAATTTCTGTAGACTGTATCCTAGCACACTGTGTGCTTCCCTATAAAATGGGAAGTTCTCATAACAGTTTCTTGAATGAAATCATGTAGCAGCTGCCCATGAGCAAAGAGGACTCTGATCTCTTCCTTCCTGATTCAGGTCTGATCTAACAGTGGTGATGCCTCTCGAACAACGGTTTAGTGGTGGCTGTTAGTATAGCTGTGGTGGTGGTGGTGGTGTTTTAGGCCAGGTTGACCTCAAATACACTGTGTAGCCCAGGCTGGCCTTGAACTCCTGCTTCTCCTACCTCCCCCGTCCCCAGTGCTGGGATTTCAGCTCAGCCCAATGTTGGTATTGAATGCTTTCCTGGACTTAGGACTTTGATGCTCCAAGACCAGTTTTTCAATGAAATAATTTCTTGTGCCTGAATTTTAGCCTTGTTTGGGGCAGGAAAAGAGGGTGAAGCCCAGATAAGCATGTTAAATAAGAGAGTCTGGAGGGAATGGGGCATTTATGTGAAATTGACTGTTTGGGGATAGACTTCTAGGTAAAAGTCTAGATGAACTTACAAGGAGTAAAACAGGTTGTGGGGAGAGTAAGCTAGAGCTCTGGGTTTGTGGGTGGTGCGGTGAGGAAAGGTAGAGATGCTGAGCTGCAGTGAGCAGAAGTGGGCTGTGGGGTATAGCCTGAGCTATGGGAGTACCCTAGCCAAGCTCATATTTCAGATCTAAGCAGATACAAGAGCCATTTGATAGCATGTTGAAATACCATTTTGGACATGTTGGATTAAATGAGAATATATTACTAAAATTAGCTTTCCTGTTTGCCTTGCACTTTCTTAAACGTGGCTGTCGGACCGTGGCTGTTGAAAGGTTGGGAATGGCATGGCATGGCTGCTCACTTGCTCTTGTGTTGGGCAGGACTGTTCTCTACTCCCTGGACGAATGGTGGGTGACTTAGTGTCCTGATTGATTCGTTCATTGGTGAGTTCACTCATCCAACACACATTTATAGATTGTCTACTGAGAGCTGAGGACTCCTGCAGGCATTGAGAATAGGGACAAGCAAATAAGACCAGAGCCCTGGCCTCAGAGGGAGGTTAAAAAAGGAAATGAGCAACAGATTCAGATAATGCTAAGTGTAGTGAAGAGAATGAATGGGATTGGGATCTAGAGAGGGCCAGGAATGGGATAGTCAGTCAGATGTCTGAAGCAAATGTGATTGATGGGGGAAAGTGCTCTAGGTAAGTGCAGAGTCCCTGAGGTTGGAATGGGTGAGGTGTGTTGGAGGAACTGCAAAAAGGTCCCTGTGGTGAGCTAGGGAAAATAAGAGAGTAGCTGGATGGTGGGGGTCTTTAGGCCACTGAAGAGTTAGGGGGTTTGGTAAGGTTTTGAGCTGGCATGTTGACAGGATCTGACTGGGACTTTAAAAGGATCCCCTGGCTGCTGCAAGGAGAAACAGTGGAGAGAGAGCACTAAGAGTGCTCCAAGTGGCCCATGGGAGAGGTGGTCCTGGCTGGAGGAAAGGTGATGCTGAGGACACATGGGGATGAGCAGCGATGGGAGACCAGCAGGCTCTCAGGCAGACTGGCAGTCCACCAAGCCTAGCTCTGCCCTTGATATGCAGTGCTCAAATGGATGGGACTTGGAGGATGGCAGAGATAAGGTTAGGAATCTTTCCACAGGTCTGAGCTGCCCCACAACAGATGGTTAAGTCAAGAGCCAGGGGCAAGTCTGACCAGACAAACAGTGTCAGCACTGACCCAACACACAGGCATTTGACTGTGGGCTTTGTGCTTCCCCTGGGGGAAGGAGGAGGCCAGAAAGAGGGATCCTCAAAGCCAAGAAGAGAGAGTTCAGGAGGGAAGGTGAGAGGTCAGCCATGGTCACTGAGGTGAAGACTCTACAGTACCCATTGGGTTTGGCAGCACAGGCCAATAGTGACCTTGGGGACAGTGATCTTCACAGAGTTCCATGGTGGACATGGGCCATGGTGGAGGTGGTATACAGTAGGATTAGAATCAAAGCCTGTGTGTTAAGTGGGGAGAATCAGAGCTCAGACAGCTTGGGGGGCAGTGCTGTGTAAGAAACCAGGTAGGAAGAGGGTGGTGGACTTGATGGCTGTGGAATGGCCAGTTCTGTCATTTGTCCAACAGAGCATCTGGTGGACAAGGGGAAAGGATGCTGCAGGAGAGAGAGGGGACATTGATTACACAAGGACCTTGAATTGGCAAGATGGCATGGATCCAATATCCAGCTGGCTGGAGAGGGGTGGTGGTGTGCAGGTCCGGGGAGCCTGCTATAGTTGGCAGTGGGATCACAAGTCATTCTCTTCTGATGCTTTCACTTCTTCAGAAAGTGGCCATTGTGGAGAGCAGGCTGTTTGAGGAGCAAGCAAGTCTTAAATGTTCATCTAGGAGCACAGACCAAGGTGGGAGACTATTGGCCAAATGAAGGATCCACTGGAGGTTTGTGGTCTCAAGTTCACAGTGAGACAGTCATGTAGCTGTGTGCTGCTCTAATGCAGGACGAGTAAGAAACTGGCTTGAGGGTGTCAGCTAGTTTGAAGGTGAAGAGCTGAGTTGGGAACAGTTACACACAGGGGATCATCATGATAAGCCTGGCTTTAGCTGGGACAGACAGCAGTGAGGGGAGGGGACAGGCATCTGGAGAAGGTGCAATGAGATAAGGAGGCAGAGGGTCCATTGGGACCCAGATTGATGGAAGGCCTGGGAGTCAGGGAGCGGATGCTTGAAGTTGAGATGGTGGCATGGCCGTGTCTATTGCAGGGCCAAGTTCTAGGGTGTTAAGTGGGGGAAGTTCCTTGGTGGGAGGGTCCTGGAAAAGAAGAGGAAGGAGACTGGAGGAAGAGATTCAAGAGCTGTGATGGCCAGAGTTGTTCATGGGGCTATAACAGAGGAAGACATAAAGATGACTGATAGAAAGACATCGAACAGAGGATACACTCCAGCATGTGACATGATGTGTAGAAGTGTTGCTGTGATGTCCTCAGAGACTGATGGGAGGGAGGGACAGAGAATGTGCTTTGGCAGAGCTGCCATTTTTGAAGGAGGTCTCAGAAGTGATTCTGTGGAGGTGACACAGGCAGTGTGAGGACACCCAAGTGTGCGTCACTCCCCAGACACCCAAGTGTGTATCATTTCCCAGATCACCCATCCAACTCTTCCTCTTCGGAAAGTGAGGAAAACAGTTGCCCAACTCCTTTAATCGATTGTGAGGGATTGAATGTCAAAATATATAGACAGCACTTGAGCCCACTTGATGGGAAACACCCAGGACTGGTCCCTCTTGCCTCAGAAGCGAAGCTATCCATAATGAGGCAGACGGACTTTAAGAGAGGTACATGCAACTGCTTTCTCCCAAAGGGGATTTTTGGAAGCGTCCCCCAACCTCCTAGTTACCTGCATCCTGACTGGTGGGTTGATCACAGTCGTCAGGCATTGGTGGAGATACATCTGATGGCCACATGCTGGATGGGGTGAGTTCCTCAGCTGGTGTCACCTGGGCTGGGCAGATGGAGAGTCCAGGGATCCCTTGGGCAGGGCCACACCCAGCTGTAATCTGAGCATGGTGGGGCTGGACTGTGGGGCTCCCATTTGCACAGGCCTTTGTTAAAGCCTTGTAAGCTCATTTGCCATGTAGCTCCTGGAAGGTGTGGAAGGTGTGGTGGGGTTTGAAACCATCCAGTCATACTCAGGATCCTACTGGCCAGAGCAACTGCCAACTCAAAGCCTGGCTTTGTGAAAGGTCATAGGCCCTTGGACTGGTTAGAGATGAGGGGACTATGGGTAGCCTGGCCAGAACCCTTGTGGCTGGTATGGATGAGCCTGTGGTCCAGGGTCCCTCACTTGGTGGGAAGCTGTCTTCTAGCCTAGTCCCCTGGGTGGGAGTGGTATAGCTTCTGTTGACCTCTTTGTCCCACATGACATCCTGGCCAACTCTAGTGGGTCCAACTGAGGATAAGAGAAGTGGAAGTGTGGGTACAGGGGTGAGGGAAAGAGAGGGCAAACTGATGCCCCTTGCATCTGACCTTACCTTCAGAGCTACATTGAACTCTTTGAAGAGCAGCTTTCTACCAGGTCCTGGAACCACCCAGCAATGTGCCCAGAGTGTCTGTGTCACAGATGGGGAGACGTGTACAGGATTGGGGCTAGCTATTTAGGACTTGAGCTTCTTACTTCCTGCTTAAGAAACCAGAGGAGAAGCAGTTTTGTCTGGAACTTACGGAACCAGTAGCTGGGGTGATTAGTACTTACCTGTCTGGACTGTGTGCGTGATGATGAGCAAAATCTCTCTAATCTGCAGTGATGTCCCCAAGATGGCCACATAATTGCTTCTCAGGATGTTTGTTGAATGAATCACATTCATGCTTACTTACCCCTCGTGACAAATATGGGGGTGACTCAGTGGCTGTAGCAGAGGCAGATCCAGTCTGTTCCTCCCAGCATTTCAGGATTGATGCCTTTGTCTTAGGGCAACTGACGATTGGCTCTGGGCACAGACTGGACCCTGTATCCCCTTCCAGGAGGCATCATAGGTGATGTCGTTTGTCCAGGAACCAGACTTCAGAAGCGGACTTCAGTAATCCCATATTGCCCAGTCATTCATGTCGTCTTTAGCATCTCCCTCCCAGAATCTGGCCTCAGCTCAAGAAGTGGAACCAATTGAAAGCTACCTCAGGATGGTGATGCAAAGTTCAAGCACAGTAAGTTAAGTGCCCACTGTGGTGCCAGCAAGAAGAGGTGATACAGTGCAGCGTGGATAGGTGTATAAGGAATGGTCAGGCACCTTCTAGAGCCTACCAGCTCTGAGAGTCATGCTAAAGTTTGCTGTGCTACCACAAAGGACTTCTGCCGACGCGACACAGAGGGATGGGAAGCAGCACTGAGTCTGGAGTCCACAGCCTGACCCAAGGTTCTGTCTGGGCTTTGTTTGCATACCTACATCATCAGGGCTGTGAAGGTCAGTTAAGACACGTGTGGGAAGTGTTTAGAACAGCTGTGGAACATGGGTTCGTTCTTTGTCTCTTCTGACCTTGACATTTACAGAAGTTAGAAGACTCATTTTATTGTTTTACTTTTTTTACTCTCCATTTTCTGAGGATGCTTACAAATACCTCTTCATTTCAGCAGTTTTCAAATTTTCCTGTAGTTATTTAATAGTTTAAAATGATTTTCCCCCTCCTGTTCAGCCATCGAATCCATCTGGAATTTATTTTCCCATATTTTTTTCTGGCGTCTGGATTCTGAGACCTCTTGGGGAGACATTTTTAATCCTATCACACCACTCCAGCTCTGCCGTGGTTGCTGTTTTCACAATATGTCTTGTGGCTCCCTTGTGTTTTTCCTTTCTGCTAAAATGCAGTGATGATATTTATCTTTATACATCTTTCGCAGTGTACCATTCCAGTGCCTATTAACTATTCTCTGAATGTCAAGGTTTAGGATTTTTCATTATCCTGGTCTTCCTATTGTACATGATAAGCTTACTCTAGCTAAGGATATCAACATTAATTGATGATAGTGTAGCCAGATATTACATGCATTCATCGGTCATGGCTGCAGAATAAGGCTTCCATCTCTTGTTCTGGACTTCATTGATCAGTCCAAGGAACATATTTTATTTATTTATTTATTTATTTATTTATTTATTTATTTATTTATTTTTATTGAGACAGGGTCTCTCTGTAGCCCCAGCTGGCCTGGAACTCGCTATGTAGACCAGGCTGGCCTCGATCTCACAGAGCTCCACCTGCCTCTGCCTCCTGAGTGCTGGGATTAAAGGTGTGAAAGCACCATGACTGGCCCTATGCTTTTCTTTTCTGTAATTTAGACTTACAGGAGAGTGGTAAGAGTAGTGTAGAGAATTCCTGGGTGTTCTTCACCCACATTTCCCAGATTTGCAGAGTTCTGCCTGCTGGCTCCCTCTCCTCTCACTTGTCTTCCCTTCCTACCTCCACTCCTCCTATAGGACTTTTTCTAAACCATTTGAGCAGCCTTGCTGCTCACCCCAGGATGTGTTTTTTAAAACCAAGGACCTTCCCTCACATAACTGTAGCACAGTCATCAAAATGAGGAAATCACAGAGAACAATATTGATAGCGAATCTATAGACCTTATTCGTGTCTCTCTCCCCCCATCTTGTGCTCTGATTGGGGAACAAAGCTCTGGGTCACAGGTGGGTTCAGTTTTCCTGTCCAATGTAGAAGTGGTCCTCAGTCTTCACGTTGTAGACGATCTCTCACTTTGGGTCTGTGTGGCCTTTCCTTCTAGCTAGAGTGAAGATAAGTGTGTTTCAGGCTGTGCTTTGCACAACTCTCCAGAAGCAGCGGGCCTTTCTGAGCCTCCCTTGGGGTGTGGTACTGCTGGGTGAATAGCTGCTCCTTTCCCCCATTCACCTGCAGTGATGTATCCTCGGGTTTCCGGATTCTCCATGTGCCTGGAGCTTGCCTACGTAATCATTTTTCCACCAGTTTGTACCACCTTCTTAGTGTAAGATCACATAACGTTCTTTCGAAAGACGTGTGAGTATGTACTAGAAACTCTTCTAAGTTTGTCTATGTGAGCTTTGTTTTGACTCCACACGGTCTTCCAGAACTCCTATTGGGGTTTGCCAGGAGTCACATGGAATTTGTGGGTTCATTTAGAAGGAAGTGGTGCATTTATGATGTGAAGGCTTCCCACGCAAGAACGGGGCTCCTAATCATTCAGGTCTTTGATGTTTCTAGGAAAACTTCAGTCATCTCTTGGGCCATGCATGGTTCGTGCTGAGTTTGCTGTGTGGTGTTTTACAGCTCAGGTTACCCACAGGAGCGGCATGCAGCGTTCTCCCCCATTATGTTTTATTTTATTATTTTTTGCTGTGCTGGGAATTGAACCCGGGGTCTCACACGCGCTAGGCAAATGCCCTAACACTGCTTTACTCTAGCCGTACCCGTTATATCTTCTCACTAGTTGTGGTTGGTCCTGACTTGTGAATATTTATCCTGTATCTGATTACTTGGCCAAAATCTCTTTTGTTTTGAAAATAGTTTTCCAGTTGATTCTCTTGGATTTTTGATGAATATAGTTGTGTCTGCAAATAGTAGCAGGTTTATCTCTTTCTTTCCCGTTTCATACTATCTGTTCTTTTTCAGTCCTTTGACACTGGTCTGGTTCTCCAGAATGCTGTTGAATAATGTGAGCCTTCTTGGTTATTCCTGACTTTAATTGGAACGACGCCTCTATTTTATTATTAAGTGCTTCTGGGATGTTTTTGAGAGATATTTTTAAAGTCATAAAAAATTTCCTAATAAATCACATAATTTTGGGAGAATTGTGTTGCTTTTGTAATTCAGTGCTGTATTTTATTTGCTGATACCATTTACACAAGGACTTTAGGATCTATAAGATTTAGCCTCAATGTTTTTTTCAAATTATCCTTGCCCTGTTTTAATAGAACTGTTAGCTTTGTAGTAAGAATTCCAATGCTCCCATTCACCCCGCTGCCCAACAATCTTTTTGAGGCTTTGGAATAATTTGCCCATAAAATGATTTATATATTCACATTTTAAAGTTTTTTATTTTTAATGTGTATGATGTATTGCCTGCATGTATGTAAGTGCATGCATGTTGTGCAATGCCTGCAGAGGTAGAATAAGGCATTGGATCCCCTGGAACCGGAGTTACAGATAGCTGTTAGCTGCCATGTGGATGCTGGGAACTGAACCTGGGTCCTCTGGAAGAGGAGCTTGTGCTAACTGCTGAGCCATCTCTCCAGCCCCTATTTCCAATAATTTTATAATTCATATATATATCAGATTATAAGCCTTTTGAGGGTTTTTTGTTTACTTTTGAGTTATTTTTGGGTGATTTTCATTCATTTAAAAAATTATTTATTTGACGTGCATTTAGAAATATATCTGACTGGGCATGGTGGCATACCTTTAATCCTAGTACCAAAGGCAGGCAGATATCTATGAGTTTGAGGCCAGCTTAGTCTATATAGTGAGTTCCAGGCCTGCCAGGGCTACATACTGAGAGACTCTGTCTCAAAAAAAAAAAGAAAAGAAAATTAAAAAAAAAATGCATCCTTATGAGGAAGAATTAATCGTAAAGGGAGGGACTCTAAATAGGTTGACTAGATCTCAGTGGATGAACTTGCCCCGAGGGCTGTCTGGGGACGCTAACATGATATGATAGGCCTTAATACAAATGACAGAATGTATGCAATCCAGTGGGGGGGTGCCAATGGGCAGGCGCCAGTGGGGGAGGGGCTATAAAGTTAATTAAGATGTTCTGTATGAACTATGCAAAAATTCAAAAAAAAAAACAAAAAAATACATCCTTATAAAGCCTTCCTTCTTCCACTTTCATCCCTCCATAGGATTTTGCACTCACAACATTTTCTTATTTCTTAGTATCTTGAGTTTCTTTCCGTGACGGGACACCTTGAGGGAGGTGCAGGTAAGTAGCTATTCAGTTAGAAATTTCAAAGTACTTGCTCTTGGTTTTATTCTGAAGTCTTCCATTATCTGTTCCTTTAACTTCTTATTTTTATTCATTTCCTGCTTTCTTTTGATTTTTTTTTTTCCTTCTTCGTTCATTTCTGTTTTGTGAGTGACTGCTTTGGAAATATCCCATGGGCTTTGCTGTATAGAGCTCTCGTTGTTCATTTTTAAAGAGTCTGTGCTCTTTAATTTCTTTTTAAAAACACTCCCTTAAATGACCTACAGGTTATAAGTTCCAAGTGGTTAAATTTTTTTGTGGCTTTCTTTTTGTTTAATTTTTAGTTTTATTGCTTTGTGGTAAGAGAATGTGGCTTATATAATTTCTAATTTAAAAAAAATATTGAGGCTTTCTTTGTGACTTGTCATGTGATCAGCTTGTGATTGTTCTGTGGATTTTTTGAGATGTATATTGCTGTCTAAATGCATATAAAATATACCAAACTGGTTAATTATATTTTTCAAGTCTTTCACTGCCTCATTTGTTTTTTGTTTTAATCATCATGATCTGCCCATTTCTGGGAAGTATGCCGCCGTCTCATATTATAATAGACTTTTCCCTCCACGTCTCCTTGCATTTTCAACAATTTTTGATTTGTGTGTTTATTTATTTGTGTGTACCTTTTGATACATTTTAATTTTCGTTTGTCCTTCATAAATTTCTTTTTGTCTTGCAGTCTCTTATCATTTCCACATTTTATTGTCATCAGTCTGGTATAATTTATTAATCCTTTATTGGAAAATAAAACCAAGGTTTTGCTTTGACACGGGAAGCTCAGTAGAATGCCAAAGGCCTCACGTATGCCAACTAGTCCCTCAGTAGTCTCTCTCCATCATCACAGGCTTGTCTGCCTTTCTTAGCCATTGTGAGTCTTTGTTTTAACCCCTGTTCTCCCTGTATTCCCCAGCTCGTAATTCCCAGGTTTTAACAGGGAATCTGCATACCATCGGTATTTATCACAAGTACGTGTTTAATTTTCAACTTCTTTCTTTTTTGCCTCCTTATTTTGAATACCCCCTGCTTTTTGTCTGATTGCCAAAGTTTTCTTTTCTTTTTTAAAAATTCCACTCTATTTCCCTTTTTTTGGCCTCTCTGTCCTCCCTCTGCCCCTTGGCTCAACTTTTGCTATTTATGATTTGGAAGTCATGGTCCGGTTTCTCATTTCTTATGTGTAAATTTTTAACAAAGATATTTAAACTTGGGCAAGAATAAATTAGCATCACTAATTCCCCTCAAAAAATGTACTCTTTTCCCCATCCCAAGTATATTTGAGTGCACTTGTCCCTGGCTTGTCCTTCCAGTCTGGATCTGCTCTTTGTTAACAGAACATTGAATTATAATTTCCAGCTTTGGGGCAGGGGTGGGGGAGCAGTAAACAGTGTTCCTCCATGGCCTGTGCTCCAGCTCCTGCCTCCAGGTTCCTGCCCGGCGTTCCTACCTTGGGCTCCCTGATGAACTGTGACCCAGGAGATGGAAGCTGAATAAACCCTTTCCTCCCCAAGTTGGTATCAGTCAAAGTATTTTGTCATAGCGATGGAGAAACAAACTAGGACACTCCGATTGGTTGGGTTATGGTCTCCCTTTTACAATTCTGGCCGGTGCTTTCTTTATCGAGCCTACTTTTCCAACATCCCCATCAGAAGAGGTGCTGAGGTGAGTGAGAATGTGCAAATCTGCAAAGTCTGTTGGGAGTCTTCTCCTAACCTCTAGCTGCTGCGCTCTTGATCCTCACTTAGCTAGGTTGGGACTTGTTTTTGGAAGGTTTTCTCCTCTAGGGAAGCCTGTATTATTTCCTGGCTATCTTCACAGTTGGGCATCTTCTCAGGCCATGTCTGGTGTCTTGCTTCATTTCTCCTCTTTCTTTGCACTTGATCTAGCTCTGGAAACTGCAGCCTTCATTCTCTGCTGTGGAGATCTGAGTGGATGTTGGATCTGTCAGTACTGGGCCTTTGGGGTACAGAGGAAGTGAGGCTCTGACAGCCAGGAGCGCTGAGTACCTCCGACGGTTCTCTGGCTTCTCTTAGACTCTCCTTCCTCATCCAGAAGAGCCCTGTGAGAAGGGAGCCTAGTGCATATGCTAGAGAGGAAATGGAACATGGCTGTGAACAGGAAGGACCGCCTGTGGCGTGTTCTGTAATTCATGGTTGCAGCAATGATGCAGGAAGGAGCTGGATACTGAGTTGGACTTGGAGTGGGCAGGATGAAACTTCTGAACCTCACTCTCACACTGAAATTGAATGGTGGAGCTTGGTGGCAATTTTATTATTTAAAACAATTTTACATAAAAGAATGGCTTGATGGGAGATAATTTCTCTCTTGTGAGTCTTCCCTCCCCCACCCCCATCATCTCTGCCTCCTACTCTTCCTCATTACTTTTCTCTTTCTCTTCCTTTTCCTCTTCCTCCCCCCACCCATATATTTGTTCTTTTTGTTTAATGTGACTTTGCTGAGAGTCAGAATCTGGGTATGAAAAACCTTTTACTTTGCCATAACAGGCTTAAGACTTTGCAGGAACCTGCTTTGATTCGGTAAATAAGAAGCTGTAGGTCTTTGTGTGTGATTGGTGTCTGGTGTGCTCTCCTATGTTCTTCTCTGTGTGTATGGCCACTGGTCAGCTAGACACCTGCCCATATGTCTCCCGGCCCTGCATGCAGTAAGTGCTTAGAACATGCTCACAGAGCATGAGTCAGTGCTCCTCTTTTCCTGTGTGGAGAAATGATTCCATCTCATCTCACTGGGCAGGTCTCCTGTGTGCATTTGCAATTTTCATAAAAGATTTTATTTGTGGTTGAGTGACAGTTCTTTCAGGAAAACGAGAAGAACTGGTTCAGAACCATTGTAAAACTCCATTTTTAATAGCAACAAGACAGAGCTCTGTAACTTCAAAAAGGACAATCAGGAAATTCTTGTTTGCTCGACAGCAAGGTGGTAACGTGGCTTCAAAGGCACCCGAACTCCATATAATCTTCAGCTTCTAATAATGTTTTTTAAAACCCTCTAAGGTAGTTGATGAAAGTGCAATATATTTAGACGGATGTTCAGGGTTGGCTTCCCCAAGTGAACAACTGTCCCAGGTGATTCTGGGAGGATTGCCAGGATAGCAGATCTGGCTGGGTAGCTGACAAGGCAGAGCGTGGGCTCCAACATGTCTTTTCCACACTTGGCCTGGTTCACACAGCAGGCAGTTTTGAGCACCGATGCTCTGTCTACTAATGTGGTAAGTGGAGACTCCAGCCCCAAGAGTGGCTGGCGACAGTGGAGGACCACAAGATCTGCTCTGAAGAGGAAAGGGCGTCTGCTTCATCCTTGTAGAGGAGTGGG
Source organism: Nannospalax galili (assembly GCF_000622305.1). Classification (NCBI taxonomy): domain Eukaryota; kingdom Metazoa; phylum Chordata; class Mammalia; order Rodentia; family Spalacidae; genus Nannospalax; species Nannospalax galili. The sequence continues at coordinate 9,408,435 of NW_008338996.1, read as the reverse complement.
CACTGCCCCTGTACAGTAGGCAGGGGGACCCTGTATCCCATTACACGGCCGCACAGCTCTCACTGATTGGCGCTGTGTGGAGACTTGGGTCCCAAGTAGCTAGCTGTTCTAAGTTCCTGTTTTTCTTTTGAAGAGAAGCTCTGAATCTTGATTTTTTTGTAAAACTGCCGAAATTTCAAATCATGGCAACTAAGTAAAAATAAAATTAAGTAATACAACTCTCTAGAATCCTGTGAGGCCTGTGTAGGGACCGAGAAAAGCAAAGGTGCAGAGAGATTCAGGTTCCTGAACTGGACTGGCTCACTCAGCCTTTCCCTAGCCAGTGTCAGAAAACAGGACTCAGCCTTCAGTTTTGAAACAGAAGTGTGGGGGCTCATGAGCACTTGTCCCTCCCCACCAAATCCTTTCTTTACCAGAAACTCTAGGTGTAGGAGTTAAGAGAGTTTTAAGGCTTGACATGATGACTCACACCTGTAATTGCAGCACTTGGAAGACTAAGGTGGGAACCTCCCTGGAGTTCCAGACTAACCTGGGCTACTCAGTGACTTCCAGACCAGTCTGGGCTACAGAGTGGCATCCTGTTTCAAAAAACATAAGAGAGGGCTGGAGAAGTGGCTCAGGGGTTAAGAGCACTTACTGTTCTTCTAGAAGATCAGTGTTCAGTTCCCAGCACCCACATGGAGGCTCTGTTACCCTCTTTTGGCTTTAGAGGGCACTACATACATACCAGTAAATAAACAGGCAATCAGAACACTTAGGCAAATAAATATAAATAAATCATTAAAAAAAAGAACGAGCTTAAAGAAGGCCAGCAGGCAGGCAAGCCAGCCAAACAACAACAAAAACAACAGAGAAGTAATTCACATTCTTAATTTTCTTCCAGCACTTTTTCCTTACTAAGTCTCACTGGCGGATGTGGTGGGAGATAACAGAGGCTGCGTGTCCTCTTAGAGCACTGCACTCAGCCTCACACAGTGTGAAGCCACTGGAATTTCTCCCTTCCCTTTTCTTCAGCTTTTCTTCAGAGTAAGGGGAGGATCAGACACATGCATTTCAGCCCAAGCCCAACCCTCAAGGCAGGCTTTCTGCCACCTCTGTTGCTTGACTGCTTCCCTCTGCAAGGTGGCTAAATTTTTGATTTTAAGAATCCTTTGTTCTGGGGGCTGGAGAGATGGCTCAGAGGTTAAAAGCACTGGCTGTTCTTGCAGAAGACCCGGGTTCAAATCCCAATATCCACATGGTGACAACCATCTGTAACTCCAGTTCCAGGGGATCCGACGTCCTCTTCTGGCCTCTGTAGGCACTGCATGACACGGGTGTACTTACATACACACAGGCAATACACTCATACCTAAAATAAAGAAAAAGTTTTAAAAAATCCTTTGTTCTTAAATACAGATTACAAAGCTGTCCATCACAAATAGAATCAAGCAGCATGTGTCACTTTAAATTGTCTAGTAGCTGTACCAAAAAAGGAAAAAAAAAAAGATAGCTGAAATTAATTTGAATAATGTATTTCGTATAACCCAGCATCTACAGGGTTATCTGGTTCAACATGTAATCATAATAAAAACCCATACGAAGGTAGAATTGCTTCTTAGCTTGTATAGAGTCTCCGAAATCAATTTGTGTTTTCCACTGGACAGTGCACCTCAGTTTGGGAATGCGCTTCATTGCAAGGGCCTGGTAACCATACAGGACTTGTGGCGACTGTATTGGACAGTGTGGTTTTAACAGGGGCACATGAAAGGTAATGCTGCACAGACGGGAAAGGGGACACAAGCCACCAGTGACCAGCTATGTAGATGGACACCTGTCATTCTGCACCTCGCCTGTTTGCGCCTGGGTCAACCCCTCAGTTTTCCTCGAAGTGCAGTTCCACCAACTCACTTCTCTTTCCAGCTCCGCCTCTCCCCTTCCCTTCCAGTGTCTTGCCATGCTATTTGTCTTTCTGCCTTTGAGCCCTTGAACATGTTGTTCCTGCTGCCTAAATTGTGTTCTTCTGCTTCCCCTCCCCATATCCAGCTTCTGCCAAATTATCATTCAGGTTAAATACCGATTTTTCAGTGTGGCGTTTGTTCATCTCCCTGCCTCCAACTCCGATGCCCCTATTGGATGCTGCTGTAGGGAGGAGATAGTTAGCTTGTGTACGTGACGTGCAATGACGGTTAGCTCATGTACAGGTTTCTGCTGCTTGGGTTGTGCACTCCAAGATTGCAGCAGCCGTGACTCCTTTGTTCCCCGACTTCGTGGCAGCTCATGTTGCCTGCAGAAAATAGATGATCAATAAATAGGAAATGAATGATGGCAGGCTGAGTCAATCTTGTAGAGTAACCTAGGCCCGTGGGAACCTCCCTCGAGGCCCCAGACCCCAGACATCGAGATCAGGAAGGAGTTCAGCTCTTGCAGGCAGCTCTAGCCTCCTGTTTCATTGTCGGCAGATCCATCCTCTCCCTCACCCTCTCCTGACTGGCTTTTAGTTGCCTGTAAATTATATTTTTGGTGGCTGTTAATAAAAATATAGGGCTGGGGAAAAAAAAAAGACTTCTCCTAATAGAATTTTATTAAATGGCACTAGTTTAAAAATGTCTCGTAAAAAGTTAATTAATTTGGGATTTGGGGATGAAAGGCGTGATATAAATGTCAGTTATTATTATTACAATTTCAGCCTCACTCTTAAGCTTTGGATCCAGCCCCTGATCTGGAGTCTCTCCGACTCCCAAGGCCTGGCAATTCTACTGATATGTCAGAGGCAGATTGGAGCTTTAGGATCCTGCGGGGACGAAGGGGACCTTTCGAGGTTAGGTGGCCCTGACCATCCATCCAGAGCGAAACAAGGCCTTGAGAACTGGCAGGCTGTGAGGCCGAAGTGCTTCTGAGCAGGAGGGTCTCGGCACTCCAGGGAGCCACTGGTTATAGCAGTATGGAATATCAAGGTCATGGGCTTATCCCCATCACTGAATTCTGGGATGCTCTAGTTGTCAGTGAGCCAAGAGAGTACGGCTCTACTCTCATTTTACAGAGGGGGAAACTGAGTTTAAAGAGGAGGTGGTGGCTTGCTTGACCCAAGGTCATATAGCAAGTTAATTAAAGTTATGGAGAAAAAAAAAAGGCAGCGAATGCAATTAGTGAATTGGGGGGAAGTCTTTAAGAAAAAGATGCAGACATTGACGACAAATCCAGAAATTGTTTGCTAAGGAAACAGGGAGTCCTGGGACTTGCTGTCAGAGACAGATGGCCCTTTGCTCCCTCAAGACATCCCACTTTTGTTCCACAATGGCACACACAGTACCTACAGGGAGGATGGCAGCTCAGACTTCGTGTGTAATTACCTGGGCCAGATGGGGGGCAGACTACTGGGTTAGTCACCATAGCAGCCAAGGAGCAAGTGACTGAGTGCTTGTTTTTTGTCCTTTGGAAAGGGACATGGCAGCATCCTTCAAAGAAGGGCAGTAGGGACCAGGAGGATGGAGAGTGTGAATGTTTGTGTCCTGTCTATGGCTCTGGACCAGAGGGATCTCACAGTCTTGCCAGAGTCTGGCCTCAGAGCTGACAGTGGCCTGCATAGTGCTTGGTTGTCCCTAAGACCCTCACTGGTTGGTTGTTTCTCTGTGGTTTACCTGACAGGTGCCTGCTTGTTTAGTGATGGACTTAACCCAGTTCTTCCCCACAGCCTGTTCTGTTGGGGATGGTTCTAGAAAGGTGCACCTCCTAAGGAGCCTCTCTACACTCTTTAAGTCCTTGTATTTTGAGAATTACACTAATGACATCTATCTCCCCTGTCTGTTACCTAAAGTTCTGTTACCTAAAGTACCTAATGTCACCATTCACTGAAGTCATACACAAGGTATCCAGGTGTGGGGGGTAGGGGCTCAGGAAGGGAGAAGGAGTCAAGCTCATGTCCCTTCAAATAGATCCTTTGTGGGATTTTTAGTGACTCTTCAGCTGATTCGTTGGGATTGTCTGGATGAATTTGGAGTTAGACACAATTTTATTTGAACCCGGGGTGCTCTACTGGAACAAGGTACTTGATCTCAGTATCTTCCATCTCCAGATAAGTGGGATGGGAACACCTCCTCCACAGTGTCACTGCAAGCACTAGGGATGAGTGACTTCCATCCTCATTAGTTGACTTTATTCCAGTTGTGTCAGTATTTACTATCGTGACACTTGATGGCCTTCCTGGACATCAAGTCTTTTGAGGTGTTTATCTTACAATCATCAAAGTTTTCAAAGTTCAGCACAGCGTTTGCCACAGATCCATACTAGAACCTTCTAGTTGCCCAGCCACATGAACCTGGTGATTGGTTAATACCTGCTGAGCGGAGCTGAACAGCGGATGCTGCCCTGTTCATATGGAGCTTTGCGTTAGGCCATCCATGCCTCCCTGAGGCTTTCCAAGCAGAACACGGGGTCAGAGCCTTCTGGAAGCTACCAGACCTCTCAACTAGAGAAACCATGCTGGACCTCACAGTTAGTTACCTTTTATTGTAAAGAAGATTTTCCCCTCCCCTCCCCTCCCCTCCCCTCTTCAGAGACCCTCCAGCTGCTTCAGGCTTTACCTTCCTTCAACTTAATTGAAGACCTAGAGAATGGAAGGGGAAAGGGAAGTCCAGGATGGATGGCTCTCTGGTGGCCATCTTGCCCCTCCTGATGAGGAGAGTCCATGATGGGCCTGGATGTGCTGTTGGCCTTTCCAGCAGCTTCTCCCACTCCTGTCTTTATTGGGTTCACTGAGTCTGTGTGCTCTGGGCCACACATGCCTTGCACCCTCATAAATGGAGCTGTGGAATGTTCATTGCCTGTGAACTGAGGGTCCCCAGTACACTCCCCCACCACTGTTGACCCTGAATTGTACAATTGTAGAAAACCCAACCCTGACTTTTCCCAGGCAGCCAGGGTGTTTGGAATCTGACAGTCCTGTTTGTTGGTACAAGCTGATTAGAAGGCCTGCCCTGCCCCTGAGGCTCCTATGATGGCCTTTGCATGGAAATTCAAATCCTCACCTTCCCCATGTAATGTATCAGATCCGTAACAAGAGTAAGCAAGGCCCCGTGCCACATTGCTTGACAGTGGTCAGATCAGAGGAAGTGCGTGACCTTGGGAATTAGAAAGGTCATGAAAGATTCTGGAAGTTACCTCTAATCCTGAAGCAGAAAAGTTTCAAAACAGTGGATTCGGTCATCACATGTTGCTTTATCAAAGCACATGGTAGTTGCTCATTAAGAGCCCAGGCTGTGCCATTTATCTGTCCCTACATCTGGCACCCAGTGTGTCCCAGACACTGTGCTCAGAGACAACTGTTAAGAGCAGGCGCAGAGGAGTCCATGATCTCATGGCAGGTACAGAAACCAGTGCCAGTAGGTACCAATGGGGAAAGCTGTGCCCACCACTGATGCAGGGTGCAAACCCAGGGTCAGGGCATTCACTGACTTGCTTCTCTGCATTGCTGGATGGCCATGAGCTCCACCGCCCCCCCCCACCTCCACTACCCCCAAGTCCCAGCCTTCCTCCAGAAGTAGAAACTGAAGGACACTGACTTGCTTCTCTGCATTGCTGGATGGCCATGAGCTCCACCGCCCCCCCACCTCCACTACCCCCAAGTCCAGCCTTCCTCCAGAAGTAGAAACTGAAGGATGTTGCAGTGGTTGGTCTCTGCCTGTTTTCTCAGCCTCTGAGGAGCAGAGGTGAAGCTGGAGTCCTGACTTCCTGGTTTCCGGTCCAGATGATATGATTGGATCAAATGGGGTGATGGAGGAGGAGGCTTGAAGTAGCAGGGGCCACCACAGTAGTGACTGTCATTCTCTGTGAGCTTGCCTGGCTTTAGACTTCTACGTGGGAGGGTCACTTCTTCCACATGGAGGGTAACTGCAGATTGTTACAATGCCGTGCACATTTGGGGAATTAACTAGAGAAAGGATCTTTTCCTTGTGGCCACCATGGAGGACTGGTTCCCTGTGTAAGTAACTCAGGGGACCAGGGACCAAGCTGGTTCTAGACAGGAAGTGAGCCTTTCTTGCCTTACCTTCCGTCCAGATCTTTCTTCTCCCTGTGGTCTGGAGAGAGTTTAGATTTAGTCCCTGTGAGGTACCTGGTTCATTTTCATAGCAAGCCAGCCCAGCCAGCCAACTTGAATGTCTCTCTTACTGAGGAACTTACTACCTCTCATGGTCCCTGTTCATTCTCTCAGTACACTGAAGGGGCCCACACTGTCCAGTCCTGTCAGCCACCACCATGTTGGCTCCGCCTGGGAAAATACTGCCCGCAGACCTGTAAGTATGTCACTGCCAATAATAGTTTGAAGGCTCCAAAAGCGCGAGGACCTTTCTAGGATTGTTTCCTGATTAATTAGGTCAACATCTCCAAAATCAATTTCCAGCAAAGGCAAGCCAGCCTGGTAGTTCCACTCCCCACCCAGCTAGGCCAGGGAGTTGACAAAGGAGGCAATTTCCTGGCTTTGGCTGAGGGAGGCCTTGTCTCTACCTGGTAAGAAAGTCACATTAGACGGCTCTTCCGTGATTACCCTGACTTTTTATTTTATCTGCCTCCCTTCAAATCTTCCATTAAACCCCTGTAGATCCTGCTTCAAACAGGCAATTAGACTAACAACGTAATTACATCCCTCCATGCTAATTGTAACTGGTTTAGAGCAAAAACAAAGAGAAGGAGGCTTCGAAATCTCTGGAAACTAAAAGCTGCCCTTGTAATTCCAGGTATTTCTCGCGCCTGGTTGCTGGTGGGCTGGTGTCTGCCTGTCAATGTCACTTGCTTTGCCAGATGGCTGCTAGGACCCTGTCCTTCCCTGCTTCTTCTGCTCTGGCTCTGCTGACCCTTCCTCTTGCCCCTGACTGTCTGAACTATATTCACTCACCTAGAGTTCAGAAAAAGACTGCAAGGCTATGGAGGCCAGCCGACGGAGGAGGCAGCGTTTCTTCTTGCTCTTGTTTGTGTTCTGTACTCCTTGGGAGGTTGTGGGAGGTGAGGAAGGTTGGGCAGGACTGGCCCAGGTCCCCAGGTTTGAGCCTGGGGTTGTATGACATAGATCTCCTGCCTCCCCACCCATTCTTAACATTTTCCAGAGTGTCATCTTGGGGCCAGGCCAAGGCTTGGTGAATGAGCCTTGGTCCATTTGAGCTGCACTCAAGTGTGGGGAAAGTGGCAAGCAGGTGACTGAGCAGTGGGACCTTTGGAAAAAACCCAACAACATCAGAAGTGTTCCACTCCCATCTTGGATGGCAGGCAGAGTATGGGACATGGCAGGGGGAGGATGCCAGACTGGGAAGATGGAGGGAGAGTCAACCCCACAGTCAGCTGAGGGCAGATGTAGGAGCCCAGGTGTGGTGGAGCATCAGGTGTGAACACAGCCCTGGTGTGACAGGCAGCTGGAGAACAGCAGAGACTGTGGGGTGGGAGGAGTCTCACCATGGAGAGAAAGGGGAGCCCTGTGAGGAATGACAGGGTCAATCTTGAGCCTTAGAAAGATCATACAGCCCAGGGAGGTTGTTGGGTAGGAGGGAACTTGAATGGACGTAAGGAAGTCTTAGGGGAGGCCTTTGAAGACGCCCAGGGGATTTTTCCATTTGGACTAGCTGTGTCTCTTTGGGCATCACTTTCCTCGCCAGGCTGAAGTGAGGAGGTTCAGATTGTGGAGGGCCTATCTATAGAGGTTCTGGCATGGTTCCTCATGTGGAACAGCCATCAGGTCAGCGCTGCTGGCTGGGAACGTTGTACTAGCGAGACCCTCTGTACTAGCGGCTCCTCTCTGGAGCATCCATGCCAGCACTTCCAAAGGAGTGAAGCTCAGCAGTCCGTGGCCGTCTTGAACGTGCTGTGACTTTCCAGTTGTGCTTTTTACCCTTTTGGCCTCAGCCTTTGGAGAACCAGTACAGTTCTCTGTCATTTTGGGCTTCCCAATTGAGTGACAGATGTGCCAGGTTTTCCTTAAGACAGATATCATTTGTGCGGAGATTGTGAGGCTTGGGGTGGAGCAACCGTCACTTTTCGGAACAGTGACTGTCTTCAGGCCTGGCGGCATGCCCTTTGGGCTACTTAGTTTACCATCAGCTATGTAGACTTAAAATTTCATTAAAATTTCCATTAACTATTTTTTTCTTTTTTTAAATCGGTGAGCAATTTATAGATTCGTTAACTTTTTACCACACTTGTGAAACCAGGAAGAGGGGAATAAAGGAAATGAAGTGCTTGATCTGCAAGTTTCCCTCAAAGATGGTGGCTGTAAAATAAGGACCAGAAAAAGCCAGGTAACCAGTGCCAGTCTGAGAAGCATTAGGAAGGTCTGGGGTTTTCTGGAAGGATCCAGAACTAGAATATCCTTTTACCTGCTTTTCTCCTATTCCCATACTAGACAGTCACTCAGCTTTTCACTCAAACCTGTTGATCCACCCACCCCTTCACCAAGTGGCAGCCATCTTGTGATGGCAAGCTGCGGGAGCTTACCGCTGCTGACGTAACTTTGCACATGTTTTCTTACCTTGAATGTGTGACCTAAGAAATGTGACTTCTTGTAGCTCTTGGTTCCTCTCCTTTTGGGGTAAAGAGAGATGATTTGATGGTTGGGTTCATGGATTTCAGGGCCAGACAAGCTTAGGCTTAAATACTGGCCTTGTTAGGTATCAGCCAGTGTGACTGGGGACATGGAACTTCACTAATCTGAGCCTCTATTTCTATTTGTGAGAAACTGCAATAGCACTGAAATTTCTGGGCAGTCCCTGGAAAGTGGCAGGAGTTGTGGCTGAACTTCTGATCCTCCTGCCCCGACCTCCTGAGTGCTGGGATTACAGGCCTGTGCCATATCTGGCTTCAGGGGTACAGGGCTGTGGATTGAACCCAGGGTTTCAGGCATGGTGGGCAAGTACTCTTCCAACCGAGCTACATCCCTAGCCCACAAAAAACCTTTACCACATCGTTATCTAGTGAGTATGAAACAAAGTGATTTACTGAAGATGTGGCCTGACCCCATTCCCATCCCAGGCACAGCCAGCCGTGTGGATTGCTTGCTCATCCGCAGGCATGCTAGTCCAATTCAGTTCCACCAACCAGTAGGATATGTCACCTTGCAACATGTCGGTTTCCCCAGTTTAAAGGACATGAATAGTCCCTAATGATGTTACTGCTGGATAAGATCAGACATATGAGCCTTTTTGAGGCCTTGGCACTTGGGAGGGCCTTTGGCACACTAGTAGTGTCTTGCTATTATGGTTGCCACCATTTGCAGTATAAAATCTTACCCAGGGCAGTGTCCTCCAGTAGAGGAAATCGAAGTAGAGAGAAGGGTTGGCAGTTAAGTCCACTTGCTGCTCTTCCAGAGGACCTGAGTTCAGCTCCCACATGGGATGGCTTATAGCCACCTGTAACTCCAGCTTCAGGGGATCCAACACCTTCTGGCCTCCGAGGGCACATGTGCACATATAGCATGGGCAGACATACACATGAAAAAAATTTGCCTTTTTAAAAAAGGAAGAAATCTAGGGGCTGGAGAGGTGGCTCAGCGGTTAAGAGCACTGACTGCTCTTGTAGAGGACCCGGGTTTGATTCCCAACGCCCACATGGTGGCTAACAGCCATCCGTAACTCCAGTTCCAGGGGAATCCAATGCCTTCTTCTGACTTCCATGGGCATTGCACGACACGGGTGCACTTACACACATGCAGGCAATACACTCATACACATAAAATAAAAATAATTTTAAAAAAGGAAGAAATCTCAGCCCTAGAACTCAACTTGTAGAGCCGAATGCCCTGAGAATTAAACTGTCCATGGGCCTGTGGGTGGCTGTGCACCTGGGATCCACCTTCAGGACACATTTTTATTTTAATTTTTTAAATTTACATTTATTTATTTATTTCTCTCTGTCTCTGTCTCTCTGTCTGTGTGTGCGTGCGTGCGTGCGTGCTTGCGTGCGTGCGTGTGTGTGTGTGTGTGTTCAGGTGCCTGTGTGCATGTGTGGAAATCAGAGGACAACTTGGGAGTCATTTCTATTCTACTGTGTGGGACCCAGGAATCTAACTGAGGCTATCAGTCTCAGCAGCAAGCACCTTTTCCCACTGAGTCATCTCACTGGCCCCTAGACAGATTTTTGTAAAGTCACAAGTGTATAGTCTGGGATAGGAGAAGACACCACAGTCACCTTGTCCCAATGCTTACCCTTGTAGATGTGCATTCTGGGTGTTTTAGAGTATCATGGGGTTTTACTCATAAGTAACAGCCATAGAAGGCTAAGCAGGAATGGGGGGAAAGGGTGTTTCATTTTGCAGACTCCAATGTAAGCTCTGGGGATTCTTGCATATACTCAGTGCATTTGTTCAGGTAAACTTCAAATAGTTATGTGTGTGGTTTTAATTGGGTTTATGTCACCAGTTTAGCACATATATTTTATATAACTGTCCACCATTCCTGAGCATTCCAAAGTCCTGAGGGCTTTGGAAACAGGGATTTGCTGACATTGTTATGCTTGTTGGCTGTCCCCAAATTCCTATTGTAAATAATGCAGTGCACATCTTTGTGCACAAAGCATTTTCCTTCTTTTGTATAATATTCATAGAATTGCTTCTCCAAAGTAAGAGTCTGGAGTCAAAGGATATGGGAGTTGGGAAGGCTTGACTGACAGCTTAAAACTAGAGCATGGTGGTGAGTAAGACATTTGAAGAAGCTCTGGAGATTCTCGTAGGACAGCCCAGGTTGAGTGTTGACATGGCAGTCTGGCCACAGTCCACCTCCTCATTCTGAATCTTAGTGGAGTAGGTGGCTTCTCTCTTGTCCTTGTCTGAAGGCTCTGGACCGGGTCAGGAGCCGCTGACTGCAATGCTTACTTCTACCTGCCAGACTGGAAGCGTGTGCTTAGGGCCTGTGAATGCAGAGTCCTACACTCAGCCTGGTCTAGGAGGGACAAGTCTATCACCCACAAGGAGGGCTGCAGCCTACATTCAAACACATGACCGTGTGCATTGTCACTCCATCCAGGCTCTGGTTTCCATGCATGCAACAGGCCACCAGACTCAAAACACATGTCTCGTACACTGAGGGCATTCACTTGTGAAGCCGATGATGGGAAGGAGAAGGGCTGTAAGCCTAACGTTGGAGGAAGCAGTGGTCCCCAATACAGGGAGGTCAGCATTTCAGGAAGACTTCTGAGAATCATGCTATGTCTTCAAGTACTCCTTTTCATTGTTAAGTGCAGTTGGTAAGTGCTAAGTCTTCTGTCATTTCCCAGTTTGAATTAAATATGTGCATTTTCTATACTCTACCACTTTGCCTCTGCAATTTGCTGTTGATGTGAAAGGTTGTCTTGTGAAAATGAGTTCACTGATGGAGACACTAGTGAGGACAGTGACAATGAAGACAGTAGAGTCATTACTTACATAGTGCTTGGTCTGTGCCAGCCTCAAACCTGAGAGCCTTACATTTATGAACTCCTTTTTCATTGAATGATTTCATGAAATCAACCCAATTCATGAAAGGGAAACAAGACATAGGATCTTGGAAAGAAACGGAGCTTGCTGTCTGCCTTGGAAGATGTGGATTTGAATCCTGGCACTGCTAGTGACCATGCGACTTTGGATAAGGTGACCTACAGTTTGCTCCCTCCTCTCTGACATGGAAAGTGTAACTCCTGCCTGGTGAATTGAATGAAGTCATGGATGTAACAATACTTTGGTCACTAAGCAGATGGATGAGCAGTTCTGGTGGGACATTCACTCTTTCTTCACCCAGACCTAGGCGTCCAAGAACTTAAGTCATCTTCCCCTTTAAGGATGCCGTGTAGACACGCTCTGTGTTCTGGGCTATCTGTGGGCACCAGGGAATGCAGGCATGGCCCCTGCCAGGGAAGATGGATGGTCCAGCTGGGAAGACAGGTCATAAAAAGATGACTGAGTATCCCAGCTGCTTGATCAATACTGTTTGAATGGCTCAGGCCATAAGTGCTTTAACAGAACAGGGAGGGGGTGGCCCTGGTGGCCTGGAGGAGGTGGGAACTGAGCCTTGAAAGCAGTCTTCATAGAATGTAGTTAATTCAAGCCTTCTGAACTAGCCTGGACAAAAAGTTTCCCGGGGATGAGGCTTTGCCCCTATGTGGTGAGAATGTTATTCTTTCTTAGCAGACTTTTTAAAACAACAAAATGTTGCAGTGTAGGTCTGGTGTGGCCTTGAGTTTAAAAAGTTTGGGGCATTCAGAGCTTCTGCACTGACCCATGTAAGGATAGCGGTTCTGTCTGGTCAAGGAATGCTTTCAGGTCTCCTGGATGGTGGGTTGGGACAGCTGAAGTTTTCTGTTAACAGTAGACTCTCAGAAAAGGCTGAAGGTGAAAATATCCCAGACAGCCTCAGGCAGCCCACCCACATGGGGATGGGGATTGGACAGTCTTTTTCAGACTTTGCACCAGTGATTCTGAAGGCTCCTCTCTCAGCTCTAACACTTCCCTAGTATGCTGTGTGACAAGGGACTACATTTCCCAGGTGCCTTTGCTGTCTGGCCTTCAGCTCTTTCAGCCCTACATAAGACGCTCAGTAAGAAGATTTGAACTGAAGAGGGAAAAGCCAAAGGTATTTCTGTCCCCTCATTCTGCTTCACAGAATGTTTTCTGCATGACTCCAGCCCTCCTTTTGTGGTCCGATTCCATTGGGTAGCCCTTGCCATAACTTTACTTTTTGCTGGACAGCCCTAACATTTGACAAGACCAGCTCCTCATCTGTCTTTCCAGATCCAGGCTGCTGGTATCAGCTCTCTAGTGTGCCAATCTCTAGTGAAAGGCCTTGCTGTCCCATTGGGCACTGGGCAGCTGAACTCTAGGTTGCTTGCACGCTCAAATTCCTACATTAAATTACTTGTGTTTAATTTTTTGGGGTGGTTTATTTGTTTTTATTTTATGTGTATGAGTGTTTTGCCTACATGTATGTAAGTGCCCTATGTATATGCAATGCTCACAGAGGCCAGAAGAGGGAATTGTGTTCCCTGGAAGTGGTGTTATGCATGGTTGTTAGCAGGTACTAAGAACCAAGCCAGGGTCCTCTGCTCTTAAGGCTGAGCCAGCTCTCCTTCCAGCCCCAAATTACTTCCAATTAAAAGACTTACAGTGATTTTTTTTTTCTTTTTGATTTGTTTGTTTGTTTTGGCCCATGTCCTGGAGGACATTCTCAATCAGATCCAATAGAAGAGTATCCTAGCTGGTTCCACTCTTCCAAGTCTCGTGAACATCATGACTGCTCTAATCAATTCAGAACACTGGATTTTTTTTTTTTTGCCTTTGCAAAGAAAATATAATTGTAGAATAATTTCAAAATAGTCTAGCTGCCCAGATTTCTCAGCAGGCGCCTACTGGGACGTGTAGAATTACCATCTTCCTTTGCTCCACTGGCCTTTTGTTGGGAAGTGGCTGACTCCTTCCTTTCCAACCAAGAGAGGAACTATTTTGATTTTGAAAAGTTTCATGCAGTTGTTCCTCCCCCTTTGCCTGGACTGTTGATCTTGTGGTATATTTATAGAGCTTGTGGTTGGCTGGCCAGGAGTTATTTTGCAATTGGAATTTATAAGATTTAGACTTTGAGCATCTGTTCCAGACTTTTCCTTTAAAAAAAAAAACAACAACAGGAGGGTGCCATAGGGGGAGTGGGTGTATAGTCGAATAAGATGGTTTGGGATGTTCGGTGAGATACACACACACACACACACACACACACACACATACACACACACACAGAGAGACACACACAAAACTGCTCTGTACTTCACACACATACTCATATACATATACACACATTCATGCACATACAGACATACATGCACAAATATGCACATACACCCCCACACACATACATTTTCTGTGCAGATTTGCTTTCAAGCTTTTCTTTAATGTCCCTTTTTACTCCCAGATTTAAAAGACTCCATTGTGTTGGGGTGCTTTTGCAGTGAGAACGTGATCTTCTGGAAAAGGGTGTTTTGGGGTGAGGAGAGTTCCTCTGTACAAAGAAAGTATTGGACTAGTTTAGAGACATAAACAGTCTACCATCCTCAGCTTTGCTCACTGCAGACATCAATAACAGATCACAGCACTTTCTAATGGAGCTCTGATGTGGCCCCCAAATCCTCTGGGCATATTGTCCCAGGCAGCCACTACTAATTGATTAGAATTGGCACTGAAATAAAATCTGCTTACCTTGATTCCCTAGACCCCATTTAGTACCACAGTTCTCTAAGTATTGGCAATATAATTTATTATGTTTTCAACCAGTTGACTGATCTTATGAAGTCCCATATTTATACAGCATGCCCTGGCCCTGGGTGCTGTGGAGTCTCAGAGAAACATAAAGCAGTTAGTCACCTTCAGGGACCCTTGGTGTGATTGAGAGTAAGGCTATCAAGGATAGTGATATTCTTGGGTGCCCTGGTTCTTAGTATTCTGGGGCCAAGTCTGTGGTCAGGGAGGGATTCCTACAGGAAGTCAGAGTCATCTAGGCTGCAGGACAACAGGACAGAGGCAGCAGAATCAGGAAGCTTCAGAATTGGGAAAAGCCTCAAACCCATTCTGTCAAAATTTTTATACTTGGGGAAACTGAGATCAGAGAAGAAAAGGGGACTTGCCCAATTCATAAATGAAAATATATTTTATTGTTTAAGTGTGTAGGTATTTAGTTATTCATTTGGGGGTTTTTAGACAGGGTCTTGCTATATAGTCTAGGCTGGCCTTGAACTCTTGATCCTCCTGCCTTAGCTTCTTGAGTGCTGGGATTCTAGGTGTGCTGCTTCACCACTCCTGGCAATGTGGTAATTTTATAAAGTTCACTATTAGGAAATCATTTGAATATGCACATGACACACAGCCCTCAGTGTGTGCCAGGCACTGTTTGAAGGGCTTTATATTGGCAGATTCAGTCCTCAGCAACCTTGTGAACTGAGTGCTGTTATTATCCCTGTTTGGCAGGTAGGGAAGCTGAGTCACAAGTTAAATGATTTACCCAGTGTTACATAGCTTTCCAGTAATGGAGGTAGGGTTGGAACCCACCCACTGGCCTGCAGACTCCATGCTAGGCATTACTATACCAAGTCTGTCCTGCCACAGTGATCAGGTTTTTTTGCTTGCTTGTTTGTTTTTGGGTTTTTGTTGTTGTTGTTGTTGTTGTTTGAGGCAGAAACTCCCTGTAGCCCCAGTTGGCCTGGAACTCACTTTGTAGACCAGGCCTTGAACTCACAGACATCCACCTGCCTCTACCTGCTGAGTGCTGTAATTAAAGACATATACCACTAAGCTCTGTGGGGTTTTTTTTTTTGTTTTTTTTCTGTAGTTAATTTTATATCCGACCACCTGTATCATCAGAGTGACATTCCTGAGGTTTGTGGTGTGGGGGAGTGTCAGAACTGGCTAAAGGTGTTAAAAACTTTTATCATTTCATCTCCCTGGAAGTCTTGTAAGGGGGTGATTTTGTGTGTGTGTGTGTGTGTGTGTGTGTGTGTGTCTTTTTGTCTTTTTAAGACAGGGTCTCCCTGTAGCCCCAGCTGTCCTGGAACTCACTATCTCACTATGTAGACCAGGCTGGCCTTGAACTCACAGAGATCTGCCTGTCTCTGACTGCTGGCTTTTAAGAGTTTTTGTAGTTGAAATCAGGATCCAAGAAGCCATCCTGTGTAATGGGCCTGGCTGGTGTTATACAGAGATCCGCCTGCCTCTGCCTCCCGAGTGCTGGGATTAAAGGCGTGCGCCACCACACCTGGCCAGGGAGGTAATTTTTAATCTCTACTTGACACTGAAGGAAAAAAAAGACTCAGATACAGGATGTGACTGGAGCAAACTTCTTAACGGTCCTGGTAGAATTTGAACACATCTACCTGGTTCCAGGTGTCGCTGTTAGAAGGCATGAGAGGCTGGCTGCCAGTCTGGCAGTGCATTGGGCTGACCTGACCGGCAGACAGAGGGCCAGGAGGGCCAGGAACACCCACCCCAGCAGGCTCTTGCCCCTCCCTGGCAATGTCCTCTGGGCTGTTTTATAGTTGCTCAAGTCTTGGGTCTATTCTTGAAGTATTGGAGGACAGCCTCCTCCACACCACTCACCTCACTTAAAGACAACCCCATCCCCCAATTCTCATGCCATGTCGTTTGGAGTTTGCAGCCCTTCCTGTATTTATAATAGGTTTTTTTTTTTTTTTTTTCTCCTCAGGAAGCAAAAAAAACAAAAAAAAAGTTTGTATTTTTTTTGCCCCCCTCCCACTTCCTGCTGATCTGAAGTGAATATTTATCACGTATTTAATGAGTAATCTGAGTCTTGGCATGGTGAGAGAGTACCAGGACATGGTTTATGGCTGATCTGGTTTTAACTCGCTCCAGGCAGTTTTCCCTGGAGTTTTCTATAAAATCATAAACCTGGAGAGAGAATTTTTGTGGAATTCAGTCACATGACCTGCTCTTTTGTAAATTGAGAGATTAACTGTGTGACTTGAAGGAGATGCTTCCCCCCCAACCCCCAAGAAAACTAACAAATGGTGCCTTGTGCTCACAGAGGAGTTAACACGTGCACTCTCCAAGGTCACCTGGTGACCTGGGAATCAGGGTGCCTTTGGGTTTCAAAGTGTGGACTTGGAGAACTGTGGAGCTTTTCTCAACTGGTCCCTGCATCCAGCCTGCCTCTGAGGCTGGCCATCAGGACTGTCCCCACCTTGGAAGGTAGCTGAGGACATCTGAGAGAGAGAAGGCTGCATGCTGTGCCCTGAGTCAGGGGCTCCTGGGGTATCTGCAGACACTGGCCACTCTCACATTGTGTAATCCTGCCTAGGGTCCTTCCTGGTGCATTAATGGGGCCTCCATAGCCATGCACAGGAGACCCTATTTAGAGCACGTAACTGATGGGCTCAGTCCATCCTCATTACAGTCTTGACTTAACCAGGTAACAGGCCTTGTGCTCGTGCTGACTGCCAGAGAGGCCATGCCACCCCTGTCTCTGCCACTGACTGCCTTCTGCCTGCTGTGGGCCTGGAGCCTCAAGGCTTTGTGACTGCTTTTCTGGGAGGGAGACCAGCCTCAGTTGGCTTCAACTCAGACCCCAGTCAGCTCTGCCTGGGCTTCTGCTTCTGCCTCTGGTCTCTGGTCTGAACCCCATTAAAGACAGAATTCGGTGATCTCCCCTCGTGAAACCCCTCCCTCATGTTGGGTAACGGATAGATAGGGGGAGGGCTGTACTATCTCAGACAGTCTTTTTAAATATAAAATTATTTCCATATATTTAAAAACCACTGTACCTCTCTGGGCTTGATCCAGGAGAACCCCACTCTTTCTGAAGCAACATTGAGAACCTGTGTGGCCTACCCAGAGAGAGGAAGAGATGAATGCATGTTAAGGCCCTGTGCGTTCATGAATGGACTTAGGGCTCCAACTGTGGTGGCAGCTAAGTCCCTAGTGTGGGGGCCAGGACTGTGCAGTCTGTGGCGAACCCCACCTGGCAGTTCAGGGGACGTTGGTGCCTATTCTAAGTCAGGATTCCCCTGTCTGTAGTCTGTGACTCAGGCATCCTTCTAGAGATGATTTCTTTTTCTTCCCTCCCCCCATGTGCCCAGGTCTTTGTGTGCAGGTGACCCCACCCTCTGCACAAACTCAGTGACTGGCAGGAGAGAACTCCTATTTTGAAAAGCAACAAGAAACCTCTGCACTCTCCAAGCAATTCATATGTTCCTGCTTGGTGCTGGGCATTTTCCTCTTTGAGACCTGGGCTCTGGCCTCAGGATCTACTTAAGAACTTTTGGTCTGAGCCTGTACACACTGTAGACTGAACCCCTCCTCCAGAGGTGAGACTTGCTGACCTTTGTCCAGTGGGTGTCACTCCCTTCACTTAGCCTGTGTGAGCTCCATTTACTTCTATTCTACATCTTTTACTCCCTCCACTGGGTGTAAATGCCATACCCCCGTTTCTGAGCAGCCTCCCTCACGGAAGCCCTTGAGGACCCTGTTGGCAGAGAAGCACTGGGAACCTCACCTTTTCTCTAAAGCGTGCGTGTCTCCATTGGTGATTACAAGCCAATAGCTGGAGGCCATTAAGTCAGGATTCCCTCTCTCCTGAACTCTTCTTCTTGTGTCTTCAGTAATTGTCCTGGTACCCAGCCTATCGTAGGCACTTACGTAGTAATATGCCGAAATGTTTGGGTGAACTGAATAAGGACCATGTTGGATTCATCTTGTAGACTCTCTCTCGTTCTCGCTCTCATATAAAAGCATTTCTTCCCCGAGTTCCAGTTCTTTCTGCCCAGGATCTTCTCTGTCACCCTTTACCTACCTCTCAGGCTTGGAACCCAGAGTAGTCAGTGGCTTTGAGCAAAAATATTCAGTTGGGAAAGAAAACAGAAATTTGAAACCCAAGTACCATGTGTCAGAAACATAACATCAGTTGAGGGTTCAGAGGTGTGATCTAATTGGAGAGGTTTTTAATTTATTTTTATTTATTTATTTATTTTCTTTTTCTTTTTTTTTTTGAGACAGGGTCTTCCTGTAGCCTTGGCTAACTTGTAGTTAAGGACAGTTGTTAGCTGCCATGTGGGTTCTGGGAATCAAACCCAGGTCCTCTGCAAGAACAAGCAGTCAGTGCTCTTAACCACTGAGCCAGCCCCCTTTTTTCGTTTTTTTTTTTTTTTGGTCTTTTTGAGATAGGGTCTCCCTGTAGCCCCAGCTGACCTGGAACTTGCTATGTAGACCAGGCTAGCCCCAAACTCACAGAAATTTGCCTGCCTCTGCCTCCTAAGTGCTGGGATTAAAGGCGTTCACCACCATGCTTGACTAATTGGAGAAATTATAGTATGTTCAGTGGGGAACAGAATCTTCCTTACATCTTGCAAAGGTATTGCTTGGCATTGACACAGTCAACCTATTTTCATAGGTGTTTTTCAGGGACACCAGGTAGATAAAAGTAAGCACGCCCTGAGCCTGAGTGGGGCCCAGAGGTGAGGTAGGAAAACAGCTCATTCCCTTTGCTTGGGGCCATGTTTCACACGCCGAGGTTCTGGAGCTGAAGGGCCAGATGTGGGGAACACTGTGATCATAGAGTAAGGAGACACCTGTGAGCCTTGGCAAACTGCTCACAGCTGTGTGACCTTGGACCATTTCTTTGGCCCCTTGGGATGAAGAGTTAATTCTTATCAGAAAGGTGTGGCTAACCTCAATGTCTCCATAGGGTCATTGGGAGACCCCATGTGGCCTGTTCCAATGATTGTTAGTCTTGGGTACCGAAAAGGAGTCTATTTTTTTCTTCGTGTTCCTGTTCCAGGTTTGTGGAATCTTCCTTACTCTTTCTCTCTCTACCCTACCCACAGCCAGGACCTGAGCATGTCCTGTGGGTTCTGCCCTATTGGCTCTGCCTTGGCATATTCGGAAGCCCTTTCTACCCTCTGCTCAGCCACAGCCCCAGTCCCAGCCACCATCACTTTCAGGACCCCTCAGTAGCTTCACCAGCCTCCTGCTCTTACACTAGCCTTGGGGTCTGTTTTCAACACAGCAGTCATGAGCAATCTTTCGGAAATGGAAGCCAAATTGTGTCGCTGTTTGAAAACCTTTTTGTGACTCTCCAAGGTGAACGCCAAGACCCTTTAGTGACCCGTCACAGCCCTGTGTAAATGGGCTCCTCATTACTTCTCCCATCTTTCTCTTTCATTCTACCCAGATCTACGGCATCCTTGCTGGTCATGAGCACACAAGGCAAACTCCTGGTCTGTGGACTTTGCGGTGGTCATGCACCCTGCCCCAGACACCTCATAACCAGACCCTCACCTCTTCCCTGTGTTGTTCACTCAGGGTGCCTACTGTCACCACTCTAATTCAGTCAACCTATAGCTTGGCCTTGTGCCCAGCACACCTGACACCCTACCCTTTCCTGCCCCTCCATCGAACCAATTACTTTAAGCATGATACATATTTTATTGATTACACATAACAGTATCATCTCCAGCTGCCACTTGATGCAGGTGCCTTGAGGGTAGGAACAGCCTCTGGCAGGCAGGAGGTTCTCTATGAATGTTTGGATGAGCAGGCAACTTCTTACTTGTGTCTTGTGCCTCACTGGGGAAGATAGAAAGTTACATGATCAGTTTGGAGGCTGTGCTTCAGTTATGTCAAAAATCATAGTTGGGGCTGGAGAGCTGGCTCAGTGGCTAAGAACACTGACTGCTCTTGCAGAAGACCGAGGTTCGATTCCCAGCACCCACATGGTGGCTACAAACTGTCTTTCACTCCAGTTCCAGGGGATTCCAAAACCCTCTTCTGACCTCCGTGGCATTGCACTACATGGGTGCACTCACTTACATGCAGGCCATACACTCATACACATAAAATAAAAGTAATAAATAAAATATTTTTTAAAAAATCATAGTCCTCCATGATCAGTAGGGACATGAAATCGTTTTGGTAGGTCCTGGGGCTCCAGCACCTGTTTCTTTGGGGTTTTCTTCCTTCAGGGCTGGGTGTACCAGTTGACATTTAAAACAAAATTTTAAATTGTTTTGTTTTGTTTTGTTTTTGGTCTTTTTGAGACAAGGTCTCCCTGTAGCCCCAGCTGGCCTGGAACTCACTATGTAGACCAGGCTGGCCTTGGACTCACAGAAATCCACCTGCCTCTGCCTCCACCTCCCAAGTGCTCGGATTAAAGGCATGTGCCACCACACCTGGCCAGAATTTTAATTTTTGAACATACATATTCTTGGGTACACACACATATACACATTTATTTTATGGCACGTAGCGCGGGTGATACTGAGACTGCAACCTTTATGTGAATTGGTATGAACAGTTGGTTAGCTACAAGACTTCATGACTGATCATTAAAAACCAGTTCATGGGAGCTGGGGAAATGGTTCATTCTGTAAAGTGCTTGCCTCATAAGCATGAGGACCTGAGTTTGGATCCCAACACCCACGTAAAAACTGAGGGACAGCGCACACTTGTATTTGAGCACTGAGGAGGTAGAGACAGGAGGATCCCTGGGGCCGCTGGCCAGCCAGCCTAGCCAATTCAGTGATCTCTGTCTTCAGTGAGAGACCACTCAAAAAATAAAGTGGCCTCCCCACACATGTGCACTCACAAGTACAGGTGCCTGTGTGTGTGCACTCACACATGCAAATCAGTTGATATGTTTCGTCCATGTGGCCCTACCAATGTTCATGCTTCTGAGCAATCTTATAATAAGAATTTGCTGAGAGATAATCCCAATAAGCAAATCTGGCAGTGTTTGTTGAATATTTGCCCTGAGCAGAGTGGAGATATGGCCATGTGTGAGACTTTGCCTAAGAGGAGTGACACACGTATAGGGAACAGCTGGCACTCCAGGAAGGGTGGCCACAGTCCCATGGCGTTGGTGGAAGGCACTGATGGTAGTGTGTTAACAGCAAACAATGAGCAGGGACAAATTAAATCTAGTTGGGGGAGGGGAGCCAGTCAATCCTCCAGAGAGGAAGTGATTTTCAAGTTGCCGTGGGGGAGGGTAAAGCTAAGATCCTAATTATACCACTACGGAAATACGATGTATAGGGGCCTGTCCTGGCGCCATCTTGGACATGCCCACTCCAAGATGGAGGCCCCTCCACCCCGACAGAGCTGGAGAATCACGAGGGCCCACGTTTACGGTGCCACCTCAGCCTCTGGCTCTGCTCTCTTATCTCAGAAAGGCATTTCATTCTTTGAGATCAGGCAGCCAGGACCCAAGGAGCTGTTTTCCCTCCATTGTGCAAGCATGACAAATCATTAATTTTTGATTGATTTGCTTAGAATTATGGGCGCCCCAGCATTCTTTCCGCTGCTGAACAGCTGTATAACAAATGAATATATCACTGTGCACAAAAGATTGGAGATCTAAGAGAAGCAATTACATTGGCCGCCCTCCCCCACCCTCACCCCTTCCCGGGCAGTGAAGGGAGGAAATTTTTACCAGAAATTCCTCAAGTGGCTTAAAAAATGCCTTTTTATAATTGAATTAAATCTTTATCTCTTTATCTTTTTCAGCCGATTTCCAAACACACACCAGTTCCCCGCATGCTTGGTTGGGTTTTGTCCATCCAGGAAGAATCTTTAAGAATGAAATTTCAACTTGTGAATTAAGACCAAAATGGAAAAAAAAAGAAGAGAGAGAGCCAGCAAATTCTACCCCTCCTTTTTACATTTTTTTTGGTTGCTGCTATTTCTTTAAGATTTTGGAACTGTACCAGAGCACTAAATGTGACCTCCATAACTTTTAAATTAAGAATTTATGCTGGCTTGAAATTTATGAAATATTTCAGCATGAAAGAAAGCCTTTTTCCCTCAGGAAAATTGAGCAATAAATCACAGCGCAGTGGATTTACTGCCCTAGAGCCAGCAAGAGATAGGATTTTTTTTTTTTTTGCTTCATTCTGAAAAAAAAAAAAAATGTAATCATATAAGACAGCTTAGCTGCTGTCCTCCCACTCTCTAGAATTTTTAATTTCAGCTGTTTCTGCTTGGATTTATTTCCAATATTCCTGCTCGGCTTTTCAATTTCCTCAGTTATTAAATTTTAATTCAGTGCATTAGCATTTAAATTAAAAAAGGGTTTATTTTATCGAAATCGTTGGCCAGCCCCCATCCCGTAGCACACGAATTGCCTGTTTCTGCCATTTGCACAAAATGTGAAATGCAGCTAAATGCCTTACAACTTACATTTGCACAAATTCAGAAATAAAATTTCTGGGTTTGGAATAATATTTTCTTTCCAAGAAAACCCTTAATAAGAGAATGAAAAAGAACAACTTAACATTCATTTGGGAGGGAAGAAGAGGGAGGGGAGAAACCAAAAATAGCCTTGCCCAGGTGCTGGGGAGAAGCTGGGGAGAAAGAATGAATGGAGCTAGGAAAGGGCGTGGGGCACTGGGGAGGGGTCTGGAGACCTCCATCTCTTTACCCATGCAAGAATGAGGAGGGTCTCCCATGGGCCCCTGTTCTGTCTGTATCTCATTGGTCATAGAGGTTGGGTCAACTCAACATAAGAGTGATAGAGATGAGGTGCTGGAGAGATGGTTCAGTGGTTAAGAACACTGGTTGTTCTTGTAGAAGACCCGGGTTTGAATCCCAGCACCCACATGGCAGCTAACAACTGTCCGTAACTCCAGTCCCAGGGGATCCAACAGCCTCTTCTGACCTCCACGGCATTGCGCGACACGGGCGCGCTTACCTACATGCAGGCAATACACGCAAACACATAAAATAAAAATAATAAATTTTTTTAAAAGTTTTAAAAAAAGAGTGACAGATGAAAGGGAGGGATCTGATTGAGCCCTCTGTCGTACCCCCTAACCCATCTTGACCTGTAGGGAGCTTCAGGTGGAGGGGAAGCTTGCCCAGCATTCAAAGTTCTACCCAGACAGAACCAGGGCTAGAAGCTACATCCTTTAGGAGCATGTGGTCTCTTGGCAGAGGATGGCTTGTAACAGCAGTGGTGGATCACATCACCTGAGCTGTCACTGCTTGGGCCCTCCCTGGGCTTGGTGCTACATCCTCATTGTTGTCGTCCTACCCACCTGGCCCACTGGAGACAGCCTTGGGGCTGTGGTGGTCTGGTAGATCCTGTTGAGATGACAACTAGGAACAAAGGGTTCTGGGCAGTCTAGGCTGGCTCTTTGTTTGCCTGCTATGTGAGCTTGTCTAGGGCATTCTATTTTCTAGATCCAATAAATGGTGGCCTCAGTGACTACCTCTGGGCTGTTGATGGTTGTTATTACTGCAACACCCACGCTAAATATTTCTACATGTCACCTTATTTATCTTGTTTGTCTCACACCAGTTGCAAAGACTGTGCTTGTTACGTGCTGTTGTGATAGTGCTATGCTGTCTTGGAGCATCCCACCATGTCATTGCCCATCGATCCTCCATCCCATCGAGGCTAGCCCATATGACCACTGCTGGGAAGTTCTCTAGGCAGGTACTCCTTCCTCCAGCCACCCTAGTATCCCAGTGCCGTCCTTTGGTCTCTGCAAAAGGATTTATTTCAACAACTATTTGAGTGATGGGGTAGTTTTGTCTTCCTCACTCACTTTTACAAGTAAGGGTGACGAGCGGCAAGTACGAAGACGATGACATCAGCTCAGTGGCAGAGAAGCAGGTGGCAACTGTCAGGTGCTCCCCAAAAAGAGCATCTGTCCTCTTGACCTGCCACACGTTCACTGTGTTGGTCTTGGCCAACCTGGTGTAAAATTGTGAAGGAAAGAGGCTGGAGAGATGGCTGAGCACTTGAGAGCTCTTCGGCCTTGCCGAGGACTGGGATTTGGTTCCCAGCACCCACATTGGGCAGCTCACAATTGCCTGTAACTACAGCTCTAGGAGAGTCAATGTTCCTCTTCTGACATCTAAGGATACCTGTTCCCATGTGCTCATACATATATGCAAACACACACATACACATAAATAAAAAATTTTTAATGTGATAGAAGCAGGGGAGACAGCATTCGAGGTGTGTTTAAAACACCCAGAGTCCAGTCTGAAAGGCGAGAGATTTGGAATTTTACAATTTCATAAATCTCACCAGGGTGGAAGCCCTGCCCCAACATCTTCTGCCTTGAAGGATCTGGACGTGAAAGCAGCTTTGCATCTAAGTTTGGGAAATGCAAGGTGTGGGAAAGAGACCATCACTGACCCTTTTCCTTAGCTCCTGTGAAATGACAGCCACTTTCTACCTTTGTCTCTCCTGAAATCACACAGGGTCATTCCCCCCATAACATACATGGTGCCCTTCCTGTACATCCTCAACTTTTCCATTACCTTGTGTGGAAAATGGGGGCTTCATGATAACATTTTGCTCTCCCAAATGTTAGCAGAGGACAAAGGATTCCAAGGTTGAGAAGGTGGCTTTTGGAGTGACCCTGTTCTGGGCTTACAGCTATGGAACTTTAGATACACAAAGTCTTTGGGCCCTTTGTGTCCTAACCTATGGAGTGGGAACCTGAAGAGAACATTAAATGAGAAGAGACATGTATGTCATATGCTGCGAAGTTAGACAAGGGGAGCCAGTGGGGACAGTCGCAGGGACCAAGCAGGTGCTGGATATGAGGCAAGAGGGAGGGGTGGGTACTGTGGAGAAGCAGAAATGTCACTACTAGCTTCCTGTTACTCTCTAGGGCTGAGTGTCACTACTAGATCATCCAATGGATTGGTTTAGTTTTAAAGAAGCTGGAAATCTGGCCTTTGCAGGATGAATCCCTTTATTTTGATATCTTGGCAGTTTGTTCAAATCAAAGTCAGCCATGAGCTTTTGCCAGTTTGCAGCTTCTCATAAGCACACATCAAAAGCCCGCTGCTGTTTTCACTTTGGACCCTCAGCCCTTCACCCACAGCCTGCCATTTGGAAAGCTTGGAAACAGAGATTGTAACTTTGGAGTAGCAGAACTTGACTGAGGACTGAGAAGGCTGAGTGGCATTTGGCTATCACTTAGGAATCCATGCAGGGCGGCAGCATGAATATTTTGTCACAGAAGTAGCAGGGTGCTGCTGGGTTACCGGGAGCTCCACAGACCCTGCCAGGAGTGTTTGAAAATATAGGACACATTCAGTAGGGCTTCCCTCAGCTGGCCAGAGTCTGAATTTGGGAGCATGCACTCTTGAACTTTGGACCAATTATTCTAGGACTCTATGGTTATAAGCACTTTGAGAGAGCCACAGAGGATATTGCCTGCCAGCCAGTGGTGAAGGAAAGTCTGGGCACTGTTCCCATGCCTTTGACCTCCTTTGGCTCCTGCATCAAGGCCCTCTTGAGCCCTGGCCTAAGAGTCATGACCCCAGGTCATTTCCAGTTGGTCCTCTTAAGACTCTAAGCAGCTCCCAAGGCCTTCGTCTCAATCTGAACCAGAATTTTATGATTCTGAAAATTTCATTTGGTCAGCTTTATCTCCCCCATCCCCCTCACCCCTAAATAAAAAGATTAAGGGCTGGCCCTTTCTCGCCTTCCCCTGCTCATAGGGTTGGGGGACAGAATATTTTAACATAATAGGATTTTTCCCCTCCGGTTAGTAGGAATAAATCTGCAGCTACTGTTTTATTGGAAATCCCAGCTGAAAATAAAAGCAGTACAATTCAATCTCAGATTTAACTAGTTACTTACTTTTCACTGGGTCCCCAGGGCCTGTGGTTGCTGAGTTTGTGTTGGCAGTGGGTGCTCCACTGGATTTAAAGAGCCAAGCAAGTGTGGGTGGGGCAGGTGTCCTGACTCCCTCTTGGCACTGGGGGGCAGGTTTTCCAGTCTGGAGGGATGGAGCAGTGGCTTGTGGTCTGCACACCCATCTGAAGCCAGGATGGGTAGAATCTCTTTCTTCTGCCTTGGCTGATGGAGGTGTTCTGGGTTTCTTTTGCAGGCTGACGGAGCCAGTGCAGCTGGACGGAAAAGCACGGCTAGCAGGTACGTCCCGCCCTTCCCTGCCTTGGCCTTTGTCACTGAAAGGGCAAGAAGACTGACACATCCTCAAAGTTGTGAGCTGCGGGGCAGCATTTCCCGTGTGTCCTCTGCGGATGCTGACTCATTTGAGAACTTAGCCAATGGATGCCCAAGTTGGAGTGAGCTTAGGGATGAAATATAAACTTGGAGCCCAGTAGCTGCAGAGGGAACTTCAGGGTGCCAGCCCCAACTTTGTGGCCTTCCTCAGGCCCCTTGGTTGGGCCTTGTGCTCCTTTCCCGAACCAGTCGCTTCAAAGCAGTGGAATATTCCATGCACCAGACCAATCTCACCCTTGGAGTCAGCAGGAGATGGGAGGAGGAGGCCAGAGGTGAACTGGGCTAGTGTGGCCAGAGAAGAGAGAAAGATATACCAACGAGCCCAGGCTGTGCCGTCTCCACAGTCAGCACTTGGTGGATTTAGCGCTGCCACTGTGCCTTGGGTAGAGCTGGAGTGACCATGTGACCTTCATTTGAGGCCTTGGAGGCAGAAGAAAGCAAAGGACATACATACAGTATGGGCTCACCTGCTAGACTGCAGATTCACATTTCAGGTGCCGCTCAGAGGTGTTTGCGCTTCAGCCCCCAAACACCAGCTCTTTAAGCTGTTGATAATAAATTCTGTGGGAGGGTTAAAGAAGGTTCTTTGTGGCCGGTTGGAGAATATGGATTAAACAAAATCAAGCACTTTTCTTTGCTGTGGGATGTTTTGCTCTTTGATGTACTAAGTGTACAGGCTTGCGTGAGGAAGAGTGGGGAGAAAGGATGATGGTGCCATGTTTTTCAAACCTAATGAACTGTGGAACCCTTTCATTGAGATTTACCCATTGAGTGTGTATTCCTCGGAACACACTTTGAGAATAGTTAGAGAGTGGGTTCTTTGAGCAGAAGGGCCCTGTGTTTGGCTTTGTGTTTGAGAGCCTTTTGAGGGGTAAATCGGAGGTCACTAACCCAGAACAGAGATGTCCTTGCAACC
This sequence comes from Nannospalax galili, assembly GCF_000622305.1. Taxonomy (NCBI): domain Eukaryota; kingdom Metazoa; phylum Chordata; class Mammalia; order Rodentia; family Spalacidae; genus Nannospalax; species Nannospalax galili. The sequence continues at coordinate 9,381,054 of NW_008338996.1, read as the reverse complement.
CATGTGACCTAGTAAGGACTGGGATGATGCTTCACACTTTGCAGGTCCTGTGGCCTTCTATGACAGTTTCTCATCAGCGTTGTAACGTGAAAGCACCCATCCTTGATGCGTTAATACACACTGAAGGGGCTCTGGGTTTCCCACCCTGAGTTGCCTCTTGGCCTTTACTTAGAATGAGCTTTTCTTTGCCCCCCCCCCATGGTTAGTGGCCTTGGTCTTTCAGGCCCCCTGAAGAGCTTTCTCTGACTCCTTATTCAAGGTGGCCCGTGGCTCATGGCCTGTTTTCACACAAGTTATTTCATGTACTCTTGTGCATCTGTTTCTCTGAGCCCTAGCTCCACAGGGAAGGGCCTGGGCCCATCTTAATAGCTGTGGGCCAGGGCCACAAGGAAACGCAGTAAATGTTGATGGGAGGAGTGTGGTGTAAGAGAGGGGAGAAGTGAGGTGATACAGGAACAGAGAGTGTGGGCTGGAATGGAGGGGAGCTGTGTAGTTTCATTTCTGTTCTTGTGATAAAATATCCTGAGAAAAAGCAGCTTAGGGGAGAAAAGGTTTATATTAGCCCATGATGCCATGTCACAGCCCATTATTATAGGGACATCAAAGCAGCAGGAACTGGAAGCAGCTGGTCATACCACATCTGTAGTCACAAGCAGAGAGAAATTCGTGTTTGCATGCATGCTTGCACTCAGCTTGATTCTCCTCTCTTACACAGTTTAGGACCCCTTGCCTAGGGAACTGTGCCACCCACAGTGGGCTGGGTCTTCCCACATCAGTTAACTTAATTAAGACAGTCCCCCACAGACATGCCTACAGGCCAACCCAATGTAGACTGTCCCTCATTTGAGACTTTTTTTCCCAAGTGATTCTGGGTTGTATCAAGGTGACAAAGCTAAACATCCCAAGAGCTCAGATCAGGCTGTTGACCAGGCTTAGCTTGTGCACATCAGTGGTAATGCTCCTGGCCAACAGTGCCCAGAGTACAACTTTTCCTGGAACCAGGGCGTGGGCTTCGTGTATTGGTAGTATGTGAGGCTGTGGCCTACAGGCCAGTGGTAGCTCTTGGAAATGCTCTTGGATCAGAAGTTCAGGGCTGGAAGGGGGAGTTTGTCTAATCTACACTCTAATTGTTCATGTGGAGCACTAAGGCCTTGGGAAGGAACCACCCAGTTCACATTCATCAGGACAGCGAGAGGCTGCATCAGAACTGGATCTTGTCACAGCTGGTACTTTCTTCCCTGCGTAGCTCTATGCTCAAATGAGGGTCTAGCCCACTGCTCCCACCTCCTTCCATGCCTGTCTTGAACTTGGCCATACTAGGCCCAGCGCTGTGTGCTGTGTACTTGGATGGATTGGGTGCTGATTTATCCAACCGACTTGAGTGGCCTCTACATGCCAGGCACTGCTCAAAGTGCAAGTCCACAGCAGATAACAGAGAGGCAAAGCTACATCCACCCAGTGGGGATGGGGTCCTTATCTTCACCTTCTGATATATTAACCGCTCCCACTCCAGACCATACAACTGGGTCACTGTAGCCAGAGCACACATGCACCAGTTTTCCCACAGTGCTAGTGGTAGTGGTTGTGCATTAAGTATCACCAGCTTACAACTGCAGTCAGTAGAGGAAGAATGTGGAGATTGATTATTGATGCCTGCGCAGGGAGGGGTTGGGAAAAGTGTCATGCATGCTGTCTCTCTCTGATCAGCTTAGGCTCTCCATTACATGTACTTAGGGACTGAAACTCACGTGAGGGAGGTACTTGTAATATTCTAGCTTTTCACTGTGGAAGCCCAGGTAGAGGGGTTAGACAAATGCTCAGTTGAAAGCATGTAGGAGGGCCAAGATATCTACTGGGTCTGACATCCTTTCTGTGTGACTTGCCTGCTGTGTCCCTCTTCATTCACCAGGTGAAAGACTTAGTTAACATTAATTCAGCCACCTGTTAGACTCTGAAGAACGTAGGGCCTGTTTAGAAGGTGAAAAAGCTGGGCCTGGTGATGCAGACCTATAATCGTAGCTACTTGGGAGACCGAGGCAGAAGAATTGCAAGTTCAAGTCCTGCCTGGATTGAGTTCAAGGCCAGCCTGAATAACTTAGGGAGACCGTATCTCAAAATAGAAAAAGAAAGGAAAGTGAAAGGAAATGGAAAATTGGGGGCTCCCAGGAAAATATATATTGATTCTGTGATTAGAACTTCCCCTATCCTTTGAGAGGGACCACATGATATATCTGTTAGTAACTTGATGTTCCCACAAGTGACTGACACATCAGAGCACTAAAGGAATGTCAGCCGTGGCCTTGGGTAACACCTCTAGGGACTGTGACCCTGGCCAGGTAGTATGTGGAAGACACTGTGGACTGTTAGAGCTCAGTGAGCCCATTTCAGATGGAGAAATGGAGGTTTTGAGGCCCTGCAAAGTCAGACAGGCTAGAGGGCTGTGGGCAGGAATGACCTTGAAGTATGGCTGACCGCCCCCTGCTGCAGGCCTGTGCTCTTAGTCTGTACCAAGCCCTCTTTCTTCCCTGAGCCTTCCTTTTGGCCTGGAGCACCCAATTTTGTTATTTCTCCTGAGGGCCTCCGGCTAACCCCCAAAACCAACAGTATGGGCTGCTAAGGAATTAGAGTTAAATTGAGGGGGACAAGGAGAGGCGGTATTCCTGATCGAGGGAACAAGCTCAGTGTGGTTTGCAGTGCTTCCCTGTAACCCAAGCCAGGCTGCTTTTACAAGCCCTGTGATCCAGTACTCAGGTGAATGCTAACCTGGTGTGCAGGTTACGAAGCAGGTAGCCCCGTGGCAGCCAAACCTCATTCGTTCCAAGGGGCATGGGGACTTCAGGGCCTTACTGTGGAAAATTCTAAAGGAAATGCAGGCTTTGTAATTAAGCAAATGTGACTCTAGGCAGTGCTGTCGTGAACTGTGTCCTTTGGGCTTACTGAAGGTTTTCAGAATGGACTCCTGATCTAGGCCAACCCTCTAGACAGCCAAAGATAGGGAAGGGTCAGTGGCTTACTGTATCCTTGAATGTGCTGGGTACTTAACACATGAAGAGAATGCTGAAGTGGGGGAAGATGGTAAAGCCAGTTCTCTCCATCCATCCGTCCATCCATCCATCCATCCATCCGTCCATCCCATAAGTAGTTACCAAGTGCCTACATGCTGGGGTTACGGCAAGACCTGCTCTCACAGAGCAGGTTCTGGTGGGAATGGTACAGATGGAACAAATATATAAAATACGTGCTTGTTGGACGTACCGAGGGCTATGAGGAAAGAGCAGAGAGGGTGAGGAGCCTGGGAGAGGCTGTTGCCACTTTAGTTTGCATGCTGTCCTAGACAGCTTCTCTATTGCTATGATAAAACACCCTGACCAAGATCAACTTGGGGAACAAAGGGTTTATTTGGGTTACAAGTCCTGATCACAGTTCATCATTGATGGAGACCAAGACAAGAATTTGAGCAGGGCAGGAACCTGGAGGCAGGAGCTGAAACATAGTCTACAGAGGAACACTGCTTACTGGCTTGCTCCTCTGGCCTGTGCCTATTCTACTTTCTTACATAATTCAGGACCACCTGCCCAGAGGTGTAGCACCATCCACAATGGGCTGGGCCCTCCTGCATCACTCAAGTCAAGAAAATGCCTCAGACGTTCCCAGAGGAAAATCTGATAGAAGAAATTCCCCCAATTAACATTCCCTCTCCCTAGATGTGCCAAGTTGAGAGCCAGAGGCCACCCTGACAAGTGCTTAGTCAGGAACGGCATCACCAGGGAGATGACTCCTGAACAAGGACCTGAAAGAGATGAGAGACTGAACCAAGCAGTCCTTTGGGGGAAGTGGATTCCAGGCAGAGAGAACTACAGGTGCAAAGGTCCTGGGGCTGGAACGTATCCTTTGCATCAGAGCAACAGTTAGGAAGGTGCAGCTGCCTAGGCCTTTGAAGAGTTTTTCTGTTCGTTTGTTTGTTTGTTTTTGGTCTTTTTGAGACAGGGTCTCCTTGTAGTCCCAGCTGGCCTTGAACTCACTTTGTAGACCAGGCTGGCCTCGAACTCACAGAGATCCGCCTGCCTCTGCTTCCCAAGTGCTGGGACTAAAGTTGTGTGCCACCATTCCCGGCTTGAAAGCTGTTTTTAAGACTTTGGCCATTACCGTGTTTGGCATCAGGGGCCAACTGAGAATTTTGAGTAGAGATGACATGTTTGGTTTTAAAAGAATCGTTCTGGCTTCAAGAGGAGAGTAGCAAGGGCAAGATGTTAGAAGAGACAGACAGGACTGTGGAAGGTAGGTTAGACATTAACTTGTAACATGCTGTTTGTTTTTAGCTCTGAGGACCCTGAGTGGGAGAAGCCCACATCTGAAAATATACAGCCTCCTGTTGGTCCTGGGACAGCCCCAGAATGGTTGGTCAGGTCCCCGTGGCCCCCTCGCTCCATGCCCCTGGAACTCCCCATGTGGTCTGTTGGGCATGTCCCTTGCCCTCACCTTAACTATGCTGACCAAAGCTACTTTGATTGAATTTGGAGCTCACAGACTGCCTGGGTTCAGATCCAGGTGCTGTGGCTGCCTGGTTGTTACCTGACCTCCCTGGGTTCAGATCCAGGTGCTGTGGCTGCCAGGTTGTTACCTGACCTCCCTGCATTTCAGTTTCCTGCACATTGGGCATTGTGTTAGTCCCATGTCACAATGTCCACAGGGATTCAGTATGCTAGTAACATGTATGCCCAAGGCACAGTGCCTGGCCATAGTAGATGATCAATAAACATCTGCTTCCGTCACCACCATACTGGCTGGATTCCAGTTCTGGAAGGGGATAAAAAGTGATGACAATTGCTTTCTCTGTAAAGCTGGATGTCGGGGAGAGAGGGAAAAGGTTCTTAAGGGCCTCTGGGCTCTGTCACTATGCCTAGCGCTTCACACATACCTCCTTTGCTCCTCTGAGGCTGTGCCTAGTGTCCTTCTCAGAGGCAATTGAAGATGAACTTATCTGAGGTCACCCAGAGAGTCAGATGGCTTTGGGCCCACCAGAATCCTCCCCTTAAAGTCAAGGCCTCTTACCAGTGGACCATTTAATCATGACCACATGTGTGAGCCTGCAAAATTATTCTTTAGAGAGCAATTCTTGTTTAGCATTTTGGTTTTCAGCAGTAAAATAAAAGTAGTACCAGGAAAATGTACTTCATTAGCACCAAGGTCCACTGTCAGCCCAGCACTAGTGAAAGGCAGTGGTTTTGGCAGAAAAGATTAAGAATTGACATGTTTTAGTCAGGAGGCTTCATCTTCTGGACTCTCCGCTTCTACTCCTAGGGATGGAGCTTGGATTTAATATCCAAAAATAGCTCTTCTCCTCCCCCACCCAAACCCTAAGTGAAGTGTGTGTCCCAGACCCTCACCAGTTGCAGGCTGACTGTGAGGTGTGTGCTTTCAAGGGCCTGGTGGCTCTTCTGGTGGGCAGAGTTCACTCTTGTTGCTGTTAAACCTAGACTCTGTAAGTAGTACAGATTCTAGAAAGTTCATATGCAGCTCTTGTTATCTGCTGGAAACAGCCAAAGAAAGGCAAAACCTAACTCTCCTGTATCAAAATCCATGGGTCATTTTCACCAAAGGTCATTTGAGTTTGGGTTAACGTTACACAGAGAATTGAGCAGGGTCTTGCTGGAATTTCACTTGCCTCCCCACCTGGCACTGACCTGTGTGTGTTCTATGAACAGGGTGCTGTTCCTGGGAACTTGGCTCTGCTAAAAGGAGAGGAAGTACCCTCAGCTAAAACTTGTCCCCATCCTATTGAGACCATGATGGTGAAGAAGGAGGGTCACTCCACCCTACCGCCACCTTCGGGATCATTCCTGCTTGGTTCTCACACGGTGAACTAGGCTGCAGTGTGTCCCTCGTCTCTGCCCTCCCCTTTGGTGCTGGCTGGAGAGTGGCCATGGCCGCCACTCTGTTTGCGCTCATAGGTGCTGAATTTTTCTCTGGTACTTTCTTGTAGAAAGCATCCCACTAATGGGCTGAGAGGCCAGCCTTTTCATAGACTGAGCAAACTTCTCACTTTTTTTTTCTCCTCTGTAGGAACTAGAGAAAAGAGCTATTTGTTGGGTCCCTCCCTGATAAGGACAGGTATTCTGTGGTATCTGGTGGGATAAGGGTGGTCCAGGACCCCCCACCATCACTCCAAGGATGCTGAGTCCCTGGAGGCTCGGGTTCCTCCTGTAAAATGTGTTGTGTTTGCATGTGACCTACGCACATCCTTCCGTGTACTTTGAATCGCCTATGGATTATTAGTAACTTGTGCAGTTAAATGTCACGTGAGTCACTGCTGGTCTGCATGGCTTAAGGACTAAGAAGGATAAAAGTCTGTCCTTGTCCAATACACACACAGTTTATTTTTCTGAATATTTTTGGTCTGCATTTGGAATCTGGACATGGAGCCCCAAGAGACAGAGAGCCAACTGTATGTGGTGGGCTGCCTGGTATCTAGCACCCATCTGTCCTTTAATCTTCTGAACTACCTTAGCGGTCATCCCTGATAACACATGAAGCACGGGGCTGTGTGCAAAATACAGAACACAGCAGCAAACTACACATCTAGTTTCTCATCCTCAGACCCCTCGTGAAGACAGGCCATGTGGCTAGCAGAGGGGCAGAGTCTTGTGGGTCTGAGGGCTACATGCCTGGGCTGGGTGCTCCCTGAAGAGTGTTGCTCTCAGAGCTGGCTGGATGCTACAAGCCTGAGGTGTATCACCCACTGGTCTTAAGGTCTGATGGAAGGAAGGAAAAGAGGAAGAAGAGCCAGAAATGGCGGTGCACACCTTTATTCCCAGCATTCACGAGGCAGAGGCAGGCGGGTCTCTGTGAGATTAAGACCAGCCTGGTCTACATAGTGAGTTCCAGGCCGCTATGGCTACAGGGAGACCTTGTCTTAAAAGGAAAAAAAAATACTACTAATGCTTGTCCCTTGTTTTGGCCTGGCCTGGGCCAGCTTTCCAGATGCCCTGGGACTTATGATGGAGGCTCCCATCTTTAACCTGAGTGCCACACTGACTGACTCTTTGCATTTGTGTCTTAATGGGGTTGCCTGAGACTCTTGCTTTCCCCCACTTTAGTTTTCAATTAACCAGGGAATTTTCTCTTAATATTTAAATCTGAATTCTGTCTCTCTGAACTGCAATATTACCCAGTGTTGTGGCTGACTGACACCATGCATTGAAGAAAATTAAGTGCCTAAGAATTATCTCAAAGTAATGATGTATTTATGCATTGTGGGTTATTTTGAGTTTCTAGACTGTTAAGAGTTGTTTAATAAGTTAATAGTTTTAGTCTATTAATCTAATCTTTTCATCTTGACTATTTATTAAAATATATCAGTGATACATGACAGAAATGGAAACGTAGACAATTTGGAGGATGATGAAGGGATGGGCGATAGAGCAAGGATTCAAAACTTGGGCAGAATAGTAAGTACTGGTCCCCTCACCCAGTCAGAAGTCTGTCTTGTGGCTATATATCCAAAGGACATGCCATAGCAATTAGCTACTGGAGCACAGGTCTGAGAGAGGTAGAGGTCAACCATGAACACCAAGCCTAGGCAGTTTTCTCTGAGGAAGAGACAAACCGTCCACTCCACTCTGTCTTGGTGGGGATGTGGTTATCCATAAGTGGCTAATGGATGATTGGTCCTATGAGGATTCTAAGGAGGCGGCAAAAAATATGATATGGCCCCCACCTCTGGGGCTCTGGATGATAGCCACACATTTATGTGTTCATTGAGTCACAGGTGTTTACTGTTCTCTCTTCTTTTGAGAAGTGAAGGCAAAAACGATCGAGTTGTTTAAAATTCCATCTTTGGAGTCAGGCTGACCTGCATAGAATTTTATTTCTGTCACTAGGAAGCTTAGAGACCTTGAAAACATCACTTGGGCTTTCTAGTACCTGCCTTCTTGCCTATAATAGAGAAAGTGTCTACTATAAGGCATCATGCAGGACAGCAAGGGAGTCTGTATGGCATGGTGTGCTGCAAATGGACTTCATAGCCAAGTCATAGAGGTCCGCATCATCACTCTCCGTGAAGGGCATGCCACTCAAATCACCACAGCATCACCACTGGCCCCCACCTCTGCCTAGTGTGCTGATGTGTTGAAGTCTGGTTGTTTTCTGTTTGTATAACTCAGCAGACTTTGGTTGCCACCTGGCAGGGGCCAGGCACAGCACACAAGACCAGCTGGTTGGAACTCTGGCCTCTGGGTGTCTCTTAGTCACACGGAAGTGGTTAGGGGTATGTGAGGGCTTGGAGCAGGGCACATTAGGAGCAGAGAGAAGAGTTTCCAGAACACTGGAGTGAACATCCAGGCTCCTCCTGCCTCATTAGGAAGGGGGCTTTCCTATCCCCTGCAGGTCCCAGTCTGTGCTCATTGCTGTTCGTCATGGTGACTCTGCAGTCTGAAGAGAGTGTGTCAGTGTATTACCAGGGACCCTAGTGTGACATTTCTGAAGAGTGCTGCTTCATCTGGGAGAGTAAAGCTTATGCTGGTACCAAAGGATCAGGATTCACTCATTCACAAAACTGGCCTCCGTGGAGCCACTCCAGCCCACATTACACCAGGGCTGCTTGCAGAGGACATCCCTCCACTCAGTTCCGAATATTCTCAGAAGCAGGGCACCATCGGTACTGACAGCAATGGACTGGCCAGAGAAAGGGCTTGGCAGTGTCAGAGGCTATAAGCTCTGCCATTGGCCCTTCGAGATTCTCTTGGTGAGCAGGGTCTCAGCTGGCTTCTGCGGTGTGCCACCACTGTCCTGGGTACATTGAACCAGTGAGACCAGTCCTGTCTTCTTGTAGCTCACGTTGTAGTCTGGAAACAGATGGTAAAGCAGACAAAGATGTTGGCTATACTGAGGATCCATAAATGAGTTTTGAATCCAGGAGTGATATGACCTGGCTTTTAAGTGACCAGATCATCCTGGCTGTCCAACACAGATCCTAGGGCAGTGGGCAGGAAACTTCCATGAGGAGAGTACAACCAGTCAAGGGGGAAAGGGAGATGGCTCCAAGCAGAGAGGTGACCGAGGTTTCAAGGAGAGGTCGGGTTCAAGACACACTTTGCAAGTGGACTTAATGGGATTTGCTGGTGGGATTGTGGGTTGCGGGTGAGGAATAGTGAAATGTGAGGATCAATCTGACGTCCAGGCATGAGGTGCTGAAGGGCAGACTCGCTGTGCATTAGCTAGAGTGGGGAGGACTGCAGTTACGGGATTGTCTCTCACTGGGTGTCGTGGGAAGAGCAGGACTGGCTTCCTGTGTTAGGGTGAAAAACAAAAACAATTAAGAATCTGTTAGATTTGAGACAACTATTAGGAGGTGCAGGATAGGGGTCCAGTAGAGGGCAGGAGGCAATCCTAAACTGGGTATAATCCAAGATTTTTTATTATGTAATCAATATTTTAAAACATGAAAGCTGGAGGTGGGTGTGATCATACATGGTACACTCATGTGCAGGTGGAGGCTGAAGCATAAGGTTCACAAGTTCAAGGCCAGCCTGGGATACATACTAAAACTTTGAGACAGGCAAGCAAACAAAAATAGTTTGAGCGTTCATGAGCTCACTAAGAGGATGAGCATGGGCTTCCTTGGGGCATGCTCACGTATAAAGGGGTGTGGAGATGACGGATTCTGCAAAGGACCCACGTAAACAGAAGGTGAGAGGACCCCAGAGCAAAGGGAGAGGAAGAGCTGGGTGGAGAGTACAGGGAGGGATGGCAGATGGATGGCAACTGGAGGACTTGGTCTATGGTCAGTCCCTGCAGTAGAGGACCTGGTCTGTGATCAGCCCCTGCAGCAGAGGACCTGGTGTGTGGTCAGCCCCAGAAGCAGGGTCGAACAGCATGCTGTACATGTGTCAGTCCATTTCAGATTTCCACATCTGTGCATTCATGGAGAGCTTAGTTAAGCACAGCTTGAGTCTTAACGAAGTTTTATTCTGGGGTGAGTTAAGTTTATATGATAAAAGGAAAACCTTTCCCCCTCACCTTTAACACCATTTCAGATGAGTGAAGTGGCACCTTTCCAGGAAGCAGGGTGGTCCTCATTGAGTCTGGCTGCATAGATGGATGCACTGCCCCTCCCCCCATCTTGTAGAGAGACAGGCATCCTCTATGCTGGTCTCTATGTAGACTTTAAACATCCCAGACTCCAGTTCACTTGTGTTCAGGTATGGGAACTGAGTCCCAGGAGCCTGACATGTTAGCATTGTGCCTGTGGTCCCAGCTACTTAGAACGCTGAGGCTAGAGGATCATGTGAGACCAGTCTAGGTAACAGTGAGACCCCCATCAAAAAAGTCAAATAAGTTTTCAAAATTCAGTCCTTGGGAGAGCAGCCCAGGGAATCTGCTGTGAAAACAGGCTTCAAGTCCTGGGGTCTGAGGATTTCTCCATGTATTGCAATTTGATAGAATATCGCATGTCAGTATTTTTGGTCAAGTGATATAGAAATTGTGCCCAAGAACAACACTGTCTGGCTCAGGCATCTAAGATTACCTGGAACATGTCCTTCAGTATGCCCAGAAATAGCACGCCTTTGGGTTTTGATCTGCTGGTGAGTTACTAGATGGCATTGCCTTAGGCTGTGGGTTTCGTGATAATTGTACTAGGATAGAAAGCGGAATTGTTTTTGCATTAAGCTCATTATCATTAGAAGTTGTATGGCCTTAGGCATGCCCTTCATTCAGCCATGTGTATTGAATTGCTGCTGTGTGCCAGACCCTCCTTATTCTGGGGCCGGGTGCTCTTGTGTGCTGTGGGTTCCCCATCCAGCTACAGGATTTGGAAACTCAGGTGTGATGGGTGGTGCCAGATAGGATGGGTTAGGTATGTGCACTTGAACTGTCAGATAAGGCTTAGAGGAGATTTGTTTTGAGAGCGTCATGCAGTCTTTGGACAAGTAGCAGGCAGCTCTGGATAGCAAGATGAGCAAGAACAAGGGGAACGAGAATTGAATGGAAGAGAGAGCGGGATTTACAGACTTTGCTGCTTCAAGCCATTGCTTCAAATTTACTCCTCTATGTGTGTTCATTTCCTGTGACCACTCTGACAAACTACAGCAGTCGCTCCTGCTCACGATTTCACTTTCTGTGGTTTCAGAACAGTGTCTAAAAGTAGTCAACAGAAAATTCCAGAAATACGTAGTTCGTATGTCTCCAGTGACTTCCTGTTCTGTGTGACTTGAGATCTCATGCAGTCATGCTTGGTTTGCTTAGGACATGAGTCAGAGTTACCCACACTGTCTGCTGCTTACCCTTCTCATCCATCCTGGTTCCCAGTTCCGTTGTCTCATTGGCCCAGTGCTGTGTTTAAGTAACCCTAATTTCACTTAATAATGTCCCTGAAGCACAAAGCAAAGAAGGCCCGAGTACAGCAGAAGGACAGGGCAACTCTGGTGCCATGTGACATCACTGTGAAGCGCCTGGAGAGACTCAGCACGACCTGGGCTTCAGGAACACAGTAGGAAGTCTTGACCACATCCCTCACAGAGAAATGGGGACTTCTGCACAGCAAAGTGGGTTTCTTAGATCTGTGGAAGTTTATTTCTTTAGAGTATTTGGGCCAGAAGTCAGAAATCAAGGGGCCAACAGGCTCACACCTACTAGGGAGGCCTTTGGGGTGTTTTTTCTTTTTTTTTTTTTTTTTTTTCCTGCTGCTGGTGGCAGCCAGTGTTCTTGTCTTGTGGCCACGCTTCTGTCTCAAGTGTCTCTGCTCACTGGTTACTGTAGAGCCCACTGATTAATCCAAGGATGAACACAGTCCCAGCATCCTTACTCATATCTATAAACACTCTATGTTCAAAAAAGAGCAAATTCACGGGCTGGGGCGATGACTCGGTGGATAAAGTGCTTGCCACACAAGCATGAGGACCAGAGTTTGGATTCCCAGCATTTAGACAAAAGCCAGGATGGGCAGGGTAACCCATCTGTAATCCCAGGCCTCACACAGGAGGTGGAGAAAGAGAATCCCCAGAGCAAGCAATCTCGCCAGACTACCTGACCAATCAGCAAGGTCTGGGTTCAGAGACCCCACCTCAATAGATAAAGAGAAAGATGATCATACATCAACTTCTGGCCTCCACATGCACCAGCACAGACATGCACAAACACATATGTGTGAACACACACGAATGCACGACACATACACAAGCAATAAGAAAGAGCACACATAGATTATGGGATTAGGGTATAGACATATCTTTTGGGGAGCCACGGATAACCCCATGACAGGGAGGAAGAAGTTCAAAAGTGTATAGAGAGCAAGCAGAAAACAAAGTTGTGCCTGGAGGAAGATGGAGGAAATGGGTCTTAGGGTCCTAAAGCCACCCTCACCACCCCAGCCTTGATGGTGCTTTTGCGTTTTTGCTTCGGAACCCCTAGGCCCCCAGAGAACACACTTTGTGAACAATTGCCGGTGAGGTGGGTCTAGGTTCTCAGCGCCTCATTGGATGGGGACCCATTTGGTCTCGCTTCTTTCCAGGCAGTCTGTGCACGCAATAACCGGTGACCAGGGATAGCAGGTACTTACTGAAAAATATCCTTTTAGTGCCCATCTTTGGATTTTATGTTGAAGTGTGACTCGGGTTAAATATAAAATTCACAGCATATCTTGAGCAACTATTTTGTAGTTATCTATATATAAATCTATTTTACAGCGACACAAATAGAATAGATTATGGAGTGTCAGCATGTAGATAGATTCCGAATGCTTTTTCCCTAATATACCTAATGATTCGTGCTGAGAATATCCAAGGGCTCCACTGTACATTTAAATGGATATAATTAAAATAATGAGCTCTATTTTAAAAAATGATATATGAAAAAAAATTTAAAGAAGTTAGAAGAAACTGCACCACTAATTCAAAGTGATCTAAGTACTTCTGTGATGCCTTTGTTATTAGGACACCTAATTAAATGCGGAGCAGCTGAGAAAAGCAACGTTTGGGCTTGTAAATCTACACGTAGAAGTCAGGGAAGAGCGGGAGTTGCCCGTGTCCTTGATGCTGCCAACATTTTCCGAGGGAAGCGGTGGTTCTATGCTGTGCAAGCCTGTGAGAGAATGCATTCACATGGTCCCTTGTCCTCTGTGGGCTAAGGTAGGGGTCAGGCCGCTTATACGGCAGTCAGCCGTATTTCCAGCTCTTATTTATTTAGGATATGGGTGGAACTCAGGGGAGTCTGTCTCACTGCCCTTGTGAGGAAGCCATTCTCTGCTTCCCACCGAGTAGGGCACCAAGTAGGAAGGGCAGTGGACAGGGAGTCAGGAGATGATTCAAAGCCTGGATCCTGGGCTTTGCTCCATGTGCTGAGTCTTCCCGAAGTATATTTCGGCGCAGGCAGATGGATATGGGTACCACAAGTGAGGGTCCACGTGCTGGCCCAGTGGGCCCTTGGGAGGCACAGCAGGCTAAAGTCCCAAATGCAGCTTAGCAGGAGGGAAGCGTTCTTTTGGTCACTCACTAAGCATGTATGGCATTTAAGGAGCATCCACTGTGTCTGAGTGCTTGCTGTATGCAGTGGTTTGCAGACTGCTGTTAGGTGTGTACAATGGGCGAGTTGTTAATGGGTGAGACATTTTCAGATAGCAGACAGGGCTGGGCTGCAAAGTAATAGAATAAGGGCTGACCTGGAGGCTGGACAGTGAAGTCAGAAAGGGGACAGCTGTGCCAGGAAGAATTCATAAACATGCATGAGAGGATAGGATAGTTGGTAGAAGTCACTGGTGTAGGAGAGATGTGACAGCCACAGAGGGAGTACGGCTCCTGAAGGCTTTGAGTGGCAAGAATGACGTCATGAACCATGTCGTTATCATAATGACAGCCCCACTCTGTGCCAGTGCCCCAGCTCCTTACAGATCCCCTTACCTGTGCCTGCAGCTGGCAAAGGTCATGGTCTTCCTCAGGGAGGGCTTTTGACTCAGTGTTGCAGAGTATGTAGGTCGGCAGGTAAGAGCTACACAGTATGACTCCACAGCTCCTCCTGCCTCCCATGTGGCTTGGTACCTCTTTGCAAGCCAGAAGGGACACAAGGTCTTGTCCAGGAAAATAGAGCTGAACTTTAGAACATGGGGGACAGGCCTCTGTCCCATAGTCCAGCATGGTAGAGTTGGGGTTTGGAGCCCCATTGTTTAAATTCAGTGTCCACACCTTAGCTATAAGGCATGTATGAGTCTTCCCTTGCATCTTCTGTACTCTCTGTGCTAATCTGTTTTCTGTTACTGTAACAAAATATCCAAGGCTGGGTATTTTGTAAAGAAACGAGATTTGTTCAATTCACAGTTGGGGAAGTTCAAGAGTCAGCATGAACTCAACTCTAGTGAAGCCTCCTGATAGATGGGGAGACAGGCTCCAAGGCGGGGTGATGGGACCAGGCTTCTCAGTAGGGAAGTCGCAGCCACTGTTTGTGCTAGTCTCCTTGGACGGTAGTAGTAGAACGTCCCAGCCTGGGTAGTTAATGGAATACTAGACATATCCTGGAGGCCAAGTCAGGAGTCAGCTGGCTTGGACTCTAGGGAGAACCACTACCAGCTTGAGACAGCCACTTTCACCCTGTGTCCTGACTCGGAGGAGAGTGCCTCTTGCTATATTTATTTATTTGTCTCGTGGGGGAGGGGTGTGCCATAGCACCCGAGTGGAGGTCAGAAGACAACTTGTGGGAATCAGTTATCTCCTTCCATCATGTGGGTCACGAGGATGAAATGCAGGTCTTCAGGCTTGGGGACAAGCACTTCTACCCACTTAGCCTTTCCACTGGTCCAAGAGTGCTTCCTGTAAAATGGGTAATCCAGTCATGAAGGCCCTACCCTGGTGACCTCATTTAACCATAATTCCCTCCAATCATTCCAACTCTGGTAAAAGTCACATTGGAGATTTGGAAATTAACATGGGAATTGGGGAGGGGTCATTGCTGACCCAGAACACCTCCCAAGTGGCCTTTCTCTGTGCCTCCCTTGTTAGCAGACCCTCCTGGGCTCTCTCTTGGCTCCCGCTCTGAGAGTCATCTATGGCTGCAGGGTCAGCACGTAAGTTAAGCACATTGATCTTGTGGCTGATGGAGGTGCTAAAGTCCAGAGAGAAGGGGCTTGCATAGGGCCACATGGCAGGGTCCCTGCAGATCCAGGACCCTGCTTCCACATGCCCGGGGCTCTGCCTCCAGGCCCTGCTACCTCTTGGCTTGCCATCTGGCTGGGCCTGAGTAGGCCTTGAGTCTGGGCTTCTATGAGCAGTGTAAAGGTTGGGGGCAGGGCTGGGCAGTATCCCTGAGCCAGAAGTGAGACTTGCTTTCCATCTTGTACCTGCCTGACCTTCCTCACCTCCCAAACAGAAGTCGTGATAGTTCACCTGTTAGAAGGATGTGGGACCCTTAGGATGACACAGAAAATCATGCTGAAAAGAAAGTGACTCAGGTGTGGGTGCCAGAGCCTTGGCTCCATTCATTCACCACCCACTGCTTTTGTGGGTGGCCTGGGAAAGTCACAATTCTGTTCTGAGCTCAGTGTCCCCTCATCACAGAATTCCTGAACACGCCAAACTCCCTGCCCAGCTTTGTCAAACCTCAGTCTCCTGAGTTTTCTGGTGCTTGACGAGCCACCTGTGCTGAATTGTTGACTGCAATGATGTCTCTATCACCAGAGCCTCTTGGGATGGGAGTTTCCCTCTGTAAAGCGGGAATAGGGAAGAGCTTGGGTGAGCTCTGTGGCCCTGCTGTCAAGGAATAGGAGAAGAGTTCACAAGACATGTGGCCTGTTCAGATCATCAAAGCACTCACTGCTCACAGTGCCACTTGAAGACCAGGCCCCAGCTTGGCCTGGGACTTGTTAGAAATGCAGTCTCAGTCCTAGACCCAGACTGCCTGAACCAGACCCATCAGTGCCTCATCTTTTAAAAAATGCTTTTATGGCTGGGCATGGTGGCTGTATGCCTTTGATCCCAGCACTTGGGAGGCAGAGGCAGGAGGATCTTTGTGAGTTCAAGGCCAGCCTGGTCTACATAGTGAGTTCCAGGACAGCTGGGGCTATAGGGAGATCCTGTCTCAAAAAGACAAAAAAAAAAAAAAAAAGTTTTTATTGGGGCTGGAGAGATGGCTCAGCAGTTAAGAGCACTGACTGCTCTTGCAGAGGACCCAGGTTCAATTCCCAGCACCCACATGGCAGCTATGAACTATCCTTAACTCCAGTTCCAGGGGAATCCGAAGCCCTCTTCTGACCTCCATGGCATTGTACAACACGGGTGTGCTCACATACATGCAGGCAATATACTCATGAACATGAAATAAAAGTGATGAGACATTTAAAAAAGTTTTTATTATTTTTATTTTATGTGTATGAGTGTACCTGCATGTTTGTAAGTGCACCCGTGTTGTGCAGTGCCCATGGAGGTCAGAAGAAGGCATTGGATCCTCTGGAACTGGAGTTAGGGACTGTTGTTAGCCACCATGTGGGTTCTGGGAATAGAACCTGGGTCTTCCACAAGAGCAGCCAGTGCTCTCAACCACTGAACCATCTTTCCAGTCCCAAGGCCACATCTTGAAGCTAGACAGAAACAACTTTCCATCAGTCAGAGGTGTCTTCTAAGGATGTTTGTAGCTCTAGTCGTGAAAAGCACAAACATTCCTGGAAGTCTCTAGACCTCAGCTTCACCAGCTGTAAAATGGGGCA
The DNA here is from genome assembly GCF_000622305.1 of Nannospalax galili. Taxonomy (NCBI): domain Eukaryota; kingdom Metazoa; phylum Chordata; class Mammalia; order Rodentia; family Spalacidae; genus Nannospalax; species Nannospalax galili. The sequence continues at coordinate 9,364,370 of NW_008338996.1, read as the reverse complement.
GTGTGGGAGGCTAAGTGGCCATACCTTTTACTTAATACACAATCTCATGAGTCTCTATGGTGCCGTGGGCTGGTGGGCTTCCATTTGTGTCGGGGGGTTGTTATGGGTCCACTCTAAACAGACTCTCTTCTTTCCCAGGGAGCGCTTGAAGCGCAGCCAGAAGAGTTCCAAGGTGGAGGGCCCAGAGCCAGTGCCTGCGGAGGCCTCGCTGAGCGCCGAGCAGGGGACGATGACGGAGGTGAAGGTGAAGACGGAACTGCCCGACGACTACATCCAAGAGGTTATCTGGCAGGGCGAGGCCAAGGAGGAGAAGAAGGCAGTCAGCAAAGATGGGACAGGTGATGTGCCTGCAGAGATCTGCGTGGTGATTGGCGGGGTCCGCAACCAACAAACCCTGGGTGAGTTCCCATCTGGGTGATGGCCGGGAACTCAGGGCCAGAGTTTGGAAAGGTGCTGGCATCTCTCGCCCACTGGGAGACAGAGCTTTCTGTGGCTTCCTCTGCCCCAGGGAGAGAGCAGACTCCAGAGGGTCCTTCACATGATCAGTTCTAGCCTAGAGGGTTCTTTGCTGCTGGAGCAAGACCCCACACTTCCATCAAGCCCAAAGCCATCAGGTCAGATTCTTGGAACTTCTGCCAGCCCAGTGAATCCCTCACACCTGAGGCCCCCATGTCCTTGGCAGGCCAGCACAGACCTTACCATTTGGTCGTGTTTTGTCTGCCAGTGTAGTTCCTGGTCAGATTGATGAGTGACAGACAAGCACCTTCCTGTTCCTGAGGAGCCTAGTAGAAACCAGTCTGTAGCTCCCTTGTGGGATCCCCCACACTACTGCTGGGTTCTGGGATTCAGATGGTTACAAGGCTGAATGGATAGACTGATTTATCATATACAGAGAGAGCCAGGACAACAGATGGTGGGGACCTTGCCTAACTGGAGCTCCACATGCAGAGGGCAACTGCCTTGATCGCTTGGTGGGGACTCAGGCTCGGCCCTGCTAGATCTCTGCACAGATCCCATTCCACATGTGACCATTTTGGTGTAAAGTCTTCTGGCTTTCAACATTGACTCCAAGGTTGGCTTTTGAATTCTGACAAATAAAACATGTTGGTGGCTCCACATCGTTCCAAGGACCAGGAGTTTGAATCATCAGGTCTGTGAAACAGTGCCCTGTTCCTTACCCTGGCGCTGAGGCCCTGCTTGGTCCGACCTCAGATGTGCATATCGATCTGCGCCTTCCTTCACCACTTCTGTGCTCAGCATGTTCCTCCCCCATTACCTGGTGCCCTTCCCAGTCCAGTTCTAACCTGCTCCTTCTGGCTTCCAAGTACCTCTGTCTTCCTGGTGTGTACACTGGATGTGGCCCACAGGCCTCATGGGAAGATGCCCTTCATTTGTTTCCATAAATTCAGCCTCATATCCTTTTGTCTTTTCTCCTTAGCTGTTGGCCTGGCCCCTGCTCCTTGCCCCTGCCTGGCATAACTTGTCCTTCCAACCAGTTGCAAGGAGACCTTAGCAAACACAAAACACACACCACCATGTTGCCCTCTGACACCAGCATCTGTAGACTCCTGGCATCTTTGGAATCACGGCTACACCATTAGATCCTCTTCCCAGATCTCACATCCCAACACTCCTCCTGGACCTAGCTTAAGCTGGTCCCCCTTCTGGAATGCCTTTGTCCATTTCCTAGTTCAACGTGTCCTTCAAGGTGGCCAGTTCTAGTGCCACCTCCTTCCAGAATCCTTCCCTGGTCTCTGGTCAGAGGGATCTGCTTGGACCATGCCCATCCCTGCTGAAACCGGGATCCCTAGAGGTTAGAGCTCTGTGACCTGTCTTATTCCTTTCTCCATGCTCCCCACTTCTTGTTCCATAGTACCTGGCAAGGTGCTGGCTTGTGGGAAGCTGTGTTGGTGTTGTGACTTTCAGGGGCTAGGCAATGTTGCAATAACAAAAGGTCTTAAAAGGAACAAGAGGTCATAGCTGGGCGCACCTTTAGTCCCAGCACTCAGGAGGCAGAGACAGGTGGATCTCTGAGTTCAAGGCCAGCCTGGTCTACATAGTGAGTTTCAGGCCAGCTGGGGCTATGGGAGACCCTGTCTCAAAAAGACAAAAAAATTAAAATAAAATAAAAAGGAACAAGAGGTCTTGGTAACTCAAAGTCATTAAAGTTGATTTTGTCTTGACACTCTGTCCTTTGTGGATCACGGTAGAGGGTAGCAAGTTCAGGCTGGATTCAGGCTGAATTCAAGCAAGCTGTTAAATGCTTTAACCCAAAAGGAGAGGTGTGGCTTCCATGTACAGCCACCAGACAGACTTAGTCCTGTGGCTCACCCACCTGAGGGGGCTGGAGATGTGAAAACATTTGATATGGAGTCTCGCCCGACCTTTACCCATCCGCATCACCCCTCAAGGCCAAGAACCAAGCTCCCCCAGGGCCTGGGAATAGAGGAGAGGATGCACCCTTGTTCCCAGTGAGGTGAGTTTGTTAAGACTCTTTAGACTCAGCAGCCTTTGCCGCCCTTCCCCAGATGCCATGTAAAGGGTAGCTGAATGCAGATCTGGTGAGAGAAGCCTCTAGCAACTCATCCAGGGAAATGTGGAGAGCTCTTCCCCTAGCCAGCTGCCTGCACAAGGAGGGCCCTGGGCCCTGGAGCCTCGTGCCAGCCCCTGGTACTCATTTCCATCTCAACTGCTGCTCAACAGCCAGGTCTCTGGCCTTGCTGTCTATTAGTGTCCTTGTCTGTTGAATCATGCACAGCCCCATCCTGGCCACCTCATGGATGTGGGTGTGGAAGCAGTAACAGACAAGAAGTGTTGGATGAGACGCTCAGCTCCTGCGAGGCCTGCGATGGGACACATTCAGGCCCTCTCACTCCTCACTTGCGCTGTGGAGCCTTGAGCAAGTTACCTCAGTGCCCACCAGGCAGATTCGTGGGTCCTATGAGGATGAAGTGAGGAGCATGCGAAGTGTCCAGCACGGTGCTTGGTAAAGGGTAGATGAGCCTTTAACAGTAGTAGTTTGAGTGTTGATAATGTGGAATGGAATACTGTTCAGGGCCAAGAGTCCCTCCCTGCTTTTCTCCCTAGTCTAAGAGAGAAGCCAGTGTCTTAGGGAAAAAAAAAAACAGATAAGTGCCCTTTTGAGTATGTATCTTGTATAGCTTCCCTGCACACTCTGGAGGAAGAGGTTGTAGAAGCCCCAGAGTTGAGCTCAAGGCCATTTGAGATGCTGTGCCACACAGGGCCAGTGTGCTCCCTACTGGCCATGCAGCTTCTCTCCTGTCTCCAAGGTAGGCCGTCTTTGGCATGTGGTTTCTACAGAGGTTCAGGCTCAGAGGAAGCTGTCCCGACCTTGTCACCAGCCAAGGCAGCCACTGAAAGAACTAGATGAATGTGAGAAGGAAAGCTTTTAAACTCATCTCCTGTGGGCAGTAGGCTACACATGCTATCAGTTGATACCCAACCTTGTCATTTAAACACACACACACACACACACACACACACACACACACACACATGAGGTCAGAGGACAGCTTGTGGGAGTTGGTTCTATCCTACCACGTGAGTCCAAGGGAAAGAACTCAGGTCTTCAGGCTTGGCAGCAAGCACGTTTACCCACTGAGCCATCTCACTGGTCCAACGCCATTATTGTCTAGAGAAGCAAAGTGCTATGGAAAACAGGAGAGTTGCTCAGCCACACAGCATTCTGGTAGCATGCTGTTTGTGTTGCAAAGAGCCCACTCACTTCATAATATCTGTTTTTCTTCCCGCTTCTGAGCGTGACTGAGAAGGAACGTGAGAAACTGGTTTGAGCTGGCCTTTAGTGAGTTCATGCCACAGTGTGCCTTCTGTGCCCTGGTGGCCACATATAGGGCGTTCATGTTCCTGAGGCACTTAGCAGAGAGTGTGAGCTTTGCTCACCCAGCACCCTCTGAGCTCGAGCTCAGGCTCTGTTGCTGAATAGAATAATGTTCCTATTCAGTCACCCAGCTCTGGGCTTCAAGAGCCTCCCAGACCTCACTGGACCTTTAACAGCCATCAAACAAACTGTTCCCAGAGACACAAACATTATCCAAGGGATTTCCCATGAGGAGCCTGGGTCATAGCCTCCTGGATGGCATCAGCAGGGAGAATCCTGCCATGGGCATGCTAAGAAGGGTGTGTCTCACTCTTATATCTCAGGGCAGTTGCAGCTGGTGTGGGGCCTAGGGGCCAGACCTGGCTTCCTTTTTTAGTAAGAGCAGAGATGATACTGAATTTGATGATGTTGTTGGCTAAAACCAGAAGTGAATGGATGAGTTAGCAGGTGCTTTGTCCGACAAGCAGCAGGCACAGCTCTACTCCAAAGCCTGAGGAGGGGCCAAAGCACACAAGGTTTCAGCTCCTCTGTGAAAAATGCCTCACAGGAACCACTGTTTACACTCCCAATTCTATGCTCATGGCCGGCATCATGAGTCGACTCCTGTAGTGTCCCAGCAATTGTACCTCAGAATTCTTCTTAACATAACACACCAAGAAGCCACTGCCAATCAACTAGAATCAGAAAATTATAAGTGGGAACCTGTTCACCATCCTTATGCCAGATGACCATATGGCCAGGTGGGCTTACCCCAGTCAGGACATCCACTGTGGACCATTGGCTGGACCCTAGAGATGAGCTAGGCACCCATCCTGGTTTGCAAAAGGTACCATCAAGCAGTCAGTGCTCTTTTCCAGGCTGTGGGACTAATCAGGGGGTCTTAATCCCAAGAATATGAGGGGTCTCAGGAAGGGATCTTGTATGTGGAGACCCCTGTATATAGAGGGAGGGTGTGGCCCAGTCTCCACTGGACTCTGCTTCTTATGAAAATGTAGACCAGCCAGCTCATTGTCAGGTGTTAACACAGAGAGGAAAGAAACATGTGGACAAACCAAAGACCATGTGCCCTGAGAAAGGGCCAAGGGCCAGGGTGGTGGAGTCTAGATAGCCACAACCTATCTAGACTGACCTGACATGCTCCAGAAGGCCCAACCAATATGGATCACCACCAGAAAACAATTGAATTGTTTGGCAGCCAAGCAAAGGAGTCGTTTGGCAGCCAAACACAGCCTGCGAAGGAGTGAGTTCCCTATCGTGGAGGTGAGCAAACAGAGGGCGGCTAGCCAGGCTGCAGGCCGAGTGTCAAGGGTCAGATGGGAGCTGGATTCTGCAGGGAGGTGTCCCAGGCAGCGAGCAGATCAGAGGCATCAAGGGAGAACACAGTTTTTATACACACAAAGCTGCCCTGGAAAGGAGGAAGAGGGAATCCCAGCCAGGAGACAGCCATGGCCAGGGCTGTGGAAGGAGAGAGTTCCACAGCCACTCAGATGTAGCCACGTGGGCTTCGGTCCTTGACAAATCCAAGTGGTGAAGATGCCAGGTCCAGCTTGGCAGTGCCAGCTGATAATGTGTTTCCTGTTTCAATAGGCTGCTGGCAGGGCTTGGTGCCTGAGCCTGCCAGAGGCAACAGTCAGTTCTTTGCTGCAGCCATGCAGGAGGGAGGGGTCCTGGCCACCCTCCTGGGCCACTCTCCATCTGGGGTAAACTGGGAAGGGACCCGGCTGGAGAATCCCTGTTGGAAAGGGCTCTTGGCTGCAAGTTGGGAGACCCAGAGTCTGCCCTGCCTGGAAGCCTTGGATGAACCAGTGCCTAGAATGCTCGATGGTTTATGTCTGCCCAGATTCCCAGCTTCAGTTGGACAAGAGGAAGCAATAGCACTGAGTCTCTTAAAAGGAGGCTAAAACACAGCTAACACTGGATCAGCTGAGGCCTCAGGGCATTGACACCTCCAGGGCGAAGCTCTGACCCATAATTATATCAAAGGAACAGCTAACACTGGATCAGCTGAGGCCTCAGGGCATTGACACCTCCAGGGCGACCTGAGGGAAGATAGGAGCCTAACAGACCAGTGTGTCAAACACCTTTAGTTCAGTGCCTCCTAAAAGAATTTTTTTGTGTATCTAACTTTTATCCAAAGTTTTACTAATTGCAAAGGTTATAATTCCTGGAATACTGTATTTTTTTTCAGATGACGTGTTTGAAATGAAGCTCTGACCCATAATTATATCAAAGGAGTCCCAACACCAGTACTATTTGTAGTTCACCATTGTCACTTTAAAAACATGCAAATGAGCTAAAGTTTAGCAGACCGAAATCTTATCTCTTTCATTTTTTCTTCTTGAACTCCTGTTTCCAGTCCACTTCCCCCACAGGGTTTTATCCTGATGTAATATATTTTTTATGCCTGAAGGTCTTTTATTGATCACGCTTTCACACTCATCTGGCACAACAAGAGGTACATAAATTGAAATAGAAACTTCTGGGGAAAAAAAATTCCTGGGATCATAAAGCTCTATGTTTTAAAACCTTTTATTTTTTTCCAGATTGAGTTGTTATTAGCATGTAATTTGTCAAAAACAAATCTAGATAGATAGTAAATGTAAAAGTAAAAAATTTTCAAAAACGCACTTCTTGATGAAACGAACAGGGCTTGCTTTCTTTCTCAATTGGCTAGTGTATCTGTGAATTCATATTTCTTACTGCTGGAATGAGACGGGACTCAGCCTTCATTTCATGCTGTTTTTCGGCATTTGTATGGTAAGCGCTAAGAAGGCCAGAGCGTGTGAACAGGCAGATGGTGACGTGGGGTTGGCTTCATGGCGTCACTTGATTCTTTGAACTCCTTCCAAAATGTGTGCCAAAACCCACATGGGGCTGTCTTGAGACGATGTTTTTAATGACCTCTTCATTAACAACTATGTTAGATCTGTGCGTATGTGCGTGCATACGTGTGTATGTGTGTGTGTGTAGTGTGTGTAGATTGTGTGAGTGCATGTTTGTGTGTACACATGTGCATGTGGGTGCATTTGCACATATGTGCATGTGCATGTGAAGACCAGATGTCAACACAAGGTGTCTTCCTTGATTACTCGCCACCTTTTTAAAAAATTTCCACCCTAGTTTTGAAGTGGTCTCCCACTGAACCTGCAGCTTACCAGTTGATTTGACCGGCTGGCCAGGGAGTCCCGGGATCCTCCTGTCTCCACTCCCCACAGCACTGGGGTTACAGACATGTACCACCATGCCTGGCTTTCTCGTGGGTGCTAGGGATCCACGCTGAGGCCCTCATGCTTGCACGGCAGCCACTTTACTGACTGAACCATCTCCCTACCCCCACCCCCCCATCTTCATTTTGGATGAAAGCGGAGAATCGGAAAGCCCTGAATTAAAAACAGAAGCTGTCCCCAAGTCTTTAGATCCAGTCACTTTCTCTCTGCGTTGAGCTCCAAGTTTGTAGACCCTAGAAAGGATTACAGGCTGGAAGGATGGTCTTTGCTGGTAACCAGGAGAAACTGAAGGAGAGAGTGGAAGGGGAAACCAGCAGTTGAAGCCTCTGCCAGCACCTGCTCTGGTGCGATGGTTTTAGGAAAGAAGCGCTTGGAACCTGACCACAGGAAGTTGATTCTCTTAATCCTCAAGTGCCCTAGCCAGCCTCCCCAACTTCCAGGACTCTGTCTTTTTTTGGAAGACCTGCTCCAGAGGGCATTCAGTCTGATGACCCTGTCTTTAGCAAGTTCTGGGCCCAGCTGCTGTGGTTTCTGGGACCTGAGAGGCCTAGAGACCCATGTATCTTCTGTCTGTCATCTCCCATCCCTCTGCTTTGGTTGTCTGTTGTCTTATACTTTGCCTAGGTGTCTGAGCTTCCCTGGGCCTGGGTGGGTGTTCGCACTAGCAGTCGAGGGTTCATCAGTATTCCCTGTGCTCAGAATCCTGCCTCTTCTCCTGGTCCTTTCCCGCTAACCCCTTCCACGGGAGGGCACCAAGTCAAGGCTTCTGTCAGGTGCTTAGCAAAGTGCTAGGTGGGAGCTGCTAACAAGGATCTGTTTTGTGGCCTGGGAGCTATGGATTCTTGGTACAGCCAAAGTGAGGGTAGGAATGGGGCAGGGAGAGACTGGGCTCCCACGGACTGCAGACCCTTGTCAGCTGTTCCCCGCAGCCATGCCAGGGCATTCATTTGGGGACTCTTGAGAGACCCAGGGTGGTATTGAACCCAGAAGGGACTTTCTTGCTCTGCAGTGTGGAGCCCTAGCACAGATGAGAACGTAGCTTGTGTGGCATCCAGAAAGAGACCTGCCATGGTGGCATGGGCATGACTCTGGAACCCTGAAGGCCACCCTCAAAGCCTACGGCCTCACCAGCCATGGAACCCCAGACCCGGGCACCTCTAGGACCATGTGAATCAGAGTAACTGGAGGGGTGGTTGGAGACGGAAAGTGAGGCTTGTAAGTGGTACCTGCTCACAAGCACCACCTCTGAGGTGCTTCCCCAGCCATACTGGTGCAGTGGAGCTGCTCTACAGTGAGGGACGCATAGCCGAGCGACCTCACTCAGGGCAAGGCATGTTGTGTCGCCCCTTCCATCCTCGTTTCCTCCATTGAAAAATGGGATAATAATTGGCCTTCCCTTCTGGAGCCGTGAGGACGAGCTGAACTGATGGGAGAAGCCTCTGAACCAGGACCCTGAGCCACCAGGAGCTCGGCAGCCTGGCAGATTGTAGCACGCACCTTGCCTAGCCTCTGCTCCCTCTCCTGTGTGGGGTCAGAGGTCAGCCCATTCTGAGATGTCCCACGTGACACGAGTGGCAGCCCCTGGCAGAACACACCTGGCACTTAGCAGGCAGATGGTGGCAGCCATCACAAAGGAAATGTGAGTGACCAAGGAGCCAGCGGAAGAGGAAGTGTGCAGGGCAGGAGTCCATGGCACGCATGGGGGCGGGGGGGGTCTCAGCTGACAGTACCAGCAGCATTCTTCCACTACCCCAGCACCATCCTGGGGTCAGTGGTGGCCATGCCAGGGGATACAGGTCACAGCAGGCATGGCGTGCATCTTCTTCAAGGGTCATTTTGTTTTGGAGGAAAGTTTTGTGTTATGCCCATGTGTTAATTAGGATACCAAGAAAACAAAACTTCGGGGTTTTTAGTCTACTGACTGTTCCGCTGGGTAGCAGGTGGATGCCTATGGCCAGAACTAGGACTAGTATTGCATTGTTTTGTTTCTTTTGTGTGTGTGCAAATACGTGTTTGTGGGGTGGGAGGGTTACATATGCCACGTGTGCATGTGTATATAGAGGCCAGAGAACAACCTTGGGTATTTATATATTCCCCAGGTGCCATACACCTTTTTTTGAGTCAGGATCTCTCACTGGCCCAGAGCTCACCAAGTATGCTAGGCTGGCCGGCCAGCAAGCCCCAGGGATCCTCCAGTCACTGCCTTAGCAGTGCTGGGATTAAAAGAGTGCATCACCAGGGCTACCTTTAAAAAAAAAAAAAAAAAGAAAAGAAAACGAAAAACAACGTGGTTTCTGGGATGGAACTCAGATCCTCATTTTTGCAAGGCAAGCATTTTACCAACTGAGCTATCTCCCAGCCCTGCTTATTTGTTTTGAGACAGTGTCTCGCTCAGTCTGACCTGAAATTTACTATGTGGTGTAGGAGGCTAACCTCGAACCTGCCATCCTCCTGCCTCAGCCTCCTGAGTGCTGGGATCATAACAGGCATGTGCCACCTCACCCAGCTGCTGGCACACATTATCAAGTGAGGAAGTTGACATGATGGTCTTTCCTATCCTTACCAGTGTCAGCTGGGGAGACAGGTCCTGACAGCTCAGGTGCTTGGCCACTCCCCACCCCCAGCTGGCCCCACCCCTTCAATAACTCCCAGGCATTCTCCACTGTTAAGGGCTCTTTCTGATTTCTTACGTAATTCAGATGGAAAAGCTCCCGAAGGCAGCCCCCACGGCGGATCTGTGCGGAGCCGGTATTCAGGGACCTGGATTTTTGACCAAGCTTTGAGATATGCATCTGGTACGTGATGGCTGAGGGACAAGGCCTGATCCGGGTCAGAATGGGGGTGGTGGGCATGGCTGGCCACGGCTGCCAGCTGCACACCCAGAGAGAGCAATCCCTGCTAGTGACTCAGGACCCGAGGGGCCACCCTCCCCGACACCCTATCCTACCATTGTGAGTAAATGTGAGCCTAGTCTCACACTCAGGACTGTGGCACTCCTTGAGGGGTAACAGGGCATCTGAAAATCTGTAAGTCTAAATTCTCTGGATCATTTCAGCAAGACTTCCTATGGACCATTGAGGAGTGAAGGGGGAAGGAAAGTCCCATGGCCTGTGCTTGGGAACTCAGGCTTCCTTTCCTGTAGAACTTCCCAACCTGAAGCAGCCTTATGCCTTTCTGGCTCTGGCTTACTGTTCACCACGGTCCTCTCTCCTCCTATGCATTCAGAAAGCTGATTTATAAAGAAAAACTTGGGAAATACTGGTGGTAACCACAGCTATCACTTACTGAGTGTCTGTTGTATGCCAGACCCTGTGCTAAGGACCCACAGTCATGTTGGACCCCACTCCCATGGGCATAGTTGACATAGAGGAACCCTGAGAGGCTAGTGTTTCCTGACAGCTTTCCTGACTAGTTCTCAGTGAGTCAGGATTTGAACCCAGGTTGACTGCCCTTGCTGCTCAATGAGGCTGCCACTATGGTAAGCTCTGCCATTTATTTGCCCACCTAGCACCTTCCACACACAGGGCACCTGAGGCCCAGGGACTGGGACTGAATGGAGGGTGGGCTCAGGAATCCTTCAGTTCATCCTCACTCTACCAGTGATAGGGAGATGAGCAGAGGCTGCACACGGTGCGGCATGAGCTCTCAACTCTCCACAGGCAGAGGAAGGATCTCACTTGTTATAAACAGCATTGACTCCATGGGCTTTGCCTTTCACTATGACTGGGCCAGGGTCCTGCCTCCGACCTTCAGGTCCTTCTCTAGTTATCATAACACCATCACCAAGTTGTCCCCAGGCCTCCTGGCCTGGCTGCCCCCCATTAGATGGAGGGCAGGGATCACATCTAGCTCACTGTGGGACCTCAGTGCCTGACCATTGCAGGTGCTCTGCAAATCTCTGGTTGGTGAAAGGAAAACGGACAGAAACTGTTGGAGAGTAAGTGGCAGTGGCAAGAAGAGACTCAGGACATTATCACACGGTGACAGATGAGTACAGCAGCAAGCCACCATGAATCACTGAGCCCTCACTGTGTGCCAGTCATAGGGTTGATTGCAGAGAAACATGCACGATCTTGCCCCTGCATGTGTTTGTCTTTCCCTGTGTGGCAGGGATGATGTATGCTCAACCCCCTAAATGACAGAGCGATGCACCGGCCACCCCAACCCCGCCCCCAGTGCTTCCACCATGTCAGCCAGTGGCTCACGTGTCCTCTCAGTAGCTTGCTCTCAGTATGAGAGGCAGGAGCCACCGTCGTATTGGCTAGTGAGGAATCCAAGGCGCAGATAGCTGCAGGGGTATGTCTGAGATCAAGTAAGCCAGGCTGACATTGAGAAGCCTTCAGACTGCCAGGCTCGAGGAAGCAGAGTTAGTGGTCACTGCCACTTCTCATGTGTCTGCGGGGAACAGTTGGTGTGTATCCAGCCTTCCCATCAGCCCCCTTGCCTTCTCCACTGAGGAAACTTAGGCATAGCCTGTGAATGGCAGAGCCAAGTTCCTTCCCTGGTCCCATTCTAAACCAATGATTCCTCTTCCTGGCTACTGGGTGCCAGAAGCTTCTCAACCCCTATTCAAATCTTTCTGGAAAAGGCAGTTGCCTAGGCCTGCTCCCAGGCCGTTTGAGAACCACACCTGGCCTGGGAGGGGTGGGAAACATTTGCACATGTTCCCTGGGTCTTCTGCTCAGAAGGTTAGGGTCTAGGCCCTAGTTAACCTCAGACCTGCTGGCAGGTAGAGATGGATTCTGTATGATGGGCCATCCTTGGGTCCCCTTGGGGGTCGGCCATTTTAGTTTCTGCTCCTGGGAGGAGTCTCCAAGAGGCAGGAGTCAGGTAGGGGTGTGTGTGTGTGTGTGTGTGTGTGTGTGTGTGTGTGTGTGTGTGTGTGTGTGTGTGTGTGTGTGTTGTGGGACTATTTCTGTGTTTGAGAATGTCATGGATCCTTAGTGGGTGGGGACTGCCCTTGGCGAGCATGTCTGTAGTGGGACTGGACACTTGCTGGGGGAGTACAGGGCCACCTGGAGGGAGAGACTCTAGGTCTTTCTCTCAAACAGACTAAGGTTCGGTTTGTCTGAAGACAGGACCAGGGGCCAGGTATGGCCTGGTTTGGAGTCTGTCCTCTTCCTCTCTGTCCCATGCTGGGAAGAGGACAGCCTAAAACTCCTGTAGTGAATTTAAAAGGTGATATCGTTATGGTGTGGTGACTCCTCACAGAGCTCTTTGGGTCTCTCATTTTTCCTCTCAAGGTATTGGAGGCCATCACCTTCATCCTACAGATTTTGGAAGCAGAGGCCCAGAAATGGGCTGCCTTGCCTTGCCCAGGGACATTGGAGTAGAGTCTGGATGTAAAGCCCAGGCCTCTTGACCTCTAGCCCAATGCTGTCTCTGCTGGTCTGCGCTGCCGTTTTGCCTGCCTAGTGGCCCTATGGGGCCTGGGCCTTATAGTGACAGGGTGACTGATGGGTCCTTTCCTCTTCTGTTTTCCAGGTTCCTATGAATGCGGGATCTGTGGCAAAAAATACAAGTATTACAACTGCTTTCAGACCCACGTGCGGGCACACCGAGGTGAGTGAACACCCCAAGGCCACCCCACCGTACTCCACCTGGTATTCTGGAAGCCCTGAGAGAGCCTCTTTCTTTAGCCATAGGAGGGAGGGCTAGGGAGGAGGGGAGAGGTTTTCTCGATGTGGGAGAATGTGCAGGGGACAAGACTCTAGGCTTTGGCCTTGAGGACTCTGGGCATGCTTATCCCTGCTAGTTGTCAGCCACCGCTCCCCCACCAGGCCGCATGCCCCAAGGTACTTTTGATTCTGAGCTTGGGCCGGTGGCACCTGCCACCACTGGAACCAGGGAGCAGGAAAAGAGGGCAGCTTGGGCCCTGCTGATGTTGGGTTTCAGAACTGAAGACACTGTCTCCCACGGTGTCCATGAGTGGACAGTGCAGGACAGGTTCCCCTCCCCTGCTCCATTCCCAGTCTCTCCCCTGCAATCAGCCTGTCCAGCTGGTTCACCTTCTTCCTTAATGTCTCTTCCACAGACACCGAAGCCACCTCAGGAGAGGGAGCCTCCCAGAGCAGTGAGTACTTTTCCTACCTTGTGGGCTGGTAGGGGCTGAGCACCAGGCATGGAAGGGAGAGAAGCTGTTTCTCCCCAGATGGCCCTGAGCAGCCTTTGAGAAACATGTTGTGGGGGCCAGAAAGTCCTTATGAAACCAGAGCAGCCCTTCTCAAACTGGGTTCCGTGGCATGCTCATTCTGAAGAGGATTAACAGGTGTTCTGTCAGGGAAAGGGTCCTTTGTTACCATGAGCATCTCTAGGAGCCTCCCATGCATTTTGGACACTAGCTCATAGCCTGGGGTTCTGTAGCCTATGGAGGATGGAGAACAGTTCACTCAAAGTAGCCCTGGCCTCAGGCACAGTGGCTTTTTGGTACTTTGTATTAGGATGCCAGATGCTGGGACTGTGTAGGTCGTTAACATCCAGGCAGAGTTGCTCACACCTTCTACTTACTATCCTTCAACCCCATGGGATAGTAAGTGGCCAGCCCACTGGGTGTATGCTGGGGTGAAACCTCTGCCCCTCCCCCCCACATGAGCTTCAGGAGTTCCACCCCAGGTAAATATCCCATAGAGGTGTATGTCTGTGTCCATCAAAAGATATGAGCTAAAGACTGGCGAGATGGTTCTGGGATTAAGAGCATTCACTGCTCTTGCAGAGGACCTGGGTTCAATTCCCAGAACCCATATGGTGGCTAATAACTGTATATAACTCTAGTTCCAGGGGACCCAACACCCTCTTCTGACCTCCAAGGGCATTGCACAGCACAGGTGCACTTACATACATGCAGGCAATACACTCCACACGTAAAATTTTAAAAATAAAATTTTTAAAAATATTTTATTTATTATTTTTATTTTATGCATATGAGTGTATTGCCTGCATGTATGTGAGTGCACCCGTGTCATCCACTGCCATGGAGGTCAGAAGAGGGCTTCGAATTTCCCTGGAACTGGAGTTAAGGATGGTTTATAGCATCCATGTGGGTGCTGGGAATTGAACCCTCAGGTCCTCTACAAGAGTAGTCAGCAGTCAGTGCTCTAAACCACTGAGCCATCTCTCCAGCCCCTAAAAATAAAAAAAAATTTAAGATATGAGCTAAAATGTTCTTAGTGCACTGTTCTGACAGCTCTAAACTGTAAGTCACCTAGACGCCGAGCTTTAGGAGTGGATAAGTGTGCTCACCCAAGGGCTGTGTGCAGAAGAGGAGGTAAGGGGAGCCTAGCTACCCACAGCCATGTGTGCAATGCTCTCAAACCTTCCATCCAGCAGAAGGCAGGTACAGAGTGGTTCATCCTCTAAGATTGTCAGAAAGCACAGACGTGGGGGAGGCGCACTAACGGAAGTCAGAAGATGGCTCACCCTTGGGAGGGGCTTCTGCTTTGTGAGCAATTGGGGCTTTCTATGGGTGGAAAGTGGCCGAGCTTTGTTCTCTGTTGGGGGGTCAAGAAGTGTTCTCTGTTAAGGGCCAGATGGTGAAGAGGTTCTCTACTAAGGTCATGGCATCTCTGTCACAGATCCTCATCCCACACTTGTAGCAGGAACTCCAAAAAGACAACGAGGCTGGCTCTGTCTCTGTCTCTGTCTTCAGTAGTTTCTTCTTTTCCAGTCCCTATGGTCTACCTGTGGTCAGCCACACATTTAAAGGCCTTCCCTATTTATCCTTCCTTCCTTGGCTACTCTGGGCCCCTGGCCTCCCTGGCAACCTGTCAATGGGTCGTTGTGTTCTGACTGGCTTCCCCTATACAGGGCTTTCCGGTGACAAGTGCTGTGGCTGAAAGTATTCTTAGTCCTTCCCACACATCTCTCTTTCTCCTTCTGGGCCACATTCTCCCCATGACCAGGGTGCTGTCTTCTTTGTCCTGTGTCCCACCCTAGGCCAGCCTGGCAGTGTTGCTCAGAGCGCCTAGTAAGCTCATGGGTCAGCCTTGCACGGGGCTGTAGGACCTTGAAGCACAAAGGTCCTGTGGAGAACAGCACCTCCAGCCTTGCCCACTTTGCAGATGAAGACCCTGGGTCCCAGGGAATGCAAGTCTTGCAGCAGTCCAGTCATACATAGAGGCATAGAGGCCCCCTCAGTGAGCTTGTCTCTAGACCCCTGGCATCTGCCAAGGTATTTTCAGAGACCACCAGTGCCACAGAAGAGGCACAGAAGAGGGCAGAGGTGAGAGGAAAGGAGGCTGGTGCCCTTCGCGTCCCTGAGTTCAGCTGAGATGGGACCAGAAATCTCTACCTCAGGCCAGAGTGGTACAGCTTTGGGATAGAGTATCTTATTGGCTACTATATGGGGTGCAGGCTGAGGAACAGGAGAGGAGTCCAGAGGAAAGCACACGGTATTGCTTATCCCTCCAGAGAAAGGCCATGACCACTGACTTGGAGTTAAGAGGGCATTTGGTCCCTGGCTCTCTCTTCTCCCCTCTGTACAACCTTGAGCAAGTTGTCACACCTCTGCAGGCTACCTACAGACCCCAGGGAGAGGAGATTGATGAACCCTCCCTAGATCAACCAAAGGAACACATTCATTAAGTCTGCACCAGCTCAAAAGCTAGAGGGTGTGGCCTATAGGGAAAGGTGGGAATGGTTGTTGCTGCTAGCTTCACTTTCTGTGGCCTAGGGAAACTCAGGGCAGTGGTAGCTATCTTTCTGTGTAGCCCAAGTCTCTAATTTGAGTGTGATTTCTCGGGGTCCTCTTACTTAGGGACTCCCACAGGACTGCAGGCATGGTTTGGCCAGAGCTGTGGTCTCATCTCAGAGCTCAGATGGAAGGGGTCGCTTAGGCTCACTTAGGTGGATAGGGGTTGTTACAGGACTCGTTCCTTCCCATGATATTGGTCTGAAGACCTCAGTTCTCACTCTCAGCTCCGTGCTACTTGCATCTCTCCATGACTCAGCTGACAGCGAAGCAGCCAATAGGAACAAGCAGGACAGAGATGGCATGTGCCAAGCCAGTGTCCTGGTTGTCTGTCACCTACTTCCAAAGTGACATCCCATCATTTTCACCACATTTCCTTCATTAGAAATACCTGAAAGGGGCCAACCCATAGTCCCTGAGAAGGGGTCAAACAGGGCATGAACACTGACTGGTAAGGGCCATTGGCACATCTCTGAAGCTGACCCACTTCGCTATGGGGTTGGGTCAGGTCACTTCTCTTCTAGAAGACTTGCTTCCTCTCTCCGTTGAAAAAGCTGGTTGAAGAAACACAAGGGAAGGGCCTGGCTGGCACCTTGCACACAGTCACACCTGCCCTTGACCATGGAAGCTGTATAGATGGTTACTTTTCTGTGATGGGAGGCGAGACCCATCCAGAGCCTTACAATTCTGGATCTCCACAGAGTGCACAAATCCAACCCTTGAGGTCCCAGAATGCACTGAAGTTAACCGAAAATGGAAGCTGAGGGAAGCAAGGAGGAAGAGGGGCTGCTCAGAGGTCTGGGGAGTGACAGGGGCCACATCCTCCCCAGTTCAGAAGTAGGCAGTGCCTGGGTACAGGTAGCTCAGAAATAGGTTCTCCAGTTAGAGCCAGATGGGGCTGGTCCCATATTTGGTACTTGAGGCAGACGCACTGACCAGCAACTTCACCTCAGGTGATATATGCTCTGATAAGCACCATGTCTGTCTGCCCTCGCCCCAGACAATTTCAGGTACACATGTGACATCTGTGGAAAGAAATACAAATACTACAGCTGTTTCCAGGAGCACCGAGACCTGCACGCTGTGGATGGTGAGTCAGGCCCCTCACTCTTCCCAGCCATGCCAGGGAAATGTCCTTCCTTGTGGACACTGGACCCTGCCCAGTGCCAGAGCCTGGAGGAGAGGGACCCACCCTGCAGGATTCTGGGTCGGGCATGTCTCATCATATCCATTTTCCCTTCTATGTTTGACCAAGTGAAACTGCCATTTTCATAAGTCAAAATGAGTTAAATACTGAAACTTCATGCCATGTCATTTTCCAGTTTTATATTATTTGCATGCCATAATGAAATTAAACCATTTTTTAAAAATGGATGCTGTTCTTTGAGCATCTTAGATGATAGAGCTAGAAATTATAACAATAAGTTCAAGTCATTCGTCTGTAGTCTTAAGAATCTTAGAAAGGGGGTTTTGGACAAGGAAAGGACTTGAGGTTTCCAATCTAGCCCCACACCTTATCCAGTGAGCAGTGATGTAACATGGGGCCCGCTGCCTGTCATCTTTGCCCCATCTTTCCCTGTCATCCCCTTTCTTCCTCCTCTGCCATCCATTGCCTGCTGAGGATTCAGAGAAAGTACCAGGCAGAAAGTATCTAGGGTAGACACTGCCATGGGCTGTGCCCTGGTAAGTATGTATCATCCTGTGGGTCTACTTTCTTGGATCACTTCACTGACCAGGGTAGCCCTCCCAATGCCACAGGCAATCCCACAGGATGGGTGTGGTGGGCAGAGGTAGTGATGCCCGGGTACTAACAGGGCTTCTGTTTGCTTCTTTCCTTCTGCGGCTGTTGCCTCCCGCCTGGGCACAGTGTTCAGTGTGGAAGGGGCCCCCGAGAATCGGGCAGGTAAGTCTTTGTGGCTGCCCACTTTTCCTGTCTCTAGCTGGGCTCCGGCATCGTGAGTGGCCAGCATGCTAAGAACCTTGTGTTCTCCCACAGACCCCTTTGACCAAGGTGTCGTGGCCACTGATGAGGTGAAGGAGGAGCCTCCCGAGCCGTTCCAGAAAATCGGACCAAGTATGTGGGACCCTGGGACTGAGGGCTGGGTAGACTGTGTAGGCTGGGTGAGGGGCACTGCTAGAAAGTCTGTGACTTGAATCTTATAGTTATGTGCCCAGCTGTCCATTGGGCTGAGTAGTCTCAGGACATTAGGCTTCAAGGAGCTGCAGATAGCATAGGTTGAAGGCAGGACAATGAAGGCAGCCAGCCCACAGCTGCACTCCAGCCATATGTCATCTATGTGTACATGGTGCCCCCAGAAGTGTCTTAACCACTTGAACTTCAGCATCTTGTGGCTGAAGATGTTCCCTACAGGCTTGCTGGGGGGTTAAATGAGATCACGGACTGCTTGTTAACCCAGCACCTAGTACATAGTAGATGCTCATGGGTTAGGGGTGCAGGACAGTAAACGGGTGTTCTAGTGAACAGATGGGGCCATGGACTTGTGTAATTCAGTCAGTCAGGGGTGCAGGACAGTAAACAAGTGTTCTAGCTTGCTTTCTGTGACAAACGCCATGACCTAAAGCAACTTAGGGGAGGAAAGGGTTCATTTGGCTGACACTTCTAGGTCATAGTCTAGCACTGAGGGAAGTCAGAGCAGGGACTCAAGCAGGAACAGAGGCAGAAACCACAGAGAAAAGCTGCTTACTGACTTGATCCTTAGCTTCTGCTCAGCTAGGTTTTTGTTTGTTTTATGTTTTGTTTTTGAGACAGGATCTCCTTGTAGTCCCATCTGGCCTGGAACTGTAGACTAGACTCTTAACCTCAGTCTCACAGAGATCCACCTGCCTCTGCCTCCTGAGAACTGGTATTAAAGGTGTGTACCACCACGTCCTGCTCAGCTAGCTTTCCTATATAGCCCAAGCCCCTGCCTAGGGATGATACTGTCCCCAGTGGGCTGAGCCTTCCTACATTAATTAGGAATCAAGAAAATGCCCTATAGAATGCCCACAGGCCAGTCTGATGGAGGCAATCCTCTAGTTGAGACTCCTTTAGGTAACTGTGGGCTGTGTTGACTTGACAGGTAGGAATTCAGTGAGCAGATAGTTACAACCCAAAGCATACAGGGATCTTTGGGAGCCAGGGAAGCCCAGTGTGAGATCAGGAAGCTTCTAGGGAAGACAGAGGTGGGAATGGAACCTCACATCAGGCGCAGAGGCAAGGGAGGGTACTGGCTCTGGCAAAGGAAGGAGAATCAATGATGAGTTCATATTCTGGAGGGCTCTGAGCAGCAGGCACTGGCATTTCCACTTGGTCTTCATGAGACTGAGCTAGTGATCAGGACTCAGAGGAGCGCGGTCAAATGACAGTGTGTCTGCCAGGAAGAGACTAGATAGGGACCTTGTGATCAGCATAGGCAGATACAGTAGGACCACAGTGAAGAATACTCATTCCGGCCTTCAAGAAATTCCAGGATGTCCCTTGCACCTGCTTTCTGTTCCTTGCTTATACCTGTAGAAAGAGACCTTCATTTTCTTACAATAAGGATCCAAGACAGAAGTACACTCAAAGCAAGACAAGGGGATGGGGAAATCAGAGGAGCTAAAACACTGAAGAAGGATATGCTGTGCAGAGGGGACCTCAGCCCAGGATCTTGGAAGGTTCTGGATGCCACCTCCAAAGCTGTTCCTTCCTGCTATCTTGGCATGCTCAAGGAGGACTTGGGTTTCTTCTTGACTCTTGAATCATTCAGGAGATGACAGAGAACATAGTGTCTGTAGAGTGGATGGCACGGTGCTTGTCACATGCACAGTAAGCATTCAGTGTACAGCAGCCTGAAAATCATCTGTGGATTAAGAAAATATGAAGTCTCCAACTCCAGAGCTGGGAGTTTGCCTGTGCAGGGGCACAAATGCGAGTCACAGAAAGCACTTGAGAAAGTCATAGTCTGGTGAGAGAGATGGACAGATAGCCCCATACAAGAGTGAGACAGGGACTCTGGGTCTCTCACTTTACTGCTCACTGTCTCTCAGAAACTATAGAGTAGCCTTCCCCTTCCACCTGCAGGAGCCAGGCTTTGAAACCTGATGGGCTGGCAAGATGGTTCAGTAGACAAGGGAACTTGCTGACGACAGTTTGATTCACAAAACCCACATGGTAGAAGGTGAGAACGAACTGCAACAAATTGTCCTCTGACCTCCATATGTGTGCTGTCACACACACACACACACACACACACACACACACACACACACACACACAAATAAATGAGTAAATAATAAATAAATTAATATTAATTAAATACAAAAAATCATTCAGGCCTGGGTGTTGATTGCAGGTGCCACCCACTTTCCAGTTACTTACCCCTGCTGAATATCCTTTGACTCACCTCAAAGCTGGGGAGAAGAACCTTACATACTCTGTATGACTTGGAACACATCTACCAAGTGTCTAGCCCAGCTTGGCTCCCATCCATGGTGTGAGACAAGAGAGGTTCCTGGGAAGCAAAGGCAGGACTTCCAGAGCCAGCCCAAGGCCGCACCCCAGCTCTATACTGAGCTACGTGGCACCCTTGCGCCCTTGTGATCTACTGATCCATTCTACAGATAATAGTACTTGCCTTTCAGTATAGTTGGGATTGGGTAGGATTCTATTATAAGTGAATTAGCATGGTCCTTGACACATGCATGGAAAGCATTAATCACACGGAACCTGAAGACTGCCTGGGAAGACACTTGCTCTGTGCCTAGTCTGATGGCAGCCCTTGCAGGGATCTGGGAGGAAGCACACTAAGATCATCTCTGGAACTGCACTGAGGACACCAGACCAGGCCGTGCTGAGAGCTGAGATTGGTAGAGTTGTGTGGGGTCCCCCCATGAACACCCAGGATCTGTCATGGGAGATGAGGATGCTGCTTCTAGAGCCGACCGATGTTATGGAGCGCCACAAAAACTAGGCATGGGGCAGGGACAGCCAGTAGAGGCGCCAGGCATCCTGAAGGAACTCACTGTGAAAGCTCTGAAGGTCCAGGAAGAGGAAAGTCCCTGGTGAGATGTCTTCCATATGACATCAGCTGAGCAAGTGGGAGAATTGGATACTTACATAGGAAGAGGCGGGGCCATGAGGAAGAAGAGGTTAGAGGTCACCAGCTAGCAGAACTTTTGTTGAGTGCCCACTCTCTGCCAGCTGCAGTATGAGGAGAGCTACTGTGAACTGTGGGCAGAAGTGCTTGGAGAACAGTTCTTCTCTGTTGAAACAGGACAGCTGGCTCACTTGATTTTTATGCTTGGATAAGGAAGAGTAGGTTGAAAATTCCACACAAGAAAGAGATCTGAAGGAGTCCAGGGAAGAGTATATCTCTGAAAACAGTCTCTACCACAAAATCTAGAGAAAGAAATATTTGTACATCCTCAATCACATGTAAGAAAATAATACAGGCCCACATTTGTAATCTTCACACTCAGGAGGCTGAGGCAGGAGGATCTCAAGTCAAGACCAGCTTAGATTGCAAAGCAAGCTCCTGTATCAAAAAGAAGAGAAAGGTTAGTTGTAAGTTATCTACCACTTCGGCTGCCATAAAAAGCCATAAAATAATACCACAACTCAGCAGCTTAACAGAGGCATGGTTCTTACAGGTCGGAAACCCAAGACCGGGGTGCCAGTGTGGTTGGGTTCTTGTGAGGTGTCTCTTCTTGGTTTCCAGATGAGCTTTCTGTGTCCTCACCAGGTGGCAGGGGAAGAGGGAGGTAGAAAAGTGAGGTCTGCAGTCTCTTCCGAGGATACTCGTCCCATCACGTGCTTCCTACTCTCATGATCTCATCCAACCCTTATCATCTCCCAAAGGCCCCAACTCCAAATAGCATCACACTGGCAACCCAAACTGCAGTGTATGAGTGGGAGAGAGACACAGTTTCACCCTTGTAGAAAAGGAGCCCGAAGCCGTATAGTGAAAAGGCAACGCGATAAAATACAGTGGCAAAGAACGGAGAGAGAAGAAAGGGTTGGAGAAGATGAAACAGAAGAGCAGAATGAAAAGCTACATGATAGAAAATGACAGAATCTGTCTGCAGAAAAAGAGTAGCAACACGAAAGCCAAATGGGAAGAGATATAGATCCTAAGAAACACGTGGAATCAGACAGGAGCCCAGCTCTGGGTAGCTGGCGGTACAGTACCAGAGGGCCAGATGAGATATTCAGAGATCTAATAGAAGATTGAGTTGCTGAGCTAAGGAAGTTCTGTATATGTGAATTTGAAGGGCTTGCCTAGTGTTAGGTAGACTCAACATAAGATGAGGCATCTATATATAAAAAAGCAAGTCACCGGGACTGGAGAGATGGCTCAGCAGTTAAGAACACTGGTTGTTCTTGTAGAAGACCCGGGTTCGAATCCCAGCACCCACATGTCAGCTAACAACTGTCCATAACTCCCGTCCCAGGGGATCCAACAGCCTCTTCTGACATCCACGGGCATTGCACAACACATTATAAAAATAATAAATAAAATTTTTTTAAAAAAGCAAGTCACCTACCCATGAGTTCAAAGTAGGCTAACCTTAGACTTCTCTGCAACATGGAATGTCCAAAGAAAGTGGGTGTCTTTTGAAGGAGAGAGGCTTTAAGAATTTTACACTTGCACAAATTGTGATTAGTGAGCAAATGAAAAAGAGGTTTTTGAAAATGCATACTTGAGTGAACTGTTTGATGGAGTACTTGGAAACACTCGTTATAAGGAAGCCATAGTGTAAGAGGATTTTTGAACTCTAAAGACAAGTGAGCTTAAATGGCTGGAAATTTAATTACAAAAATTGAGTGCATATACTAAAATTTATCCTAAATAAGGGGAAAAAAGAGTTTGGATTTTTAAAAA
This sequence comes from Nannospalax galili, assembly GCF_000622305.1. Lineage (NCBI taxonomy): Eukaryota > Metazoa > Chordata > Mammalia > Rodentia > Spalacidae > Nannospalax > Nannospalax galili. Next base: position 9,341,735 of record NW_008338996.1, on the reverse strand, counting down.
AGGGACTAAAGATAGAACTCAGTAGAGAGCTTACTGTCATGCACATACCTGCTGTGGCTTTGATCTCCAGCACTGTATGAATTGGGCATGGTGGTGCATGCTTGTAATCCCAGCACTTGGGAGGTGGAAGCAGGAAGATAAGAAGTTCAACATCATTCTCAGCTACACAGTAAGTTTGGGGCCAGCCTGGGCTATATAAGATCCTGTCTCAAAAAAAAAAAAAAAAGAAAGAAAGAAAAGAAAAGAATAAAAGTTTTAAAACAGGGCAGGAACTAGTGAGTAATATAGTAAAATACTACAGTACTGTATACAGGAAAGGACTAAGCCAGTCCTGCTTGTAGTGTGGTCTCAGACCAGCAAGATCAGCCACACCTAGAAGTTTGTCAGAAATGTGAATTCTTAGGCCCTACCTCAAACCTGCAGCATTTGAATCTCTGGAATGGAACCCAGAAGTTGATCTATATTCTAAGAATCTGCCCTGGGAGATTCTAACAAGTGCTGAAGTTTAAGGATGGAGCTGGAGAGATGGCTCCGTGATTAAGGGCACTCGTTGGTTCTTAAAGGGGAACCAGCTCACCAACTGCTCATCAGGCAGCTCACCAACTGCCTGTAACTCCAGTTCCAGGGGATCTGATGCCCTCTTCTGGCCTCTGCCAGCACCCACACACAGGACACACACAAACATACACATAAATAAAAATTGCAAAATCTTTAATGAAGAGCTTGAGAAGCACTGGGTAAGCTACCTTTCTCAGTGGTAACTGAATAAAATCCCATTTTCCACTCAACTGTTAACAATTCGAGAAATATAATATATAATAGGGAATATGGGAAAATAATAGAATGTGGTGATGAAAGAGTAAAGAGCTCATACACCAAATGGCCAAAACAGAAGAGAAAAAAAACAGAAAATGCGAAGCACGGAAACGAAAAATGATTTTAAAGAAAAATAAGTGCAGTTTGTGTGTCCCTTAGCTGAAGTGCTTAGGACCAAAAATATTTCTGATTTTGGAATTTTTAGATTGTGGATATTTGCATATCATAAGATGAGACCCAAGTCTAAATATAAAATTTGTTTATATTCCACCATATATCCTGTCCATACAGCCTAGAAGTAAGTTTATGCAATATTTGTAATGACTTTATATGTGACACAAAGATTGGGGCATAAAATTTCCCATGTGTGGCATCTTGTTAGTGCTCAAAAAGTTTCAGACCTTGGAGCATTTCAGATTTGGGGATCAGAAATGCTCAGCATGTAAAACCAAATCAATGATAGCAATAAAAGCAAGTGGTATAATCTCCAGGGTTAGAAGACAGAAACGGTCAGGTTCGTTGTCAATAATCCAAATTACTAATGGTTTATTAGAGATGCACCTAGTTAATCCTTATCTTTTCCTTAGCCTTGGCTTGTCTTTCTCAGGGAACTCTTTTCTTAAAGAGATTAAAGTCCCTGTCATGGCTTTTTGCAGTGCTGTTTCCTTGAGCACGCCTACCACGGGTGAAATTTGTGCAATGGTTTGATCTTTCTGTCTCCTCTTCCACATAGCTAGCTTCTGAGGACGGGAACATGGCAGTTTATGTTGAGCTTTAACACAGTCCCTGTTAATGAATGAAAGTACAGGAACTTGTCAGAACGTGCCATTAGATACATACAAACAAATAGAAAGCAGAACCTGACAAATCACTAAGAACTTAATGTTAATGCCAAACTAATAAAATGGTTTAATTAAATGTTAGAGCACTGCTTCTTAAACTTTCCCATGCATTAGGATGTTCTTATTAAAACACAAATTTCTGGGCCCACCTGTAGATTTTTTCCAGCAGATACTGGGCAAGTCCAGAGATGGTACATGTCTGTCAGGATCCTGTGGTTCTGATGATACTAGTCTGTCCAAGAACCACACTTAGAAGCTCCATGTTAGGAAAGAGTTCGCTGTGGGTAAACGGTACTGTTCACAGTGCAGATTTTGGGAGTGGGGTGTGGGGGGACAGAGTCTCATGTCATTTAGCACAGATAGACATAGAAACTCAATATGTAGATAAGGATGACTTTGAACTGATTTTCTTGCCTCTGCCTTCCTAGCTCTGGGTGGCATGTACTACATGTGCAGTTTATGCAGAATTGGAGAAGGAACACGGGGCTTTGCACATGCTAGGCAGGTGCTCTACTGACCTGGCTCCATCCCCAGCCCTGTAGTGGAGATTTGGATCCAGGGGCATTCATACACCAAGCAATATTGTACCTAAATAAAAAAGTAGATTCAGAAAGGCAGTGGAACGGAAAGGTTTATCACAGTGTTTAGTCTTTGTCAGAACAAACAGACAAAGTTATATAGGATTGAGTAATATAATTAATGCAGTTGATCTCACAACTTCAACAGGAAATAATATGTATACCTTTTCAGTATTCATGAGTCAGCTACAAAAATCATTTACCAAAAATTCTTAAATTTCCATATTGGGAGAAAAAAGCAAAAGAGAAACTAAAACACAGTGCTTGTGGTACACTTGACAAAATGTCGATGTTCTTAATCTACAAAGAATTCAGTGATTTTTTTTAAAGGAAAGTCACAAAAGAAAACCTATAGTTAATTAACAAGAAAAATAATCAATTTCCGTAGAAATCAAAGAAATGAAAAATAAACCCACCGTGGAATCTAGCCCTGCCTCTTCTGTCAGTTATGCAAAATAGAGATGATGAGGCTTTCCTGGGCTGCCAGTGTGGAAAGGACTGTTTCCACACCTCTCTGGGTGGGGAGATGGCGCTGTGGTTATCACAGGCATACAAAATGCTGCCCCTTCCTCACCTCTTTATCCTGAGGACATAGTGTGCCAAGCTCCTAAGCAGTAATCTTTATTTTGCAGTCATGTGCCAAACTAATGAGCCAATGTGCAAAAACCTCTGCAAGGATGTAGATCACAGCATTTTTTTTTTTAATAAGGGGAAAATTTTTTGAAACAATCTGAATGTCCCTTGGTGGAAGGCGACTGGCTCAGCAAATTCCCAGGTCCCGAGGGAGCCATGCAGTCAATAAAGGCAGTCCTGGAAATCAATACTTATTGATTGGGCAAGATGTCCACAAAGTATTGTCGATTGAATACAGCAGGTTACAAAGAGGATATCGATCAGGCCTGGCTAATTCAAGGCCACAGGAGCCAGACAAATGGCAGCAACAGAGAAGGGGCTCAGAGGACAGTGAAGGGAACGTGGGGGCAGGCCTGGCCAGTTGGCCATGCCCTCTAAGACACCCGTCTTGGTGTGGGGATAGTTAGAGGATGGCACTTTCTTTTTAAAATTTTGTGCTTGTGTTTATCAGTATTTTATAACTGCCCCCTAGTGACCCATTTTACATGAAACATTTTTTAAGAAGGAAGAATTTAGACAGAACCTAAGAGAGATATAAATATATAAAGTCCAGCGAGGGACTGGCAAGATGGTTCAGGAGATAAAATCCTTGCCTAACCAACTGAATTTAATCCCTGGAACACATAAAGGTGGAAAGAGAGAGCCTACTTCATGGAGTTGTTCTCCGACCTCCATACACCCATGCTCTGTGGCACCCATGTGCCCCCACACACAAATCATACACACAATAAGAAATAAATAAAGCTTAGGGAAAACTAAGGAAGAAGTGTGACCCCTGATCTAGTGGATGGGGCTACTTGGGGACAAGGAAAATTCTGGAGACATGGGATCGTGGGTGTGGCCCCTGCAGTGAGCAGGACTTACAAAAGGGCTGATGAAGTGGTTGACTTCGGAGGTCAGCTGGGGACTCCTGAGTGCCAGGACTGGGCTGGAGCGGTGGAAACCAGTGTGTGCCAAGCACTATTCTTTTTTTAAGTAATATTTTTTATTCTTTGAAAATGTCACAGATTTATACAATGTATCATCCTGATCATATCATCCACTACTCCCTCCCTCTGGCTCCCCCTAGTGTCCCCCGTGGCAGCTCCCTCCCAGCTTCATGTCCTCTTTATTCTGTGGTTGTTGCTGTTAATAACGCCCCTGAGTCCAGTTAGCGTTGTCCATATGCACATGGGTGTGGGGTCATCAACAGGGGCATGAGCAACTTACCAACAATCACATCACCAAAGGAGAGTGAGTCTCCCTTCCTCAACAGACAACAATTGCCAGTAACTCCTATAGGGGTGAGGCCTTGGGGGCCCCCATCCATGCTGGAATTTTGCCTGGCTTGTTCTTGTGCTGCTCTTGGGCAGGTGTCCACAGCTGCTTGTGAGCACAACATCCATGCATATCCAGAAGTCAGCATCTTACAGCTCTCCTCCCCATCTGCCAGCTCATACATTCTTTCCAACCCCCTCTTCCATGAAGTTCCCCGAGCCTTGGATGGCAGGAGATTGTTAAAGATAACCCATCCACAGCTGAGCTGTATTTTATACTTGGTGCTTTGATCAGTTATGAGTCTCTGCACTAACCACCACCCACTGCAAAAAGGAGCATTTCTGACCAAAGTTGAGAGCAGCATCTATCTATGGGTGTGAACAAATATTAAGAATGCAGTTTGACAGCATGACCATTTAGCAAAACAGCAACAGAGGTTCCCCTTGGGCCTAGCATCTCCCGAGTTATGTGGAGAGATCATCAGTTAAGTTCCCCAGGTTTGCAGGTACTGTTCAAAGCATTTGACATGCAGATTTAGTCCTCACAGCAAATTACAAGATGGTCATATTACCTCCCTTTACAGATAGGAAAATGGGGCACAGAGGTGTTAGGAGAACTGACAGAGGCTGAACGCTAGAGAAATGGCTTAATCGGTAAAGTGCTTGCCATGCAAGCATGATGACCCAAGTTCAAATCCCCAGGACCCATGTAAAAATCCAAGCACAGCACTGCATGCCTATAATTCCAGATCTAGGATCCCAACAGCTTGCTGGCAGTGAGCTCCAGGTTCAGTGAGAGACCCTATCTCAAAAAATAAGGCAGAAAGCAATTGAGAAAGACTCTCAAATTTGACCTCTGGCCTCCATACACACAGCACACATACACACACGTGCATGTACAACACTCTCCCCCCACAGCCCCGCCCCCCACTGCCACAGACCTGTCAGAGGTTACACAGCAGAACAAAGCCAAGCTAAGATTTAAACCAGGCATTCCAACTCCACAGACAGAGTTGATTCTGGATGGTGGTCCTAAAAGGAGGAAGAGTTTGTTCGGGGGCAGGGGGCGCTGGGGTGCTGATGCTTCAGTGGGACAAGGGCCTCTTCTCACATCTCCTTCTCCTTGGACAGAAACGGGCAATTACACCTGTGAATTCTGCGGGAAGCAGTACAAGTACTACACACCCTACCAGGAGCACGTGGCCTTACACGCCCCCATCAGTGAGTTCCTTCTCTGGATGGGGAATGGGGAGGCCTCAGGAGATGCAGGGGCCAGTGACTACCCAGGGCTCTAGAGCCTTCCTAGGGAAAATACCAGAAAGGTGAGGGTGGGGCTGTTGGGTGTCTGGGTCTAGCCTAGGCCGTGGGACTGTACAGCTAGAATAGTCTAGAAGACCCACTCAGAAACCAGCAGGGTCAGAGCCCTCCCATAGCAGTGGCTCAGAGGTCTGGGCCCCCATAGATTGGGCATCAGGAGGGCCCTGTCCCCACTTCCTTCAAACACCTCCACATTATGAACTTTCTGAATCTGTACCCACCCTAGAGCCAGCATCCCAGGATGTAGCTTCCATCTGAGCTGACCACGGCCTAACCCGGCCATTGGGCAGGTAACTGGACAAGTCAGCCCCTCTGCTGCAGTGGTGGAAAGCTAAGGAGGCACAAAGAGTGCAAAACTAAGGGGCAGGAGCCCTGAGAATCATGTCCAAGGGTCACGGGCTTGTTGGTAACCCTGACTGCTTCCCCCTCCTACCGTGGCAAGGACAGGAAGGAACTCCAAGGGCCCTCCCCAGGGGACATCTGACCCTGCACTCTGAATGCATGTAGGTCTACCTGACCTACTGGCTTCCTGAGTCTGTTTCTACAGATTGGCAGGGAATGGATCCCCAAGTGTGTAGGAGCCCAATGGCCTCAGTCCTCCACCCCTTTCTATACAGGTAGAAGCCTAAGTTGTGATGGGGTAGGGTTTAAATGGCCTGTGGGGCAATGGGGAGGGGTGTTTAGGAGCCTCTGCTAGTTTCACTGTTTGAATATCTCACTGCAGAACTATGAGGATCCTCGCCTCATTCTGAGGATGGGAACAGTTGGGGCAGAGGCAGAGGATGACTTACGAGAGGGCACAGTTTCTAAGCTACTCAGATCTGGGGAGGCCCTTGACCTTCCATTGCAGCTTAGGCAGCCTGGCTCCCCTGAAGGTATCTGAGTGTGTGGGAGGGAGAAGTATCCAGAGCTTGAAGGATGGTGTTGACAGCTTCCCAAGGAACCTGCTTGGCAGAGTGGCAAGAGTGAGGGTAGCACAGTCAGCCCTAAGGCCTAGTAGTGGGCCTTGGTTCTTATTATAGCTTGATGTCAACTGCTGTTGTGACCCTTTGCCTGGTGATCCCCCTTCTCTGGGCCCAAATTCTCATCCGTAAGAGTTCTTGAGGTCTTCCTAGCCTGGTGTCTAAACTCCTGACATCTGCAGCAGAAGAGGACCTTCAGGGAGACTCCTGCTATGATTCCAGTGCCCACTCTGTAGCAAGACCATGCGTGGGAAAAGAGAGCCAGAGGTTCTACTGGTTGGGTACCATCCTGACCACTTGGTGTCCACTCCTGGTGCTCCTCCAAGGCATCAGAGATGTTGGCAGTTGCTGCCTGATACCAGAGAAGATACTACCCAGAATGTATTTAGAGAAAGGCATTGCTTGCAAGACCAACAGCAGGGCATGTTGATAAGCTCATGGTGTTAGTAAGATGGGGAGCTGACCTTGGGCCTTGCCAGAAGGCTACAGACCCACCTCCACCCTGAAGCTGTCTGGCCTCCCTTGGCATATAACACCCCAGGAAGGGGAGTATCCCTTGTTCCCTAATTTCTTTTCTTAACATCTTGGAGCTTCCCTTAGAAAGGGCTGCCTACTTTTGTTTGTTTTTCTGCATCTGTTTGTTGAAGAAGTTTCTCTGGTGCTTACTGGAGTCTTCAGAGGATTTTAGAAGCACATGTCACAATGTAGAATAAGTGACTTAGGCTAGATTCAGTAAAGGATGGCTTCTGCAAGGCCAGACAGCAGAGAGCCCCCTGGTGGCCTCAAGATTGGATGAGTGTAGGGATGGCTTTTGGGGAGCCTGGGGCTGTTGAGTCATCATCAGGTGGCATCCAGGGCCAGGCCTGTGTCCCCAGGTCTGGTGAGAGTCCAGAAGAGCGTAGGCTGACTACAGAAATTCTTACAAGTGGAGTCTTGTATACATACGTGTGTCTGCTTTTGATTTCAATCACAAAATAATTTTAAGACTTGAGCATGCTGTATGTATCCGTTCCTCTTTCTTACCACTGACCAACACTCCACTGCATGAAAATCCCATCACTGACCTGTTCACCTGGGCTGTTTCCAGCTCTATTGTGAAAGTAGCTACTGTGAAGCACTTGTGTGAAATGTGTTCATTCCTCAGGGATAAATGCCAAGAGGCAGAACATCTAGGTGACGGGTTTGTTTCACTTTGTAAGGGCTTATAGACCATTCTCCAAAATACCAGCAGTATCTTGACCTCCTCAGGGCATGTTTTGGTTGCTGTGCCAGCTCCATGTTCTAGGATGTCAAGTACATCAGGCTGTCTGCTTCTTGCTGTTCTGGGGTGTGGAGCTTGGCGTCTGCTTGTGGATTTGACTTGTATGATCTTTCTGACTAGTGATGTTCAACATCCTTACTGTCCTCCCTGTTTTATTTTGGAAAATATTTAGGCTGTTTTCCCATTTTTGTTGTGGGGTTGTTTGTCTTTCTATTAGTTGTTACGGTTTGTTTTGTTTTGTTTTGTTTTGTTTTCGTTCCTGTTGGTTCATACTCTTCCTGAGGTATATGCTTGGTGGGTTTTTGCTCTCAGCCCCAACTGGGCCTGGTGCTTTTTATGAAGTGCCAATGAGTGAGCTGGCGATTTTCACTGATGAAGCATAATTTATTTTTTTTCTGTAGTTAGTGCTTTTTGGGTCCTTGCTTGGGGATATCCTCTCCTACCTCATAATGGTGAGCCTGTCTTCCTTGTGTTTTAGAAGATTTTAGACCATATTAACTTACACATTTAGGTCTTCAATGAATTTGAGTTCGCTGTGACTGAGGTGAGATATGAGCTGAGCTTTGTTTTATTCTGGGTACACACCTGGTTGTTCCTACCCCATTTGCTGAGATGATCTTTCCTATTCAGTGCCTTGATACCTTTATTGACTTCAGTTGGATGTGTGAAGAATACCCTCTTTTCCACTGATCCGTTTTTCTATCTTCATACCATTTCCACATGATCTTATTTATGGTAACTTTTTAGGAAGTCTTAAAGTAGCTCTCCTTAAATTCTTTACTCTCTATTCTTCTGCTTTGCAGAATATATGGCTCATCTGGGAACTATATTTTTCCATGTTAGAGGCTTGCCAATTTCTACCCAAAAAAGAAAAGAAAAAAAAGTTATGATTTTGGGGGGATGACAGTCTGTGGACCAATTTGGGGAATGCTGGGTTTACAGTGCTTTGGAGTCTTCCAACTCATGGCCATGTCTAGGTCTCTAGGAATCTCAAGCTTCTTTAGTTTTTCTCAATGAGTGTGCACTTTTCAAAAGCTTAACACTTTTGTCACTAAGGTATCCATACTATATGATATAATTATAGTCCTTAAAGTTGCTACTATTACATACGAACAGTAGCATTTTGCATCCTGGATTTGGATCATGTAAATTTGCTGACTGCTTATTCTTGTAGGATTTCTTTTTGTGGATTTTTGGGGGTAGCCCTTGTATATGATGTGGTCATCTTCTAATAAAGACAACTCACTTCTTTCCTATGTGCATTTTTTTTTGTTATTTGCGGGGGGGGGGTCATCACAGCCCTGAATAGAAGACACGAGCAGGTACCTCTGCTTGTTCCCCATCACAAGGCTCAGTCTCTCACTGTTATGCAGCATCATTTTCATCATTACCCATTGTGTTAGCTGCAGCAGGTTTTCCTAGATGCCCTCATCAGCTCAGGCCGCCTTCTACTCAGAGTTGACTCAAAGTTATCACTGTAATTAGTGTTACGTGGCTTTTTCCTTGCCTCTGTTGAGATGATTGTGTGGACTCTCACCTTTTTTTCTAGTGTGGTAAATGGCATAAATTTTTTAATGAGTCATCATGCCTATACTTTATTAAAATACATTAAGAATATTAGAAAGTCAAACTGTGAAATGAACTGAAGAAAGTTACAACATTGAGATGTCTTTTCTTTGCCAAAAGAATAGTCCCGTCTTTAAATGTCCTTTTTAAAAATGGTATCTACTTAAAGTACACAACTTGGTGATAATGTACATACATATATACAGGCATATATGAAGCTATCACCCCAGTAAAGTTTTGCAGGATCATCTAAACTACTTGAAGACCAGGGTACTTTGAATAATTTCTTTGCTTTCAAGGGCATGTTTTCTGTTCACTTATGTATAAAATTTCCCAGGATTTTCCCTGACTTTTAGTATTACTCTCCAAACCTCTCCCAAGAGCAGGGAACTGCAATCCTAGATTAGCAAAGTGCCCATGGTCAAGCAGAGGGGTTATTAATAATGGTCCTTAATTAAGCAAGTAAATATCTCTAATGATGTTAAAAGCACGACATGGGTACACTCGCATATATGCAGGCAATACACTCATACACATAAAATAAAAATAATAAAATATTAAAAAATAAAAACACTATTAGTAAAGTATGTTATTATACAATAAAGTGCCCATCATTTAAATTGTAAAACTTGGTAAATTTTGGTGCATGGCTGCGCCAAAAATCAGATAACAAACACAAACCCACAGTGACCCTGTGCCCTTTTGAAGTCCTTTGCTTGCCATGTTCCTGTGTCCTAGCAGTCACCAATGTGCTTTATACTGTTTTTACTGTTGATGAATTTGCATTTCAACATACACAGACTTTTACAGTATGCAACTTATTAAGGGATAGTCTGGATTTTGCTTACTATAATTGTTTTGACATTTGTCTCTGTTTATATGCATCAGTAGTTCATTCCTTTTCATTAATAAATGCAGGCATCCATCATTTAAAGACAGATACACATTCTGAGAAATATATCATTAGGTTATTTTGGGCAAGCATTCGAGAGTATAACTTACACAAACAAGACTTCTATACTAAGCTGTCTAATCTTATGGGATCATCACTGTATACGTGGTCTATCATTGACCAAAGTATTACATTAAAAAATGGTTTGGATAGATATTGTCCAGTCTTTTATCTCCCTACTTCTGAATGGGCGTTTGGAATGTTTCCATCTTAGACCTAATACCAATACAGCCACTATCTGTATGTGGACAACTCTTTGCATACAGTAGAATGGCTGTATTGTATGGTAGATGCATTTTTAGCATTTAACAGTAGCTAGTTGGTGAGGCTAGGCAAATAGTTAAGGGGGTAAAGTGTCTGCTGTGCAAGCATGAGGACCTGAGTACGGATCCCAGTGCAGGGGTAGGAGCAGAGACAGGTAGATCCCAGGGGCTTGCTGGCCAGCCAGTCCAGCCAAAATGGTGAGCTCTGGATTCAGTGACAGACCCTGTCTCAAAACAACAAAATGTCCTGAAGGAATAATAGATAAAGATAATGAGGTTGGCTTCTGGCCTTCTACATGTTATGCACAGGTGAGCACACTCACACACATGTGCACAGACACACATATAACACAGAATAGCTATTGTTATGTCATTTTACACTCCAACCAGAACTGTGCTTTTCTTGTAACATAGTTGTGTTTCGTGTGTGTCTAAACAACGCTGTTCCATGGAATAAAATTCAGAAAGAATTTCCTCCTCTTCTGTTTTCTGAAGAATTTGTGTAGAATTGCACTTGCTTTCTATAAATGTTACAGAAATAGAAATTCAGCGTTGATGCCATCAAAACTGGAATTTTCTTTGTAGGAAATAGAATTTTAAAAAATATATTCCAAGCTGGTGGTAAACACCTTTAATTAAATGGTGGTAAACACCTTTAATCCCAGCATTCAGGAGGCAGAATTAGGTGGATCTCTGTGAGTTTGAGGCCATCCTGGTCTACATACCAAGCTCCAGGTCAGCCAGGGCTATTTATTGAGACCCTGTCTCAAAGAAAAAAAAGTGGATTCTATTTCCATATTTTGCGAATTAATCATTCAGATTTTTAAATTGATTTCTTAATTAATTCCATTGTGGCCAAATACATATCATGTGTCAGTTCTAGTCTTTGAAATTTATTGAGTTGTGTTTCATGAGCTACCATATGTGTGGTCTCTCTTGCTGCATGTTTCATGCTCACTTGACCAAAATTAACTAATGAATTAATTATATGTACATGTAGTAAATATGTGGTGTGTCTTGTAGTGTCCATTCAGTTACGTTGGCCAATAATGTCCAAATTTCTCTACCTTCTTGACTTTTCAAAAAGAAATTTGTTTGTTTTATCAGGTACTAAGAGAACAGTGGCAAAATCCTTACCTATAATTCTGTACTTTCCCATATCTTTTTCAAGATCTGTCTGGTTTTGACTCCTCTTATTTAAAGGTCTGCTGTTAGAATCATACAATAGTGTCGTTATGTCCTGATGAACCGACACTTTTTGAAATGATACAGTGTTCTTTATCTCATATCTGTCCTTCTGAAATCTCCATCTTGTTTATATCCAGGTATTACAGGATTTTTATTAGTGTTCATATCGTACCTCTCTCCCATGGTTTTGTTAGTCTGTTTGGTCATTATATTGAAGTACATGGATGTAGCTAGTTCTTGCTCCTTTATCTACTGTATTAATCTTTGCCCCCTCTCCCTTTTAGAATGTTTATTTTTTTATTTTAAGTTTCAAATTAAAATGTAACATATGGTCATGATATAATAAATTTAAACATGGAAGAAAACCAAAAACAGAATCCTTTTCCTTTTAATTGTACTGCTTAATCCATTTACATTTAGTATAGCTTATTGATATAACTGGGTTTAATTTGCCATCATATATTTTTCTGTTTGCCCCATTTGTTCATTGTTCATTTTCACTCATATTTTGATGGCTTCTTTGGTACTAATCACGTATTTCCAGTTTATTCTATTAGCATTCTGCTGTTAGTTCTTTTTCACTCTGTGGTTTATCATATAGCTCATCAATGTATTATAGTCTTACAATAGTGTATTTCTTCATGATGTTCCTAACACAAGGACAACTGCATATGTTATAAACTCAACAAGTACCTCTAGCTTTAAAGAGTAAATCATCTCTCCAAGTAGTTAAGAAATAAGAAAATGCCTCATATTTACTCCATATTTACAATTTTTGGTGCTTTTCTGTATGTAAATCTGAATTTCATCAGTTATCATTTTTTCCTTATTATTGAAAAACTTCCTTTCACATTTTTAAAATAAATTTTATTATTTTTATTTATGTGTTTGAGTGTGTTGCTTGCATGTGTGTAAGTACATACAAGTCATTCAGTGTCAGAGGAGGTCAGAAGAAGGCATCAGATCCCCTGGAACTGGAGTTACAGATGGTTGTTAACTGCCATGTGGGTGCTAGGAGTTGAACCCAGGTCTTCTACAAGAGCAGCCAGTGTTCTTAACTGCTGAGCCACCTCTCCAGTCCTACCTTTCACATTTTTTATTTGGCAGGTCTGTTAGTGAAATACCCTTTCAATTGAAAATATTTTTATTATTTATTTATATATTCTTAAAAATTCTTTTAATTGAATTCTTGTGTATTTCATACAGAAAATCATCTTTACACCCCCTTCCCCTTTGGCACACTCCCATACCCCCCACACCCCCACTGGAGTTCATACATTGTGCCATTTGTTTTAACGCCTATCATGTAAAGTTTTTTATTTCACCTTTTTTTAAAAGATTTATTTTGTGTGTGTGTGTGTGTGTGTACATGTCTGCATGAGTATATATGAATGTGTGGGTGGGTACATGTGTCTGTGTGCATGAAGAGGTCATCAGAGCCCCCAGAGCTGGAGTTTTAGGCAGTTGGAAGACACCCAGCTTATTATATGGCTGCTGGGATCTGAAGTCTGGTCCTCCTGATTATCCAGCAAGTGCTCTTAGCTACTGAGCCATCTCTAGTTCTTTTTTTCTTTTTTCTTTTTTGTTTTTTTTTGTTTTGTTTTGTTTTGTTTTTTTGAGACGGGGTCTCCCTGTAGCCCCAGCTGTCCTGGAACTCACTATGTAGACCAGGCTGGCCTTGAACTCACAGAGATCTGCCTGCCTCTGCCTCCCAAGTACTGGGATTAAAGGTGTGCACCACCACACCCAGCTGCCTTCCCTTTTAAAGACCGTTTTCTCTGAAATTCCAGCTTGAGAAATTTTTCTTACAGCATTTAAAAATGTCTTTCATTTATCTCCTGGTTTATGATGTTTCTGATGCGAAGCCAGAGGACATCCTGGTTGGGTTGTTTTTTTTTTTTCCTGTATTTAATGTTTTTTGTTGTTCTCCTTCTCTCCTGGTTTATGATGTTTCTGATGCGAAGCCAGAGGACATCCTGGTTGGGTTTTTTTTTTTCCTGTATTTAATGTTTTTTGTTGTTCTCCTTCTGCTATAATGGCTTTTAAATACTTCTCTGTGATACTGGTGTTTCACAAATTGATTATGATGCATTCTCTTACCTGAGGTTCACTGAGCACCTTTGATCATGAGATTTGTGTCTTTCTTCCCTAATTACCCTTTCCTCTTGTCTTTAATCACCTATGTATTAAATGTCTGATAGTGCGTATGTCAACGGAGGCTTTATTTCTTCAGCCTTGTTTTCTGTCTGTACTTCAGTTTGCATTATTCTATGTCCCTGCCTTCAGCTTCACTAATCTTTTCTTCTACTATATCTAATCTCTGCAGATCCTTTTTTTGGGGGGCGGAGGGGATCTTTTTGAGACAGGGTCTCCCTGTAGCCCCAGCTGTCCTGGAACTCACTATGTAGACCAGGCTGGCCTTGAACTCAGAGATCTGCCTGCCTCTGCCTCTGGGGCGCTGGGATTAAAGGCGAGCGCCACCACGCCCGGCCTTTTTATAGCCTCCATTGTTCTCTTTTTTATATTCATGCTCTTCATTAAGCCATACTCACAGTAACTGTTTGAAGGTCCTTGTCATAATTCTATCATCTCTTTTATTTCTTTGTTTCTTTTGATTGGCTTTTCTCTTGGGTTTTAACTGTATTTTCTTGGTCCCCCCCCTCAAAACTGATTGTTTATTTTGTGCTGCATCTTGTGGGTGCTATATTGTGGACTTCCCTAGATTTTGTTTTCTTCCTCTGAAGGGTGTTGCCTTTGTTCTGTGGGGGCAGTTAATTGAAAGGTCAACTTGGTACTTCCAAGTCTTGTTTTAAACTGCGTTAGAGCAAGTCTGGAACCGTTCCTATTCTGAGATTACATACTCTTCTAAAGTGTGGTCTTTCTGGGTTCCTGCTGAATGCTTGACTTATACCTGAAGCCTTCTCCTCTCTGGCAGGTGGGACCTCAAAGATCTTCTAGTCTCTCTGAGTCTTCATTCAGATCACAGCTTTTGCCCCAACCACCCCCTTAACTGTTTTCTCCTGGGCTTTGCCAAAACTCACTCTGTACAAGTAAGTTAGAATTCAGCTAAAGCCTTCAAGGAAGCCTGACTGCACATTTCTAGAATTCTTTCTCAACTCAGTTCTTTTCTCTTTGTTATTCTGCCCTGCAAATTCCAGCCACCTCAGAAGTCCCTTTGGTTCAGGTTCTGTGAGCTTGCATGATTCATCTGGCCTGTCTTCGTGTTCCCTGAGCTGACCATCTCTATAGGAAAACTTGGAATGGTCTGGGGCTCACCAGGTCTGCTCTGTGGATGACACCACCTGTTGATGAGGTCTGCAAACTAGTTTCTTTGTTCAGCCTTACGGTTGGATACAGCAGGAGGCCTGGATCTGTCCCACTCGATGCATCATGGCCAGAATGAAAATCCACAAAAATTTCCCAACTCAACTCTTCTGCATCATCACTGCCTTTCATTCCACTCTGACCACACGATTCCAGGGGCCTTGAACTCACCTCTCTGCCTTACAGAGTTTCAGAGTCATACTCTTCTCTCCTCCCCTGTCTCCACCCTCTTAATGATAGTTACTTTTTTCAGAATTTTTTTCCTACCTCAATTCAGTTTTCAGCTTTCTACAAAGAAGAGTTTACACTCTCATTGTTTAAGTGCTTTATGTGTAAAAAGCTCACGTTGTTTCCTACAGGAAGTTAACCAGTCCTAATATAAGCTCAGGTAGCAATTCCATGATGGTGTTACATGTGAGGTCAACAATGAATCAAACTATTAGGTGATGTGAGTTGGGAGCCTGCTCAGGCTCAACCCACTGAGTGAACCATTTCCAGACCTTCCTGAGCCTCCATGGCTCCATCTGTATTATACCTTGGGGTAATGGGCGGATAGGGATAGTTCCATGGTATCATTACGTCTTCTCATCGAGCACCCTGAATTTGATGCACTTTGCTTCAGTGTTCTGAGTTTCACTAATCTGGCATGCTTTGATTCATGGTATGCTTTCTGTTGAATCTCCCCAGTGTTTCATACAAGTAATGGGCCCTGTATTCAATGCATGAAGATGCAGGACAAACTGGGAAGGTCCTGCCTTTGGGGAGCATAGAAACTCAATAAGCAAAGAGGCTGGGTCAAAGATTGCAGCATGTGCCGCGATGGTGGTCAGTTCCTGGAAAGGAAGAGGTGATGGAATAGACAGGTGGCCAGAAAAGATAGTTTCAGGGAATCGTCCCTAAAGATGTGCTGTTTAGATGTAGCCTTCAAGGCCATCAGTCAAGAATTTGAAGGAAGAATGTTGCAGAATGGGCAAAAGCCATGAACTTGAAAGAGAACAGGTATTACAGGAATTGAGAAGGTGAGGCGCTGAGGGACGTGGGCAGATCCTAGAGAGCTGAGAAGGCCCAGACAAGGAAACTGGAGCAAGCAAGTGACGACCTGAGTTTATTGCTCAGTGAAGTCCCTGCCATAGGGAATACCAGGATCTTCACAGCAGGAAATCAGCAGTGAATCAGTCCTAGAAATGGTTGTGCAGAAGTGGAGACAGGTGTCAGAGGAAAACAGCTTGTCAGGGTATTGATCGTAGACTCTCTGTCCTTGTACCATCATTTCTAAATGTGTGGGTCAGTGCCTCAGGGTACGTAGAGGGGATATATGATATTCATAGGCCTCCTTGAGTTGCTGGCTTGAGATCGTGTCCCATCTAGCCCTGGCCCTAAGAAACAGCCCACCTGATCTTGGCTTTCTTGTCTCTAAACAGTACCTGCTATCAATTTCCATGTGAGCAGTTACTTTTTAGGGCGTCTCTGTGGCTTTCTGAAAATCTCACAAAATCCCGGTGGGACTCCCTGCTTAGTAAGGATTATCCCTTCTCCTCAATGGAGATTGGAAAGGGAAACTAAGACCCTAGAGAGAAGTACAGATCTCAGAAATGTGGAGGCTAGAAATCATAGACCTGAACTTTGGAGGTGGTCTGATCTCTCCAACCTCACTCTAGGCTCGAGTGAGCCTCCGCCATGGTCCCCAAGCTGTCTCTCCCACAGGGAGATAGTAGAAAAATCAGCAATGGGCTCTGGGCACCACCACAAGGTTGAAGATACAGGTTTACTTTGTGGTAACAATGAGTGGGAGAAACAATCAGATGGACCGTCCTTTTGGTTCAACTCATGTCAGAAACAGTGAGGAACGAGGGAAAGAGACGTGAAGTTACCTTTGCCATTCAGGCTTCTCGATTCTCTAGTCAGAAAATGAAGAGTCCAGAAGTTGAGGGGCGCCTTCAGATTGAGGTCCTGGGGATCTCTTCAGAGAGACTGGGGTTTGTTAGGGAAGCCATGGCTGAAAGACACCCCTCCTCTGGCACTTCCCAGCCCTGTAGGAGCAGGCAGCTCAGAGCTCCCAACTCTGCAGGGAAAAGAACTGTGACTTGCATGGAGCCCTGCTTCCTGCTTCCTACTTCCTGCTTCTGTGGGCCTCAGCTTCCCAGTCTGTACTAGAAATGAGAGAAAGCTGAGAGCTGAGGGCCTTTCATCATGGCCTCTGACATGGCAGATTTGAGTTTCTGATGCCCAGGACATTGTCTGGAGAGCAGGGTTGTGAGGCGGCCCCACCACCATCACAGAGGCAGCTCAGAGTAGGGACCCAGACCATGAGCACAGGTGGGATCCTCAAGATAGTGCCAATTCCTGTGGCTTCTGGGAGCCCCTCCCTTCTCTGCCTGGTCTCCTTCCATCCATCATAGATGTAGGCCTTGCATGGTCTCCCAAGGAGTAGACCTTACCTACTTCTCTTTTTATTAATGGGGAATGGGCCAGGTTAGAGCCAAGCTCAGAGTACACTGCCCACCCAAGACCACTAGATGTGGATACTGCCTGAGAATCCACCCATTCTCAGAGCATGGGTCTATAGAGAATGCAGGTGAGGCGGGCTGCTCAGACTTCATAGGGGTGGCCATACCTTTGTGGCAGTCACTATGTTATGTACTGTCTTCCAAGAAGTTCCCAGCCCATGCCAACAGGATGCTATGAAGCCTTCTCCCTTCCTCTACTCCACCAGCAAGTCCTACCTGATGGCTTTGTACATTACTTTAACCTAGACTAACATTCTAGGAAAATGTACTTAGGTCTGAAATAATTAGTCCAGATGCCCCAAGCCTGGGTCACAGGCTAAGGACTTAGACATTCAGAGACCGGGCTAATCAGAGATGATGGTGACCCAGAAGTAGGCTGGTATTGTTTTCCAGGTAGCTCTGAGCATGACAGGTGAGGGGGATGGGCAGCTTCCCCTTAAGGGAGAAACTAGGGAAGCTTCTAGACTCTGAGAGGTTCTGAGGCTCCTGGTAGGGGTGTGAGCCTTTCTGTCTGTGGAATTAGGGCAGGTTGGGCAGAGATGTTCCAAAGCAGACATTTAGGAGCCTGTGGCCTGAGAGGCCGCTCACTTGGCAGGCTCCCAGGGCCCTCAGGGACTGAGAGCATGACCCTCTCAGGTACTGCCCCCGGGTGGGAGCCACCGGAAGATCCAGACACGGGCTCTGAGTGTTCCCATCCAGAGGTCACCCCGTCTCCACGCTTCGTGGCAGCGAAGACCCAGACGAACCAGTCGGGGAAAAAAGCTCCGGCCTCCGTGGTCCGATGCACCACCCTCTTACACCGCACCCCTCCAGCCACCCAAACTCAGACGTTCCGCACTCCAAATTCGGGATCTCCAGCAAGCAAGGCAACTGCAGGTACCAATGACTCCATTACCCATGCCTCCCTGGCTCCCTGCCCACCACCTGCCACAGCTGTTCCCCTGTAAGAATAGAGGTCACATCATGCTTTGGGTCAGATTGGGGCCTATTTCTTCTGGCCAGCTCTGTGATCTGGGCAAACCACCAGTTCTGACCCCTCCATTAGAGGGTTATGCAACAAAGTTTGCAAACATTTTTTAAGTAATGCAATATTTTTTTCCCAAAAAAATATTGATTGGGGGATGGGGTCTGTTTTATTTGCCCTTTACTAAGTTTAAATGCTTTTTAAAAATTGACAGTGTTTGTGCATGAGAAGAGTTGACCTAGAACTTTGGGATTCTGGGTGTGTTGAAATGCCAGGTCTGGCTCCTGGGCCGCCTTTCTGCAGGGCAACAGCCAGTGCCTCCTTCATAGTTGATGCCTGTGTACCCCCTTGTTCCCCAACCCCTACCACTCCCCACTGCATCCAGGCAGAGGTCCCATGGCAGGCTTCCTGTCTCATCGTGATCACACTGTTGTCTGTGACCATTGGCCCAGTTCATCCATTTGTGTCACCTGCCTGGATCCCTTGGCATGAACTTGCATCTTCACCTTTCACGAAACTACCTCAAGCTCACGTAGCGCAAAGCTGCTCTCCACGAAGCAGGGCAGCGAACTGGAGCTCTTTCTCCCTGACCTCTCTCTAACACTCCCCAGGTAGAGGCCTTGTGGGAAACCAGAGAATGGCAGTTCTAGAAGTTTCCAGGTCCATGCAATAAAAGACTCTGGCTCCAAAAAGATGGCTGGGCAATAAAGTCCCCAGTGGTCATTTCCTCCAGGAGAACATGATAAGACCTACTATGTGCTAAGCACCAGCAGCCCGAAATCTGGGGATTCAGACTTGCATGAGAACAGCCTTGAGGCACCTACCAACTATGATGGTGCTGTGCTTCTGGGGTCATGGGTGTTTTAGTTGCCCTGGGGAAGCCAGAGCTGCCCTTTAAACATGTAGCATGATCACACTGATGGGTCAGGTGAAGGAGCTACTAGGGTCATTGGTGACTGGTAACCTGGCTGTGTTTGCCTTTCCTCTGGTCAGGAGGCTAATTTGGTGTTTATTGGGCTCAGATTTCCCAAAAGGAGGAGAGTTAGCGGCCTTGGAGTACAGATTTTCTACGTATCATATGATGACAGTTGTGTTTTTTATAGCAATCAGGAGGCTGAAGCAGGAGGATCAAAAATTCAAATTCTGCTTGGGCTATAGAGTGGGGTCAAGGCCAGACTGGGCAGCATAGCTAGATGCCATCTCAAAGGCAAAAAGAGAGATAGTAGAGCCATTGCCTAGAATGTACAAAGTCCTAGGGTTCGATCCTCAGTACCACCAAAGGAAAAAATAAAAATAAAAAAAGACTGGTCACTATGGTCTCCTTTGTAGTAGGCACTGACTCATAAAAAAAAATACAAAAGAACCATGGCTTTCCATTCTTGTTCTACTCCTGTCTGTGGGGACTCATGTGACATGGTAGTCTTTGAATGTCCCTGTCTTCAAGCAAGTGTCTAGTAAGCCATGGGCACACCAGCAACAGCCTCTGTAGAACTCGTAAACCCTGTGGTGGAACTCACCTGGGTTTAGCAGCTGGTGGACTCTAAGGGTACCAAGTTGGGAGCAGGAGGTAGCAGTCTGTGAAGTAGTCCATCAGAGAGGTGGAAGTTGTCTCTGATGTCATCCTGGAGACCACAGCTCTGTGTGTGTGTGTGTGTGTGTGTGTGTGTGTGTGTGTGTGTGTGTGCCATGTGTCTTACAGGAAGGATAGCTGTTGAGAGTGCATCCTACTGGGGCCTTACTGTAGGAGTTGGGACTTGGGTTTGGCTAACAACACTTCTGCCCACTTGCTTGTTTCCCTGTGGACACAGGACTGAGGTGGAGAAGGGATCCCACTTCCTGTCCCAGAGGGCATTTATCACCAGGCTAAGCTTACGTTACGCTTAGCAAGTTAGGAGCACATCCAGGCCCAGGAACTTGACAGCATCACTCTGTCCTCTGCCTTTCCTCCTGTTAAATGAGTGTGACCATGTAGCCTTGTGGTGTTAGGAGGATTAAAGGAGACCAGGATAGCAAGACTCTGACTCTGTGACAGAAAGTGTGCAAGAGTGAGGACCCCCTCACTCTCTGTAGACAGTAAACCAAGGGCCCTCTGCCCACTTACATTCTGTCTGCAGGTCCTTAGCTTAAGTGGCTATAGACACAGACAAAAACTTGGTCCTTGTGACATCAACAGCCTCTGTCGACTGTGGGAGACCTTGGGGTAAGAATGAGGGAACTGAGCAGGCCTGTAGGAGCCACCTCTGGCTGCCTTTCCCATCTGTTACCTATAGCCCCCAGAGCAACCAGTCCCAGCAGCTGCCATTGTTAGGTAGAATAGACCTGGCAGGACGGGTCCTCTAAGTGAGTTCCCATTTAAGAGGGTATTACTGAATCTTACATTTAAGATGGGTTCTCCCAGAACCTCTGATAGTTTGGAGGGATGCTGA
Source organism: Nannospalax galili (assembly GCF_000622305.1). Taxonomy (NCBI): domain Eukaryota; kingdom Metazoa; phylum Chordata; class Mammalia; order Rodentia; family Spalacidae; genus Nannospalax; species Nannospalax galili. Next base: position 9,320,880 of record NW_008338996.1, on the reverse strand, counting down.
GTAACTCCTGCTAGTCAGGTTTCTCTGGCCCTTTGATAGACTCGTCGTGCAAGTCATTTTTCCTCATTAAAGAGCTGGGGTCTGGGGCTGGAGAGATGACTCTGGTTCAGAGCACTGAATGCTCTTGCAGAAGACTCAGGTTTGGTTTCCAGAACCCACATGGTGGCTAACAACTGTCCCTAACTTCATTTCCAGGGGATCTGACTTCCTCTTCTGACATTCTCCCTCCACGGGCATCACATGACACAGGTGCACTTGTATACATGTAGGCAAAACACTCATACATGTAAAATAAAAATAATAAATAAAGCATTTTAAAGGGGTGAGGTTGACTGAGCATTCCAGACTGATTTGTCACCTGAGACCATCATCTCCTGGACCAGCCATGCCCTGTGGTACCCAGAATACCATGGAAAAGCTCCATTACCTTCTGCACATCAGGGAGAGATTACAAGTGTGATTTTCATCTCTGCATTGTGGGAGCTTGGGAGAGGGTGAGCTTTGGAGAAGAGGCTAGACTTCCCTGGGTGGGGGGCAGTCACTCCTCCCTCCCTGAGCTCTGACCCTCCTCACCTAGCCATTGGTCTTCCAGGAGCAGGTATGAAGCCACCCTTACCCTCATCATCATGCCCTCTGCCCCAGGACACTCTCCATGCCCTGGGTCATCAGGTGCTAGAGCTGGAATCTGCTGCCTTAGCTTCCTGCTGGGTCAGAACTACCCCCAGGAAACAGGCTGCCATCTTCCTGTCCCTGTTCCTTTGTGGGTCTGTGGCACAGAATCTGTCAGAGGAAGCAACAGCAGAGGGCAGACTCAAATGACTTGGTGTCACACAGATGTCTTGGAGTCAAAGATGGGGCCCTGGCCTGTTTGTTGTCTACTGGATTTCATCTGCATGTCCTCGGACAGATCACACACACACACACACACAAAAAAATACCCCAAACACACACACACACACATACACACACACACACACACACACACACACACACACACACACACACTCCTGCACCATCCAGGCACTGCTCAGATTTCTTGGGACCTGGAAGTTGTGGTTTCCCCAACAGAGACCTCCTGCCAACCCCTTCCTGCCTGTCGAGCTGACCACTCCCCCATGGCATCCTCTCTCTCTTTTCTCTCCTTCCCCCACCCAGCAGAAAGCGCTTTCAGTCGGAGAGTAGAAAGCAAAGCACAAAACCACTTTGAAGAAACCAATAGCAGCTCACAAAACTCCAGTGGTGAGTGTGCCTGGGATGTGACATGTGACAGTGGCCTGTACTGCACTGTCACCCTCTCCCCTGGAAGGGCAAGTACCTATGTCTAGGTTCTTCCGGTACATGGTGGGGCGTTTTGGGAGGAGGTGGGCAGGGAGACGGAGAGACAGCAGGGCCTGGCAGAAGAAGAGGAGGCCTTTGTTTCCCTGGATACCCTTCTGTGACTTCTCTTTGACCCTTCCCCATGGAGAGAGGAACTTACCCATTCCCAAACTCAGGCATCCATCAACTCAGCCAGCCCAAATGGGTAGGCCTAAGCGAGCCATAGCTGGTTTCTTTCCAGGAGAGGCAAATGGGTGCAATAGAGAGTGTGCTTACAAGATTCAGAGACCCCAAGTTCTGGACCCACATTGGACCCAGGACCACAGAACAGATTTCCTTCTAGTCCCTGCAGGGCTTGCTGCTCTGCCGACTCTTGGTGGTGTTTGCCGCCCCCTCGTGGCTGCCTCTTGTGGGACCCTGGCAGAGCCCTGGAGCCTGCAAGACAGCTTTGGAGTCTAGGGTTTAGCCTGGACATGGCTGTGGGTGGTCACCAGCAGCCTCTGTCTGAGAGAGTCCGCAAGCTGATAGGCACAGCGACAGCCAGGACAGGAGGGACAGGTGTTCTGCCACTGGGTATATTAGGGTAAGGCATTCACTGTACACCGGTGAAATTGACTTCATCAAATACTGGGCCTCAGCGTGTAGCCTCCCTGTACCAGACACTGCCTGGTATACACAGGTAGTAGACATATCTTGGCCACCATGGACTTGAGCAAATGTCCAGGAACACAGATAGGAGGTGGAGATTTCTGCCAGTAATGGCCCCAGCCACTCAGTTTGTGCTCAGATCCACCACCCCCAGTGGGCAGCATAGGCTAGCTTCTAGCTCTTCCTTGACTGTAAGTGGAATGGAGACCACAAACAGCCCCAGAGGACACAAGTGGGAGAGGTGTACTGTGCTTTAGAGGTGTTTTGCCTTGTTTTGCTTTTTAGTAAACCGAGTGATAGTACCTTGGGGCCAGAGTAGAGGTGTCACTGTAATCCATAGAGCCTGTGTAAGGGGCAGTACTTGGAGAGGAGTGACCTTCCTGAGGCCACACAGGATCAAGTAACAGCATAGGACTGGAACCAAGGTCTCCTGGCATGCTCTGGGCTCCCAGTAAAGCTATACTGTACACCTTGTGCCTCTCCTAACACCAGAGCTGACAGTTGAGGAACGATGCTGTCATGGGCCGCTGCTGCTGGCAGCCACTATTTATTGAGCGCTTATGACGTGCCTCGCATGTGTTCAGAGCTTTATGTGTCGTATCTGTTTTCACCCTTACCACAATCCCCTAGGGACCATGCTGCGGTTATCCCCACTTTCCGGATGAGGAAACTGAGGCTCAGGATAGGTCTATTATAGCCCCAGGTCTCCCCACACTGTAGGTAGAGCCAGGATTTCCCCACTACTCTGCCTGCACCCCACTTTGCTGCCTGCTGCAGTGGAAGCTTACCAGCCTAACCCTCTGGCAGTGCCAGGTGGTGTGGGGGATTGCCAGCAAGCAACCCTCAAAAGCAAGGCCCTGCCCAGAGCTACTTGTATCCTTGGTACAAAACATTCCCATCCCAGTGTCAGGAACTGGAAACAGCTTCCAGCATCCTGTCCCTAAGTGGGCAACCACACATGGGCACTCCCATGTGTCCTGTGGCCTCACTCTCAGAGCACAGGGCACCCTAGAGGAGTGGCCCTACTAGCTCTGGCCATGGCTGGTGACCAGCCCCCTCGGGACACCTGCCTTCTCTGATGAGTGTGGCCCCTGCCAGCTCCCAGGATCCCCTCCCCCACTGTAGAGTATGTGCCTGACGGCAGGTGTTCCCTCTCTACTGAGAGCACCTCTTGGCTCTCCAGGTGTGATGTCCACACAGCAGCAGGACTGGAAGAGACCTAGCTAAACTGTTTCTCTTTTGCAGAAACTGCAAGTCCCCTGATTTCCAATCCTTTCCCTCTCCTGCAGAGTAAGTGGTGGTCCTTCTGGGGGGCTGGAGAGGGCAAGGTAGGGTAAGGATGAACTCCACTGGCCTCCCCAAGGTATAGACAGCCCTTGGGCCACCCTCTGGAGAATTCCAGCAGTAGCTGAGGAGGCAACTGAGGGCCCAGCCCCAGGAGGGTAGAGGAATGTGGACAGATAGGTGGAACCCTGAGCATGTGGTGTGAGTACAGGCTTCCCCAGCCCTGGCCATCCGGGAAGCCTCAGGACTCCTCTTCCGAGCCCATTCCAGCCACCCTCTTCCACCCAGCTCTTTCTTCCTCTTCTTCCTCCCTCTTCTCTGCCAGGCACTGGTGTGAGTGCTGAGTGCACAAAGCTGATGGTTCAGGTGGTATAGCCCCTCCTTTCCCATCATGCTCCACTGTTGTGCTTTCTTTGGCTTTCTCGACTTCTTTCTCTCACTTCTTTTTCCCTCTCCACACCTCCCATTGTGAGTTACCTTGTTCATTCATGAGTCCATTCGTTTGTTCCCTCTGGGAGCCCTTGTGTGGTCCCACAGGCAGAGGGATAGACTATGAGCCTGGAGGGACACAGTCTGTACTCTCCAGAGAGCCCTTGGTCCCTGGATGTTGTCCTTCCCATGTGCCCAGAACAGTGCCTGGCACGCAGTAAGCACTCAATAAGCAGCCGCCCCATTGAGTTTAGCATCCTCTTATCTGTCTTCCTCTCTCCATGCTCCTCCCTCTCCTCAGCCTTTCCCTCTCCAGGCTAGTGATAGTCCAGTGAACAGGCTGGGCCCAGGGTCCCAAGTATGTGTTTGAGTCCCCACTTCCAAAGCTGCCTGTGGCCCAGTGGATGGGCATCTGGGTGTGGGCTGCCTCTCACTCACTGCCTGTCTCCCCCAGAACCCTACACCTGTGGCGCCTGTGGAATCCAGTTCCAGTTCTATAACAACTTATTGGAGCACATGCAGTCACATGCAGGTAAGGGCCCAGAGGCCACCAACCCCTCCCCTCCCCGCCTCACTTCCTACAAATGGAAGAGACCAGCAGAGCCTGTCCAAGGGCCCCTGCACAATGCTCTGTCTTCCTGGGAGCTGGTGACAGGACACATCCTGCCCTCCAAGCACTAGCCAGCCACTCTATTATCACAAGACAGTCTGAGCTGGAGGTGGGGGGGGGTGTCTTCAATTCAGGCTCAGCAGAGGAATGAAAGAAGGCATCTCACAGGTTGAAAGCCAGGAAAAGAGATCTGGGACTTGAATATGGTTCAAGGTCAAGGTGAGCAGAGACTGGAAGTAGAGGTGGCAAGGCCAGCAGCCAGGGAGACTGGATTCAGACCTTCCCCAGCCATCTCATGCCATTCAGTGTCCTGCCTCTCCAAAGCCCTGGTGCTCAAACTGGAGCATACATAGGAATTGTCAGGAGGGATGTTCTGGGGGTGGGGAGGCAAGTCTGCAGGTGTTCTTGGGCCTGGGACATACTGAACCACCTCCGAGCATGCAGGCTCAGCCGTCCAGTCAACTCTCTGAGCCTTGCCCCCACCCTTAGCGCTATATGGCACAAAACTCCTGCTTCCCAGGGAAGCCTGTGCCTGCAGATACTACAAGTGACACCAACCTACGGTCCAATTTGTGTTCGGTCAAGGAGACAGTGTGTGTCAACAGGTAGACTCCCCAGCCCTCAGTGTTTTACCTATGAATCACTCCTCACACACAGCCACTGCAAGTAGCCTGACTGGGAACCTCCCTCTTGGGGACTCAGGGATCCAGGCCCCTTGTCTTTTGTGGCTCCAAGCTCCCATGGGTACTCAGAGACTTCTGTGTCTCTGACTGGCACACACTATTCCAGGACTAGACTCCATCTTCCACCAGGTTCTGTGATGTTACTGCAGCCATTCATTCACTCATTCACTTGTTTATCCAACCTGTTTGTAGTGTTTGCTATATACTAGGCACAAATTCACATGATCTTTTTTTTTTTTTTTTTCCCCTAATGCACTCTATAATCACAACTGAGCTGGGCACACAGACCCCTGTTGCCTGCTGTCCTCCTAACCCCATGTCTCACGTGTCCCTCATCTCCCTTGTGACTCTGCCATGAGCCAAGGAGGGTGAAAACATTTAAACATAACCCCGAGGGGAACTAGCAGCCCTGGACTGCTAGTCTTACTACTTGGGTACCAAGCCGAAGCCAAACAGCCTAGCATCTCTCTCTGTGCCCCTCCATTCCCCCTCCCTCCCTCTCTTCTCTCTCCCTCCCCCTGGACTCTCCCTGTCCCTGCCAACTTGAGGGAAGCGGTAACTAGGGGTGAGTCTGGTTGTGGGTGCTTCCACATCACTCAAGCAGTTGGAGGAAAGAGACCATTAAAATGCAAGTCAAGGCTGAGCCGGGAAGTGGCCTCATCATTCCCAAGCATCTTGACTTGCTCAGAGGAGCTGCAGGCTACTTTGTGCTGGTCCAGCGCAGCCAGAGAATGCCTGCACCGCAGTCCAGTGCAAAGCCAGGTGAAATCCCAGCCAGACTGAATCGGGATTAAAGGATTGGCTCCGTGGAGAGAAATTAAGCATCGTGAGCTGCGCAGTTCACAGCACCACTGATAAGGGGGATCAGCCTCAAGTTACACTGATCTCATTAAGACCTGCTGAATGGCATAGGCTAATTCACACTAATAAACTTCCTCTCTGTGCTGGAAGGAACCTGTCTGCCCTGGCGAGGGTTCAGGAGTAGAGCCTGCAGCCATGATGCTGATGATAGCTAATGATAGTGAGTGCTTGCCATTGTCAAGCACTTGCTGTGTGCCAGCTCTGGTACTTGGAACTCTGCATGGATCTCATCTGTTCTTCTCAACCAAACTTACTATTGGCATTTTCTTCCCTTTTTAAAGACCCAGAGAGCACAATAATTGGCCCGAATTTGCACAGTTCATCAGAGCTATCCAACATCATTTCAGTTACTTAGTGCCAAGCCTTGATCTAAGAGTTTTACACATATTCACCACTTAATTCTCAAACTGTTCTAAATGCCACAGTTCATTTCATAGAAAAGGAAACCTGAAGGGCTGAGGAAATGGCTCAGCAAGTACAGTACTTGCCTTGGAAGAATAAAGACCTGAATTCAATCCTCCAAACCCACATAGAACAGCCAGATATGCTGGTGCTCTCTTGTAATCCCAGCGCTGGGGAGATTGAAACAGGTGGATCTCTGGAGTTCCCTGCCCAGCCAGCCTAGGCTCTTTGGTGAATTCTAGACCAGTGATAGACCTGTCTCAGAAAAGCAAATAAGGTGGATTATGGCTGAGGAACAACAGCTTAAGTTATCCCCCGACTTCCACACGCACAAACATACCTGAATATATGCATACAAACATGCCAGAGAAAACTGAACTGAAGCTAAAGTGGTTATGTTAACTTGCCAAGGTTATGAAATCAGTGATAATGAGACCAGGATTCCATCCCTGGAGGTGAGCGCCATTCAGATAGCACAGGCTGAATACCCACCCACAGACTACAGACCCTGGTGGGAGATAGTGGACATGGCCTCTCAGAGCTCAGCCCTTCCAGATCTTACCAGTGGTAGGTAGCACAGCTGAGAGGCACTCTGGAGACTTTCTGGGTGACAGTTGAGGTTGACCGAACTCATATAGATTGAGAATGCGGCCACCCTGATTTCTGATCCTTTGGGCCTCTGTGTACTCTGGGTTTCTCTTTTTCCCTTTTTTCTACCTGTGAGAGAGTTTATCAGGCCTCTCCCAGGACTGATGAGGGTGGCAGAGGCAATCAGTGTATGCAGAGGGCTATGGTCCATCCTAAGACCCAGCGTGACAAACACCTGTTAAACCTGTGGGGAGTACAGGTTGAGTATCCCTCCTCTGAAATGCTTGGGACCAGAAGTGTTTCAGATCTCACATACTCAGATATTTGAATATGCCTATTAAGATGTCTTGGATGAGACTCAAGGATAGTAGAACAATTCATTTATGCTTTGTATGCACCTTATACACAGCCTGAAGGGAACTTCATGCAATATTTTTTTTTAATTTCTTTATGTGTGTGAGTGTATTGCCTGCATGTATGTGAGTGCACCCATGTCGTGCAATGCCTCGGAGATCAGAAGAGGGCTTAGGATTCCCCTGGAGCTGGAGTTAAGGATGGTTCGTAGCCGCCATGTGGGTGCTGGGAACTCTTAACTGCTGAGCCATCTCTCCGAGTGTGTTGCCTGCATGTGTAAGTACACCCATGTCGTGCAGTGCCCACGGAGATGAGAAGAGGGCTTTGGATCCCCTGGAACTGGAGGTACAGACAGTTATTAGCCACAATGTGGGTGCTGGGAATCGAACCTGGGTACTCTGCAAGAGCAACCAGTGCTCTTAACCACTGAGCCATCTCTCCAGCCCCAGCATATAATATTTTTAATGGACTTTCTATTTTTTCCTTCTTTCCCCTCTCCAAGGTCTTGTTATATAGCCTAAGCTGTCCTGGGCCTCAAGGTACTTTTGCTTGAGCCTCCTGAGTGCTAGGATTTTAGGTGTGTACTGCACATCTGGCTCTGATGCACCTACATTTTGACATGTCAGTACTCAAAGTATTTCAGATTTTGGAGTTCAGTTTTCCAATTAGAGATGTCCATCCCATTTCTGGTTTTCCTCCAAAATGACTCTCTGGAAAAAAGCCTTCACCCCAGCTTGCACCCAGCAATATCTAGACATACGTCATGTTCAGTCCCAGCTCTAATCAAGGCACTTCACAGAGCTTTAACCAAGAGCCTCAGTTGCTCTGTCACCTGTGCTTGGTTGACTCATCTTACTTGGGATGATTTTCCCACACCCTGTGGGAAAGCAAGAATGAAACTCTCCTGCTTCCTTCCTAGCCCCAGTGTTATGGATACAGGAGGGAAAACTAAGGCCCAGAGAGTTGAGATAGTCTAAATGTCACACCCCATGGCATGGCAGAGACAAGTTGAAATCCAGATCATTCAAATCCCTGTGCCACAGTAAAAAGTCACTGAGAATACCCACAAGTTCTCCTGGGAAGGTCTGTTTCCCTTTCAAATGTAAAGTGTTTCCATTGAGGGAAAGACTCTCTGCAGATGCTCACAAATTAGAGCTGAAGAAGCAGCCTCAGTTTTATGATTCAATGTCAATCTCTGCTACCAATTTAATGGGTTTCTTAGAGTCTTTAAATTTTTCTAAAATTTATTTTTACTTTATGTGTGTGAGTATTTTGCCTATGTGTATGTAAGTGCACCATGTGTGTGCAATGCCAGTGGAAGCCAGAAGAGGGCATTGTATCCTTTGGAACTGAAGTAACAGACTGTTGTTAGCTGACATGCAGGTGCTGGGAACTGAACCCAGGTCCTATGCAAGAGCAGCCAGTGCTCTTAGCCACTGATCAATCTCTCCAGCCTCCTAAAGTCTGTTTTAAATTAAAATCATATTTATTGAGTTATAATTTATACAGGAAAAAGTTACCAATTTTAAGAGTTCATTTTGATGAACTTGAAACATGTATACAGTGGTTTAACCATCATTATAGTCAACCTGTCCCATTGCCATCTACCCAAGAAGTTTCCCCTCTGCCTCTTCCCCCTCCCTTGCACCAGCTGGTACCTGCCTCAGGCCTGCTTGCTTCATCACTGTCATTTTGCCTTTACTGAGTGTATAGAGTTCTTCTATGTCTGGTCTTTGTGTCTGACATCTTTTACTTCATGTCCATTTGAGACTCATCTGTGTTCTTCATTATCAGCAGCACCTTTGTATTGTAGAATAACATTCCACTGCTTAGAGGCTTCACTGTTCGCACATTTATAAGGTGCCTGATTTTGTGATGCTATGAAAAAAGCTGCTATGAATTTCACATCCAGGCTGGCAAGATGGTACTTGCTACCAAGACTGAGGACCTGAGTTCATTCCCCAAGACCTACATGATGAAGGGAGAAAACAGACTCCCACAGGTTGTCCTCTGAAGACAGTGACACCACCCCTCTCCGAATCTATCGGTAGCCAGTAGTCTGGAGTAAGGGATAAGGATCATTGAGCCTTTCCCTCACATATAGCTGATTGTTAACAGGGCCACTCTTGTGCAGATCTAGTGCTAATAACCGTAGCTGCTGTAAGTTCATGATTGCCCTGGTTGTGTCCTGGCATCTCACAACCCTTGCTTCTCCTTATGGTCCAGCTTTTATGTTTCCTGTCCTCTCTTCCTCAATGTTCCCTGAGCCTTAGAAGGGGTCATTTAAATAACTTGTTTACAGCAAGGCATTCAATCATCATTTATTCTCAGCATCTTGGGAAGCCATGAGTCTTTGCATTCACCACCATTCACTACAAAAAAACAAAAACAAAATTTCTTTAAGGCTAGGAGTCATTTTGCCAGAGTGAACAAGATATTTAGAAGGCAGTTAGAAGCTGTGTCATTTTGGTTAAGCAACAACTTAAACGATAGTAGTAAGGTCCCCCACTTGGGTGTGTGACCTTGGCTTACAGTATTAGACATAGATTCCCTCCTGTAGAACAGGCCTCAAATCCAGTCAGAGGATCTTTGGTTGCTCCTATAACAGTTCTGCCACTATTACATAGGTAGGTAGGCACATTTTGCCCAGCAGGTTGATTTTGTAGCTTGTAGGATTCCAGCTTGCTTTCTAAACTATATCTTACAACTGAGGTCAGTGGTGTTTTCAGCAATAGGGTCTTGCCCTCTAGTTCTGGTGGGCAGCCAAGAGGAGTGACAAGAGCCAGCATTATTTGGGGAGCCTCTAGGACATCTCCAACCAACAACTCTTATGGAAATAGACCATAGCAAGCACTGGGAAATTTGAATACTAACCCACTCCTTCTAGGAGCAGCATGATCTTGCCATGCAGTGCAGACTCCCTTTTACATATTTTAATCGGGTTACAAAATAGTGAATTTCCATAGAGTCTTTTTGTACTTAGTTAACCACTCCTCCACTCATCTTCCTGATCTCTCTTCTCTTAAGCCTTTCCATTCCTAGTGTTCTCTCTCTTTTTACTTATGTTGTACTATCCCCACTCCCTTAAGACATCCTCCCTTCCCAGTGTCTCCCTAGTTTCCTGGCTTCTATAGGTTAAATTTAAATAAACCAAACTTGAAAAAAAATGGAAGATAGGATCCCTATGTGAAAAAGAACATGTAGTATTTCTCCTTCTGGGTCAGAGTAACCTCACTTGGTATTATTTTTTTTCCAGTTCTACCCATTGGCCTGCAAATTTCGTAATTTCAGTTTTTTTATAGCTGGATAAAATTCCATTGTGTATATGTTCCACTTTTCCTAATCTGTTCATCAGTTGATGGGCATCTAGGTTGCTTCCATTTCCTAGCACCTGTGAATAGAGCAGAAATGAACATGATGCACAAGTGTTTCTGCAGTAGGATATAGAGTCCTTTGGGTATATGCCCAGGAGTGGTATGCCTATGTCATATGGTAGTTTTACGTTTTTTGAGAAATCTCCAGACTGATACCCAAAGTGGCTGCACTAGTTTTCAATGAAACTAGATCCCTATCTCTTACCCTGCTCAGAGCTCAACTCCAAATGCATCAAAGAACCTCAACTGCTAGAGGCAAAAGTAGAGTGCTTCAACATATAGGCACAGGTAGAGACTTTTCTGAAGAGGACTCCAGTGGCATGGGAAGTAAAACCAACAATCAACAAATGGGATCCCTTGAAACTGAAAAGCTTGTGTGAGGCAAAGGGAACTGTCGATCAAATGAAGAGTATCTTACAAACTGGGAGAGAAATGTTGCCAGCTATACATTTGACAGAGCATTAGTGTCTAGAAAGAACTCAAACTGCCAAACATCAAAAATCAAACAACCCAATTAAAAAATGGGCCATGGAACTAAACAGAGTTCTCTAAAGAAGAAATACAAATAACTAATAAACATTTAAAAAAGTGTTCAACATCCTTATTCCTAGGGAATGGAGCTTGAAGCTACTTTAAGATTTCATCTCAGGCTGGAGACATGGCTCAGCAGTTAAGAACACTTGCTGCTCTTGTAGAGGACCCGGGTTTGATTCTCAGCACCCACATGGCAGCTAACAGCCACTTGTAACTCCTAATTCAGGGAATCCAGCATACTCTTCTGGCCTCTATGGGCATTACATGCACATGATGCACTTACATACATGCAGGCAAAACATACATATAAAATTTAAAAAACTAAAATATTTTTTTTAATTTTAAAAATGAAAAAAAAGATTCCATCTAACCCCAGTGAGGAAAGGGAAATTATCTTTGAATTTTTTTCAGTGTTTTATTTCCATATATTAATTCTAAGTAATACTGGATTTCATTATGACATCTTCATACACGTGTATAATGTATTTCTATCGTACTCATGCCTGTTACCCTCTTCTGCCCCTCTCCTACTCCTGTTCATCTCCTTTCTCTTCCCAACTAGCCCCCTTTCTATCCCCACCCCGTGTGTCTGTGTGTCTGTGTGTCTGTGTCTGTGTCTGTGTGTCTGTGTCTGTATGTCCCAAGGAGTTTCCTTAGGGCTGTTTACAGGAGCACAGGTGGAGTTTGTTTACAGAAGCATGTACACCTTACTGGTGGCTACACCACTTAAGAAAATGTTTTTCTTCCTCCTCTTTTTATTATTTTATATATTTCAGACATAAAGCCCTTCTCTTATATGATTTTCCAACATTTTCTCCATCCTGTGTCTTTTTCGTTTTCTCATTTTGTTTTCTTTTTTTGTTTGCCAGAGTCTCATTCTGTAGCCCAGACTGGCCTTGAGCTTTCAAAAGTCCTTCTGCCTCAGCTTCCCAAATGCAGGGATTACAGATGTGAGCACCACGTCCTTGAGAAAGGAGAAGCACCCGCGTGTTCTCACTTGCTGAATGCTGTTCTTGGAAGCCCCTAAAGCTTTTTAACTCTGGTGTAGCCCATCTGTCTTCATTTTCTTTGCCCTTTGTGTGTCAAGTGTCTTATCTGAAAAAGCTCTGCCTAACCCAGTCACAGGGTATAATTAATCCCTTTAATTTCTTACAGGAGCCTTACAGTTGTATCTCTCTCTCTCTCTTTTTTTTTTTTTTAAACTCTGTAGATATTTTACTTCAAGTAACAAAACCTATAGAGTCCTGTGTTTTAATGGACAGTATAACACTGCAGTACAAAACACAATTTACAGAAATTTCTATTAAGCAAACCTAAAGCACTTGATTTTTACACGTGTGCATTTTAATTAGAAAAAATTGCTTTATATGTAAAAAAAAACTTTACATCTTATTATGTGCTGAACTGACACTTTTGTGTGATTGAAACTACTGACACTGGGTTTATAAGAGCAAGCACCTCAGCTTGCTGTGCTCTTCATGTCTTCTCAACTTAAAAATGGTGCTATAAAGTGAAGTCTGTCGTGATGCACAATGGAAAAGACTCCAAGGAACGAACAAAATGCTCTAATTTTCTATCTGAAAAAGTAAGTTTATGAAAATATAAAAAGAACTATGAAAACAAATTTGCACAAATAAGTTAGCCGTCTTCTCACTGCACCTGGGGCGGCAGGGCTGCCACAGTCTTTAGCCTTTAGGAAGGAGCATGCTTCCCCGCCGTCCTCCTTCTTCCCATACGCCCCAGGTGGCCTGGAACTTACAGCGATCTGCCTGCCTCTGCCTCCTGTGCTGCTTCTTCCGGGATCAGAGGCTGATAAAAGTAAACATTTAAAAACAGTTATTTTTAAATGCACCAGTTTCCACTAGGACAGATACCGCTTTTACAGTTGTGTCTCTTACATTTCGCTCTGCCTTCTGTCTTGTTTTGTTTGTGGACTGAGGCAAGAGACTGGTTTCACTCTTTTGTTGTGGTGTCCTTTTGCCCCAGCACCCTTAGTTGAGGACACTAGTCCCTAAAGTTAGGCTGGGTACCCTTGTCACAAACCAGTTAGCCACGAAGGCGCGTGCCTTTTCCTGTGTTTACAGTCATGTTCTGTCGATGTGTGTTCCTCCATTTGTGCCATAGCATGTTATTTGTAGTATTTTTAGGTAATTTTTGAAATCAGGAGGCTGTGAGCCCTCTGACTTTGATCTAAGATTGTCTCAATTCTGCATTGCTTGCATTTCTGTATGACTTAGGGTCAGCGTGTCTATTTCTGTTTCTTTTTTTAAGAGAGAGGGAAGGAGGGGGGGAGAACAAAGAGGAAGGAAGAGGAGGGGAGTGGGAAAAGAAGAGATGTCAAAGATTTTGATAAGAATTGTGTTGACTCTAAAGCAGGTTGGGTGTTTAAATCTATGCACATGGGATAGCTTTTCCATTTAAAGTCTTTGAAACTTTTTCAGCAATATTTTTAGTTTTCAGTGTGTGAGCCTTGCCCTTCTTTTATAAATTCAAGCCTAAATATTTTGTTTTAGAAGCTATTAGACTTGTTTTCTCAACTGATTTTTTTGTGTTTTACTACTGTTGAAAATAAAATGAATTTTTACATTCTTTATCTTATGTCCTGAATATAGTTTTGCTGAATTTACTGATTCTAATAGTTTTGTGTCTGTTTCCATTATAAAGGATTTTCTGTATACATAATTATGTCATCTGCAGTGGTAAAAATAACCTCTTCCATTCCAGTTTGGTTGGTTGGTTAGTTTTGACACAAGGGCTTACGTAGCCCAGGCTGGCTTAGCTAAGATAATGACCTTGAATTTCTGGTCTTCCTGCCACCACCTCCCAAAGGCTGAGATGATAGGCAGGGGCTGCCACACTGGTTTAAGGGGTGCTAGGATCAAACCAGAGTTTGGTGCATGCTAGGTGAGCACTCTCTGTTCATTTATGTTCAGTCCCCCCCCTTTTCTCCATAACAGTTGCTGAGAGAGAAATTAGTTGGATCTCTAGTCATAATTGCTATTTGTCTTTTTTTTTTTTTTTTTTTGTCAATTCTCTCAGTTTCTGCCTCGTGTGTTTAAAACTAGATAATTCTTTTAGGTTCATCATATATTCTTGGTGATTTGACCTTTAGAGTCATACAGATTCCTTTGTTATTGCTGGCCATGTGTATTCTGAGGTTTAATTTTCTAGTATAACATATCACCCCTGTGCAGCTTTCCTTTATTTAGTTTGTCAGGTATGTCTTTATTCAGCCTTTTAAGTTTCATTTATTTCTCTCTATGTTTAAGCATATTTCTTACACATGATGTATTGTTGGGTATTTTTAAAATATACACCTCTGCCTTTTCTATGGAATTTTGAGACATTTGTATTTAATGTAATTTCCGTGTTGTTTGGTATCAGTCTACCCCTTTCACTTGTGTGCTGTTTATCTCTCCTGTTCTTTTATCTCCTTTTCCTATCTTATTTTGAATTTAAATTTTTATCTCTAAAATTTGACTTATTAGTTATAGTTTTTGGTTTTTATGATTTATCTGGGTTTTAAGCTACATGTTTTGAACTGATCACAGTTGTTCCAGTTTGCTTCTCTATTGCTGTGATAAAACTCTGACCAAAATCCATCTAGTGAGAAAAAGAGTTATTTTATCTTACATGTCCCAGGTCACAGTTTATCACTGAGAGATATCAGGGCAGGAACCTGGAGACAGAAGCTGAGACACAGACCATGGGAGAGCACTGCTTCCTGTCGTATTTCCCTGGCCTGTGTTCAACCTGCTTTCTTATACAACCCAGGACTGCCTGCTCAGGGGTGGCACCACCCACAGTGGGCTGGGCCCTCCCACATCACTCAGCAGTCAAGAAAATGCCCCCACAAACATGGAGAAATTCCTCAGTTGATGTTCCCTCTTCCTGGGTGTGTCAAGTTGGCCACTTAAGCCATCCAGCACAACAGTGTATTTTTAAGTGCTGTTATTCTACTTTCCATACTGTGTGAGAACCTTTCCATACAATCTTCCATTCCCACCTTTACTCCGCTGTGTGTGTACAATTGGCTTTTCTTATAATTGCCAGAGTTCATTGTTAGCATTTTCCAGTGATCAGTCACTTTTTTTTCTAAGAGATTGAAAATGAGAGGTGATGTTTGGGTTTATCCATACATGTTGGGTTCCTGACACTCTGTCTTTCTTCTTGTAGGCCCCGACTTTTATTTGATGCCTTTTTCCCCCCTTAGACCTAAAGGACATCACCTAATGGTATTTCCTCATAATATAACTCTGATGTTTTGTCCTAAAAGTGTATTTCCTCTTCATTTGTGAAAAAAGTTATTGCTGGATATTGGCCACTCTGTGGACATTCCCATTAGCTCTTTCTTCCCTTGCCCTTTGGAGTTCCATTGTTCTTGATAAGAAGTCTGTTGTCGTTCTTGGCTTCTCTCAGCCGTGCATGATGTGCCTCCTGAGTTCTGAGATTAAAGGTGTGCACCACCATGCCTGGCCTGACACTGAGCTTTTTGAATCTAGGTTTTTATTTTTCATGTAGTTAAGAAAAATTTTGACCAGTTCTTCAAATATTCTTTTTCTTCCATTCTCTTTTTCTCAGATCCTCATTTTATATTTGTATGTATGTATATTAAAATATTCAATACTGTCTATGTGCTGTTGGGCTTGGATTTTTTTCCCAGCCTTTTATAAAACCTGTTTTTCAGGTGAATAGTTGACTCTGTCTTCAAGCTCAGTGGCCTTCTCTCCATGACATATAATCTACTTTATCTGCTGTACTTTTCATACACATTTTTATCATATTTATTTATCGTGGGAAGGAGGAAGTGTGCAAGTATGGAGGTCAGAGGACAGCTTTCCGGATTCAGTTTTCGCCTTCCACCTTGCGGGTCTTGGGAACTGAACACAGCTCATCAGGCTGGGTAGCAAGCACCTTTACTCACTGGCCCTATATACATTTTTAGCTTGTTAACTATATGTCACTTGATTGGCTTTTGGTTTTGATGCCTGATGCTTAGTTCTGATGAGATTTTTTTTTTCATTTTCCATTTCCTTCTTGTGATCATGTCTTTGAATATATATATTCTTAAGGCCTGATTAGCTAATTCCATCCTTTCTGTCATACCCAGGTCTGTTTCCATTGGTTGGTTTTTCTCCTGATTGCAGATCATATTTTGCTATTATTGGGTACTTGGAGTTGTGCATCCTTGGGTGCTGGGTGCCGCTGTATTTTTTGGAAGACTTGATTGTCTATGCCAAGGGATTACCTTTATACTTTACAAAAGCATAAAAAGTCTTTATACTTTTAAAAGACTGTGTGCGTGTGTGTGTGTGTGTGTGTGTGTGTGTGTTTGTGTGTGTGTATCCCACCTCTGTTCCAGTGCCTTCAGAGATCATTAGAAGGTTTCAGATTCCCTGGAGCTAGTGTGACAGATGCTTGTGAGCTCCCTGATGTGGGTGCTGGGAACTGAACTTGGGTCCTTGGGAAGAGCACCAAGTGCTCTTAACCACTGAGCCATCTCCCCAGCCCTACCTTTATTCTTTTAAGAATCACTCTTAAGATGTTAGGGCAGGTGTGGAGCAGCCTTTGGTTCCACAGACCTAGTACTCTGCCCAAGTATTCATGCATTGAAATGCCCCATCTCAGTCCTGCTACCACTCTGTGTGTGGTCTAGAGCAATGCTGTTCCAAATATGGACCTAAATTTCCACATCCAGGGAAGGGTTTGGAAGACTGTGCTTCATGTCAGGTAGGTACGGATTGGGTTTCCATTTAGCAGAATTAAATACAACTATTCATTTAATGCAGTCATAAATACACAGGAAAACCCCCAAAAAAGCATGCTTTAAAGAACTGAGAGATTGTGAGACCCTTTGGAGCCCTTGGAATGTAACTGGTGTACACACACTTCAAAGCTATGCCCTGTGTCTGTGACTGTGGGGGGCAACGGGGTGCCTGGCTGGCCTCAGGTTCCTTCTGGCTGAGAGCTCCAGGTCCTAGGCTTTTTCATATCTTCCCTGTTGTTTCCATTGTCCTTCCCACAGTTGCATGGTGGCCATGCCATCATCCTCATTTCCTAGGCCATGAAGATACAGCTTTGTAGGCACAGATGATTGTCCTAAGGAGGAGCTGGGTCCCTAAGACCACATAGTGTTCCCTGTCCTCCCATGTACAGACACATAGACACACACATCCAGGACTGGGTCCCTAAGGCCATATACTGCTCCCCACCCCCTGTACACACACAGATGCACACACATACACGTGCTCTGGTTCTCACCTTGTTCATCAGCCTTCTCTTACCTGTCGAGGTGACCCATTGTTCCCTTTGTGCCCACAGCTGACAATGAAAACAACATTGCCTCCAACCAGTCCCGATCTCCACCCGCTGCAGTGGAAGAGAAGTGGAAACCTCAGGCCCAGAGGAACAGCGCTAACAATAGTAGGTCTCCACAGCAGGCTGGGGCTCAGGGCCTTGCTGTGGCTGAGCCCCATCCCCCACTCCTATCACCTGTGCTTCCTGCAGTACTGAGGGGTCCTGTGGCCTTGCTGTGACTGAGCCCTGTCCCCCATCCCCAGCACCCATGCTTCCTACAGCACTGAGGGGGTCCTGTGGCCTTGCTGTGGCTGAGCCCTGTCCCCCATCCCCACCACCCATGCAGTACTGAGGGAGATGCATACAGCTCCAGAGCATACTCACTTCGTCCTTGACTAAAGGAATTCCTAACTCATGAGTAGGTGAAAGGTCAGGGAGAAAAGGTATGTGGTTGGGGGAAGGGTGCCAAAGGGCACCACTTAGTGCCAGATTCACAACTAGAACCCACATTTCCACAATTTTTGTTAGCTTTATTCTGATATTTCCCCCATATTATTTTATTTGCTAACAATTCCTATTTTGATGGTGATTCCTGTATTGAGAAAGGGGTGAGATGAAACTCTTGTCTTCAAAGGTCTAGGTGAATGACATGTTGCACATAGACCACTATCTACTAGTCTCATGCCCATGGTAGGCATTACTAATCAATCATAGAATTTTATCCCTGTCATGTGTTTAAAGCAACCCACACAATTTGTATACAAGGGGAAATCTATTTGTTATTACTAATATTAGAGTGCTATGCTGCTGCCAAGCCAAGCAGCTTTGAATGCCTGAAATAATCCCATCTCTCTTTGTGTCCCCTGCCAGCCACAACTAGTGGTTTGACACCCAACAGCATAATCCCCGAGAAGGAGCGGCAGAACATCGCAGAGCGACTGCTGCGGGTCATGTGCGCAGACCTGGGTGCACTGAGCGTGGTCAGCGGGAAAGAGTTCCTCAAGTTGGCCCAAACATTGGTAGACAGTGGTGCCCGCTATGGGGCTTTCTCCGTCACTGAAATCCTGGGAAACTTTAACACGCTAGCACTGAAGCACCTGCCACGCATGTACAACCAGGTGAAGGTGAAGGTGACGTGTGCCCTGGGTAGCAATGCCTGCCTGGGCATTGGCGTCACCTGCCACTCGCAGAGTGTGGGCCCTGACTCCTGCTATATCCTGACAGCCTACCAGGCCGAGGGCAACCACATTAAGAGCTATGTGCTGGGTGTGAAGGGCGCAGACATTCGAGACAGCGGGGACCTGGTTCACCACTGGGTGCAGAATGTCCTGTCAGAGTTTGTGATGTCAGAGATCCGGACGGTGTACGTCACGGACTGCCGGGTGAGCGCATCCGCCTTCTCTAAGGCTGGCATGTGCCTTCGCTGCTCAGCCTGTGCCTTGAACTCAGTGGTGCAGAGCGTGCTGAGCAAGCGGACACTACAGGCCCGCAGCATGCACGAGGTCATCGAATTGCTCAATGTGTGCGAGGACCTGGCAGGCTCCACGGGGCTGGCCAAGGAGACCTTTGGGTCGCTGGAGGAGACATCACCACCACCCTGCTGGGACTCAGTGACGGACTCGTTGCTACTGGTTCATGAGCGCTACGAGCAGATCTGCGAGTTCTACAGCCGTGCCAAGAAGATGAACCTCATCCAGAGCCTCAACAAGCACCTGCTGAGCAACCTGGCCGCCATCCTGACCCCCGTGAAGCAGGCGGTCATCGAGCTGAGCAATGAGAGCCAGCCCACCCTGCAGCTCGTGCTGCCCACCTATGTCCGACTGGAGAAGCTGTTCACGGCCAAGGCCAACGACGCAGGCACTGTCAGCAAACTGTGCCACCTCTTCCTGGAGGCACTCAAGGAGAACTTCAAGGTACACCCAGCCCACAAGGTGGCAATGATCTTGGATCCACAGCAGAAGCTGCGACCAGTGCCCCCCTACCAGCATGAAGAGATCATTAGCAAGGTGTGCGAGCTTATCAACGAGGTCAAAGAGTCCTGGGCTGAGGAGGCTGACTTTGAACCTGCAGCCAAGAAGGCCCGCTCAGCCGCAGGCGAACACCCCACGGCTCAGGAAGATGACCGGTTGGGCAAGAATGAAGTATATGATTACCTGCAAGAACCACTCTTCCAGGCCACCCCTGATCTCTTCCAGTACTGGTCATGCGTGACCCAAAAGCACACGAAACTGGCCAAGCTTGCCTTCTGGCTCCTGGCAGTTCCGGCTGTGGGGGCCCGAAGCGGGTGTGTAAATATGTGTGAACAAGCACTTCTGATCAAAAGAAGGCGACTGCTCAGTCCAGAAGACATGAACAAGCTCATGTTTCTGAAATCCAACATGCTTTAAGAATTTACTTTGAAAAAAAAAGAGATAAAAACAAGTAAATAAGACAAAAAGAAAAGAACATTAGGGAAAAAACACAACACACAACACTGTCACAAACAAAGAAAAGAAATTTAAGTTCTAAACACTGTGGAACCTCATTGTAAATGCCCCCCCTGGAAACTTAAGTGCTTTTTTTCAGTGTGTGTGTGCTTGTGTGTCCACACCCACACACGTGGCACCGCGTGTTCAAACACACATGCCATGGGTGTAGGGTGTGGGGAGGTTCCGTGCTCATATGCACAACTAGAGAAACTCTGCACATGCATGCACATACACACTACCCTGGTGCATGTATGCGCGTCTGCTCATGGGCGCGTGTTCATTGAACTGGGTGTGTCAGGAAAGCCGAGCGACTGGGAAAGTGGGATAAGTTTCACCTTTCTCGGGCAGGGGCTTTAAGGACTCCGTTTTTAGGTGTGCAGATTGGGAGAAGCTGATGTTGTGAAAGGCTCAGGTAACTGAGCTCCCAAGTGGCTTGACCTCCTGTCCCCCACCCCAGCCCTTCTTCTCCATTCCTCTGTGCCCTCTACCCACGGTGCCCATCCCCTGCCCCAGCTGCTCTGCCACAGATTCTCCAAACTGCATCAGACGGACAGTTTCTGCACTGGACTTTGTTTCTTGTTCACTTTCAGGGCATTGAGCTGCTGCGCCGTGACCTCTCTGTTGGATGTCCGGAGCAGCCGCCTTAGAAACACACCTATCTCCCCAAATCAGGAAAGGAGACTTTAAGAATATAAAGCTGACATTTTGCTTTTTAATATAAGAGAGAAAAAAACAAGACTTTTTTTTTCAGAGTATAGATAACTGTCTCCACTCCATTTTTTCCTCAACATTTTAGCAATTTTTACCTTTTTAGGGGGTTGAGTTTTTTTCACATTTGATTTAGACTCTGCTAGGAGGCACTGAATGTCTATGTCTGTAACTTATGTTCTGAAGTTTTGTTTTATTTGTTTGTTTGTTTGTTTGTTTGACTGACCCTTTCTGTCCCCAAGTCACACTGTAAACTAGCTCATCTCAGTGGCGTTCAGGATTCAGGTCATGTCTGTGCCATGTGGAGTCGGGGGTGGGGAGGAGTCAGGGTTCCTTGGCTGTGAGGCTTGGTGGAAGTTGTTCAGGCAGCATGTGGCTTAGGGGTCCTGAATGTCAGTGGGAAAGCCCTGCCTGTTACCCACATGTAGTACCTGCGAATGTCCACCTCCTGTACCCAGACTGCTTTGCACCCCCTCACCACACCCTGACCTCCAGATCCACAGGGACTCAAGACTTGGTCCATATCTGCATCTGCCAGACCCATAGTCTCTCCCCATCCCCAGGCCCCAGGGGGATCATATCTCTCAGGGGTCCTCACAGGCACCTCAGACCTCCAGTCATGCAGCAGTGGAGCACGGTACATTGTTGGCTGAACAGTGGGCATCCTGTGGGTGGGTGCACTCGACTCAATGCTGTGAAAGGGGTCTTCAGGCCTCACTCCTGACCACCTTGGTCAGGAGCAAGTGTTTCTACATACTGTCTATATGTTCTCTTCACAAATGAAGTTCAGCCCTTGATGCTCCCGCCTCTGTGAATAAAGAACTTGGGGTCCCCGGGCCCTCCAGTGACCGCAGCTGTGGGCTAGGGATGCTTAATGCCTCAGGCTGAGAATGATCACCCTTGTGGGCCATTTGCAAAAGCACCTCAGCCACCTGGGGCTTGGGTTCCCCCGACTGTCCAGTCATAAAGCATTACTCAACTGCGAGATACCTCGACTACAAAAGCACTGTACCATAACCCTCCCCTGGGGCCCCAGCAGGAGGGGAGTGAAGTTGGTTTAAGGACTCAGAGGAGACTTCTCCAGTCATGTTTGCAGTTCTAGAACACTGTCCTCTTGAGCTAAGCCTGAACACTTGGCCTCACAATAACTAATCGAACTCTCCTGCAGTCTCAGACACACAGATAGATCAGAGTGGATGGGCTGTGTCCACATGCCCTCCAGCAAGCTACAGTCTCAGGAACCACCGTATTGTCTCCACTTCTGATGGAGTTCTAGGCATTTCCATCGTGATGTCTTCAACTTGGGTCTCACCATCAGAAGAGCCTCTGTCCACAGTGGAGAAATGCAGACAGGAACAAACCCAAGATCGCTCCTTGGAGAATGTGGGAACGTCATCAGGCTTCTCAGGGCATTCCAGAAGGTGGGCTCTGGAAAGCTGATGGTGGTACCTCCGGCCTTGTTCCGCTGCTGCCACAACCTGGCACCCGTAGCCACCCCAGAAGCTGGGTTCTTACTGCAGTTGGTAACAACGAAACCACGGCATCCATCCTGCCTTGCCCAGCAGCAGAGCTGGCCTGGGCTGCTATTACCAGGCCAGTGAATAGAAAACAGGCCAAGCCCAGATGTGCAGTTTGAGCCCTATACATTCTTTTTAGAGCACAGGATGTTTGCCCTCCAGACAGAAAAAGTTGTGTTAAACTCCAGGCACCTGGTCACAGGTTGCCACCTCCTGCCCAGTTCTTTTGCACCTCAATTTGATACTTAGGGCTTAGCTTGCCTCTGCAGGTTTAATGTGAATCCTACTACATCCTCAGAAACCTGTCCCCTAAGCTGTCTCATCCTCACAGATTGTAAGGCAGCAGGCTGTCAATCATTTCTGTCTTGCAACCTCTGGTTCCCCTGGAAGCGAGTGTTATCAACGGGAAAGGCTGTACTCGGTGCCCTCATGTCTGCTCCCATGCAGGCACTCCCCACGGTGTAAATCTGCAACAAGCAGATCAGTTAAAAACCCAAAGATCTCCCGGGTCCAGCCGTAGGTACCAATACAGCAATATCCACCTTACCAAATTCTAGTTCAGCCAAAGCACTGAGACAGGCTCTTTGAGACCATCTCCAGGGGCCTGACCTGGCCTTGACCTTTGGAAGGATTTTTGTCATCTGTCTTCCTATGGCCTATGTAGATCTTTGCATCACATCTTTGGGGCTAGGGGAGCAGGGAGCTGGGCCGTTCTGTCCTGCTCTCACCACTAACTCAGATACAGCTTGCCTTGAGCTGTGTGATTCCCTGAATGAAAATAGCCTTTGCTTCAACATCCATGAACCAAAACAGAGAGGTGGAAAAAAAATCACGTCTACTCAGCAGGATTTTCCCCTTGTCTGGGGTCATTTTCTTTCACCAACAAAGCTCAAGCCAAGCCCTGCAACATCGAGGGCTACCTCAGATTCGGAGTAGCCCAGGTCTCAGGTCTGTGAGGAGTGATGGTGGATGGAAACAGCTTGGTCCCAGCACCATTCCTCTGATCTCAGCACCCAAGTCCACCTGCCAGACCTCTCTTTCATGGCACATTCAGAAACCAGGAAGAAGGACAGGCCCTGCCTGAGCAGAACTCTGCACTTCATCCCTGGGAGTTCCCAGCACAAGAAGCTACCAACTGCACAAGCGAGGTCACCACCATCCCACTTGGTGGCTTCACCTTGGCTTTGTGAGGTTGGCCCTTGGATGAGGGACAGGCACCTGTTTCCTGGAGAGAAGAGAAGGGCAGCTGGGGACATTGATGAAAAGTCATGGGCCTCCAGGGTTCTAGGAAGGATTCTGGACATGGCTGTGGACTGGCCTGCACCCTCTCTTCAGTTTCAGATTTTATAGCCTGCACTTTGAAGAAACAGAATTCTACAAGGCGTGTTTTCCACTGTGAAGCCAAATCTCTGCCTTAGGAGCTCCCTGTTCTTAAGCAAGGCCTCTTATTCCCCTGGCCTTGGGCTTGAGATAGGGACACCTGGGGAGAGTCCTCATACTCTGAGGACACAGTGTCAGCAGGCAGCTCAGGGGAGGCTGGGATGTAGATGGAGAAGGGAGGCCCTGTGAGTCACCATCCAGATCTCATGTCATACACAGAGGGCAACCTCTTCCACCCCGCAAGCTTTGCCAAGCCCCCAGCATCCCCTGGCCTTGGGAACAGTATGACAGCACTGTGTCCAGCTCGTACCTAGAGGAAGGCTCCTAGTAGGCATAACTAAGAGACTTGAGGCTCAGGCGACATGCTGGGGGCCATGCACAGGAGCTCCTGTCCCCAAGGCAGCGGGAGAACTGGCACAGAGGTTGCCCCTCCCCTTCACTGTGGCTAATGTTTGCTAGGCCAGTTATGGTGAACCAATGATACAGTGTTTCCCACTTATGTTTCCCTCCTAGTCTCCCTTTGCAGGGTTTTCAGGGGAATTTTGTTGCTGTAGTTGTTTTAGGGTTTTTTTTTCCCCCCCTCTCTCATTTGGATCTGAGGATAGTGGTCTGGAGAGACCTGACTTTGACCAAGGTTGCTAAGCGGGTATGAGGCTGCTCTTGGAGGAGGGTGTCACATTCAAGGTTCCACTCTGTACTGGAAATTCCCTAAGCTTACAGTTGGGCATTAGCATCATGACCCCCAAGGGTCCTACCCACCCAAACATCCCACTGGATACCTTGAGTCTTTGAACCAAAGTTCCTTAAAGGGGCACAGCCTGGCCTTGTCTGCAACCTCAGGGGCCTGGATTCCTGTGACGCCTCCTAAATTCCCATGGAACAGCCTGAATTCTCTGTTGGCACAGGCCAGGGAGTCCAAGGCCAGCTAGAAGGAGGGCTCCTCCCACAAACCAGGTGCCAATAGACTCTCCTAGGACCCTTTCCCCAACCAGCCAGAGTGGATGGCTTCCCAACCAGGGCTTGAGCTCCTGGCCAACCAGGAAAGAGTGAGAGCCCTGCAGGAGAGTCCTTTAGACCCCAAGCATCAGGAAACCTTTTTGTACAACAACCCCATGCAGAGATATTTTTTAAGAGGCATAAATTATTTTCAGTTGTTTTCTGATCCTGCCTTTTTCTTTTCCCCACAACTTCACATCGGTGATCCTTTCACATCAGGTAAATCTTGAGAAAGCCTTGGTGCCCCATCCCTCCCACTCTCCTACTCAGTGACCATGTGCGTGCGCCCCCATTCTTTCTCAGTAGTAAAGACATTCTAGGCAATACCATGGACACATCTGTGTCTTGCTTCAAGTGCAAGAAACTCAAGTCATCTTAAAAAAAATTAAAAACACAAAAAAAATTTACAAAAAAGCAAACACACAAAAAAATATCTTTTTTAGGCCAGAGTTTTCTACAGGTATTAATGAATATTTTTCTTAATCCTTATAAGTTTTATGTGTTTAATATTTCTTAATACCGGTAGCATTAATTTATACTTTTGTAGCAACACAATATTTTTATAAACAGCCAGTGCTTGGCTCAAGTCTTCACGGGGGTTTATGCAGGGCCATCTTAGGGACCCTGTGTACCATGTACTGTATTTAAAAAAAAAAGTTACCTAGTGTCACTCTTGCTGTGTTAATTAACAAAGACGTTGTTGGCGGTCTCCTGTGTTGTTGGTATGGATCCAACCATCCTCCAAGGAGGCACATTGCATGGGGTTGAGTTGACGATTCTTGTGATACATAAACCCCCAAGGCCAAACTTGAGGGTTTATTTAGGGATTTCTGTGTGTCTTTTGGGTTTTTTTGTTTTGTTTTTCTTTGGTTTGGGTACCGTTTTGCTGTTTTACAGCCAAATCAATTTCATGATGTTTAAAAATTGTACTGATGTCAAATGGAGGAAAGGAACAGAAAATTTAAAAAAAAAAGATTTTTACAAAAGTAATAAAATTTAAAACTGAGCTGTTTAAATGTTGCTGTTTTTACCTGTCTGTTCTTGTCCAAAAGTGGAACATTCCCAAGGAGACGAGGAAGGTTCCATCAGGTTCCTCAAATCACCAAAAGCCCCAGCCAAGGTTCAGTACCTAACCCCTCCCCAGCCATTTCCCAGTTGGTTGATGCCAAGGCAAAGAGACATAATTAACAACTAGAGGATCAGTCGCCTAAGCGAGTTCATGAGTTCATGTCAGTGTTGTATT
Organism: Nannospalax galili; assembly: GCF_000622305.1. NCBI lineage: Eukaryota > Metazoa > Chordata > Mammalia > Rodentia > Spalacidae > Nannospalax > Nannospalax galili. The sequence goes on along the minus strand of NW_008338996.1, from coordinate 9,295,187 downwards.
TATGGTTTTACAATAAAATGACCTTTAGGGACCTCTGGTGTGTGGTGTTTTTCTTGGGGTTGGGGTTGGGCCATGTTATCCACTTACCACAGCACCATGCAGAGGATGGGTAAGGAGAGCAACAGAGGTCGGCACCAAGGTGGCTTCATCTGTGCCACTCTTCATCTAAGGGTCATTGGTTGTCACCAGTGCAGATGTGGCTCAGCCAGTGCTTGATAGATGGGGGAAGGAGGTGTCCAGGGAAGTCATGATCCCCTGGGGGCTGGTTGTAGAGGCTTGTTCCTGGGAGAAGGGATGAATTTAAGCAGTTCTGCCAGCCCAATGTCTAAGGTCCACATACAAGCACGCCTGGCTCTGCAGCCATTCCTGGGCCTCTTAGACCCTTTAATCCAGTGATCAGGGTCTCCCACACAAGGTGTGTGTCTACACCTGTCATATGTATCAAATCTCCTGAGAAAGACTTCCACCCAATTCCTGAAGGCGTGGTTGCCCTTCTTCATGAGCTGTGGGAGACACACCCTGGCCACTCACCCAGAGCCTGATGTCACAAACACAAGGACATCCATGCTTTTCTTTCATAGACTCAAACCAAAGTCGAGGGAGAAAAGACTTCACCAGAAGATGAACCATGGCCTGTGCAGAAGGGACAGCTCCTAAGGCAGACCCTGCCTAGAGCCCATCACAATAAAGCCGCCCTCATGTGCTCCAGGTAAGTGACGCACAGACCCCCTCCCTACCTTGGACTTAGCATGTGTCCCTAACCAGGGATGGATGAGTGGCTCTAAGAAGTCAGTTGAGTCTTCTGAAAAAAGTTCCATCAAATTGTATGCAGGCCACAGCTCTACACTTGACCTCTGCCCAGAGGGCAGCAGCCCTGCCCTCCAGCCCTCCAGGCATGTCCTACAGGAGCTTCTCTGAGGGGACTATGGGCATCCCCTTGCCAGTAGATAAAGTTTGATGCAGGAGTTTCTCCTTATCTAAAGCAAAAGGGCAGGAGGGCCTCAGGGTCCATGACAACTGAGCAGAGTCTGAGGACCCTGCATGCTCTTGGCCATGAAGATCAAATAGGGCCAGGACACGTCTGCAGGGCCCTCGCCACTGAAGGGTGGTCTGAAGCCTCTGAATCTAACTACGGTTTAAGAAGGTGTTTATGGAGCAGTCACATCTGTTTTGAAGCAAGTAAACCTGTGTGGTAATAGCTAAAAGAAAAACTTGAAGTAAGACTGAAGAGCTCTGTGAATCTTCAGGGAAGGGGCCTCCCCTTGGCAGGGAATGATTCCTGGGGCCTTATGAGATGAATGGTTGAGTCCCATGATGGGGTCACAGGCAGGCAGGCCTCATTCCAAGTTACAGAGTCAGATGCCTCCAGGACAGACAAAAAGCAAGTGAGTCACAAGTTAGAGCATCCTTAAGAGACAGCCCGGAACCCCTGCCTGGTGTGTTCCTTCCATGACGACTGAGGAACCTGACCAACATCTGTGATTCCAGCATCGCAGAGCTAGAAGCAAGGGGATCATTCATGAGTTTAAGGCCAGTTTAGGCTACACAGAGAGGTCTTTTCTCAAAACAAGGAACTGAGAAGCCTACCCCATGAGCCTGATATTCCATCCACTGGTGGGAACTGGAAACTTGTATCCTCTCATTAAACATTTGTCCTTCGGGCAACTTGACAATAACCCTCTTCAAAGTGGTACTTTCAAACTGCCATGGGCCACTCGTCCTGGTGTGTGGCGTGCATGGAGGACAACCAGATGGATGTAGGTCAAGATGCCAATTAGACCCAGCTGGTGGATCTTCTCAGCACTTCCCTCTGAGCAGTTGCCTGTCTGTCTAGTGGCTCCTAACCTGTCCACTTCTGCCTGGGGCTATGACTACAAATACTGTCCCTTGGAACAGACAGTCTTCTTTGTTGGAAATGAAAAGCTTCAAGCTGTAGAGAGAAAAAAGGAGTCTATGTGTCTGAGGGGACTGTAGACTTTTCTACACTCTCATCCTTCCCTGCCTGACAGAGCTCTTCAGCAAATGGGTTAAAGGCATGAGAGGCAAACCTTTGGCCAAACTGGCCACCAACATTTGGGACTGTGTTTGCTGACCAGAGTGCTGGCCCTGCCTGGTTTCTGCTTTCCACTTGGGAGCCTATGGAGCTGGGAATCTTAACCCTCTTCTCAGCATCCGCCCATCATCAGGGCTCTGGGTGAGTGCAGTTAGCACAAGACTGTTACAGCAGGCTCCTGGGGTCACAGTCATGAGCCTGGCTGGTCCTCAAGCCATCCTAGCCAACCTACCTCCTCTTTCCCACATGAAAAGCCAGGCCAGCCTAGTACTTTAGACTCTGGTCCAGGACTCAGCTGGTTGCCATGGATGCATTGGGAAGAGGGGTAGACAGTGTCCTAACAGGACAGAGGGCTGGATGAGGACCCCAGGAGATAGGTGCTCTGGGTCAAGATGGAAAAACAGCTGGAGAGATGGCTCGGTGGTGCAGAGGACCAGGATTCAGTTCCCAGCACCCACATGGTAGCTAACAACCATCTATAACTCCAGTTCTAGGGGATTTGGCACCCTCTTCTGACTTCCATGGGAACTGCATGACACAGGTGACTCCCATACATGCAGGCAAAACATTCACACACATAAAATAAACGTAATAAATTTTCTGTTAAAGGTGGTAAAACAACAGATAAGGCAGCTTGGGATGGAAAAGGGGATATGACAGTGGCCAGAAGAATCTACTGTAGAGGAGTCAGGTGCATCCAGGATGGGGGGGCACTTAAGGTACCAAGGCACCACTATTACTTTGACCCTGGATCTCCATGACCCCCGTTCAACCTCTTCCAGAAACAAGTACTGTTTTGTACTGTGCACAGCCAGTGTCTTGTACTAAAGGAAGTTCTGTCACATTGCAAGTCCTGCCTCCTTTCTGGGAAGGCTGGGTACTCATGCCACCAGTTTCCTCTTCCCCTTTTGTCCCCTCATTAAAATACAGTACGAATGAGCTTCCAAGACAGAGAATGCCAGGAGTTGACAGTTTGGTTTTATTTGGTTCTAGGTCACCTGAGCCAGCCTGCACTAGGACGTGAACAGTGGCCACTCTCTGGCTTGCAGACCAGAGCCTTCAGTTGGACAAGCGCAGCAGTTCCTCATCCCCTGTGGATACAGAGAGAGTCAGGGTGGGTGCATGGGCAGGGACAAAATATCACTTGCTAAATGACCTCTCTCCCATGGGCATTCCAGAGAATGTTCTGGCTTTTTGCCTCCTCTGGGTTGCCATAGGTACCATTTTTCAATGGGAATACACCCTGGTTATTTTTATAAGCAGCAGCTTCCCTCAGTTGAGCACTAACCCACACTAGGTACTGTGAAGTCAGGTAGGTGGGTAGTTTGTGCTGTTTTGCAGAAGTGAAAAGTGATCTAATTGCTCTTTGGGTCTGGCCTGGTGGCATAGGCTTATAATCCCAGCTTCTCGGGAAGCTAAGGCAGGAAGACCATAAACCAAGGCCTGCCTAGGTTACAGAGGAAGTTCACGGCAGCCTGGGCAACTTAATGAGACCCTGCCCCCCCCCAAAAAAAAACATTAAAAAATGGGCTGGGGGTGTAGCTCAGGACCTAGCATGTGACAGGCCCCAGTTTCAATTCCAAGCCTGGGGAGGGAGCCCCCTTGGCTCTGTGGCGACCCTGAAGGGTCTGGAGACCAGCTCTGCCCAACTCCTCAGCTGCTCTATGTGCTTCTGCTGGTGCCTGGCTCACATCGCCTCTGGTAGTTAAGCCCAGCTAGGGCATGGCCCTGGGCTAGGCTCATTTACCAGGTAGGAAGCTGAGGCCCAGAGTTGGTCAGGCTGCTCACTTGGAAGATCCAGAATTCAATTCTCAGTCCCTACCCCACATCAGGATTCCCTTGCCTGGTCCCTGGCAGCCCCAGAGCCTCCTACCATCACCAGGGACTCCACAGTACTCCTTGCATTCCTTCTCAGAGTAGAACTTATTCCCGTTGCCTTGGCAACCCCCATAGATGAATTCAACACATTTCCCCTTTACAGCATCGAAAGCCCAGAGCTTCATGTTGCCTCGGCAGGGGCCTTGGACTATAGGGAGATTGCAGGCCGCTGTGGAGCAGAGAGGGATACAGAGTGTTAGTTACCCTTGTAACTACTGATGGGACATGAACAGGACTACTAAACCAGGAGAATCTGTACATCTAGAGCACATTATCTTTTTAGAGACTGGGAAACTGGGGTCCAGAAAAATGAGTGGCCTAGGGCCATCCATATCTAGATGTGGAAGTCCTATGAACAACCTTGCTCTGGGAAAATCGCTCAGCTCCTGATCATGGGCAGGTGATCCGTGAGAGGATGGGAACTGGGGTGTGGAGGGCACAGGTGCAGGGCTGTTCTCACCCACTGTTCGGCATGTCTGGAGACACTCCTTTTCAGAGATGAAATTGTTGCCATTCCCCAGGCAGCCCCCATACTGGAAAGTCTCACAGGCCATGGATGCACCATTGTAGAAGTATCTCTCTACCATCCCTAGGCAGGGGCCTTCAGAGTATTTCAACTGACAGGAATCTGGGAAGAGAAAAAATGCAGCACTTACAGAGGGCTTGCTGTATACCTGTATACAACTTAATATGCACCATATCTTGTAGTTTTCACCTCCACACCAACAAGAAGGGTTGTCAGCTCATCCTTCAAAAGAGAGGCAGGTGTTCCTAACCTTTACCCTGAGAGAGGTGAAGCAACTGGTCAGAACCACCTGGAACTAAAATATAAACCTATAGATGCCAAGCCCAATTCCTATTAAACCCATAACTGAGGAGTGGTGAGTTACCATTGGTGCAAAGGCCTCTCTGACCAGAGAATCTAATATCGTGGTTGATGATGCATCCTCCAGGCCCTCACCTGCCAACCTGAGCGCGTCACTGAGGTACCACTCATGCCTTTGCTCTCATGGTCCCTACCCCAGAATGCCCTGCTCCACAAAGCTCTCCTTGGGTTCCTGGACACAGCCTGAATTCCTTTGGCCTAGGAAGTGGCCTGATCACCCCCATCATCTTCTGGGGTTTTCCAGCCCTTTGCCAACACTCTCCTTTGAACCCACCACTTTCTCCCTTGGAAGACTTTCCACTAAAAGAGCCCTAAAACCAAGAAGATCAGGATCATTTGTGTTTGCTGATCAAGGTGGGTAAGTGAATGGCTCACACAAAGCATCATCACATTTTTCTCCCTGAAGAATCCCTACACTCTGAAGGTCATCCCAGTTATTCCACTGTATAGCTGAGAAAACCAAGGCTTCACAGCCACACAGGCAGGACAAGATACACTCCTCGTGGCAGAGCTCAGCATTCTTAAAACCAGGACCATGCCTGATGTGCCTCACTCCTCATCCCAGCATGGCAGAGAATTTCATTTGCCTTGTCTCTGCCCAGCCCTTGACTCTCTAGCCAAGAGACAGAGCTCACTGTTGAGGCAGCCAAGGCAAGCCAGCCATGGGCCATGGCTCAACATGGCAGAAGCAGGTAAAGAGATAGGCTCCTTACCTTCTTTCTTGGTAAAGTCGGTTACCACTGGCCCAGCCCCTGATCCTTCACTTTCTTGGGGCAGCACCGCTCTCCGGACTCTCTGAGGAGAGAAGAGAAGCTTTGCAGAGACCTCACCGTTATTGCTCACCTGAACCCCAGGATGTGTAAACAGCATTCATCTTGGGACTCGGCAGAGAGAAGTATAGCTTCTAGACTGCTTACAGGACTGTTAGCGGGTGTGTCAACCTGAATTCTAGAAAGGGCATCACATGGTCGAGTGCCCAAGAGAGGGGTCTGCTGCAGAGTCCCCCGGGACAGGCCAATTTGGAAAAGGGATGAATAGGGGGACAGCTGGCCACTAGGTAGCCTTTCTGCCCACAAGTGAGGTCTAAAACTTGGAAAGGTAGAAGGTGGTGATCTTAAATGGTTCCTTCTTTTAAGGTGTAACTGAACGTTCCTTCTTATAAGGTGCAACTGAAAACTATCAGCCCTCCCCCAACCCCACCCCCATCTCTTACAGATCCATCTTAAGTTAATGGCACTCGGGGCTTTCTTAGTAAGAAAGGAGGGATGGATAACAAAGGGACATGTTAGATAACACAGCTGCCAAGAAGAATCAGATTGAACTGAAGAAATAGTCCCACTTAACAAGGATGATATTAAGAAACAGGAAAATCCTTAGCCACCAGTAAAATTCAAAATGATATGCACCAATATATTGGGAGCCAACAGTGATGGAAATCATTAGAGATGGGAAAGATGCTTGGTTTAATCTCCCAGGAGAGATAATAAGCTGCTATTTAAATACTGCAGGAGGGCTGGAGAGATGGCTCAGTGGTTAAGAGCACTGGTTATTCTTGTGGAAGACTGGGGTTCGAATTCCAGCACCCACATGGCAGCTAACAACTGTCCGTAACTCCAGTTTCAGGGGATCTGACACCTTCTGTCTTCCTCGGGGACTGCACAACATGGGTGCACTTAGACATATCCAGGCATTACACACATACACATAAAGTAAAAATAATAAATAAAAATTTAAAAATAAATACTGCAGGAAATAAATCCACAACCCAGGAGTCCTGGAGGAGAAAAAAAAGAAGCATAAAAATAATAGAAGAAAACTTTTTTGAATTGAAGAAAGACTTGAGTTGCCCAATTATGAGGAAAAAGGAAATCAGAATTTATGGAGACTTCCTTCCTACAGACATTCCATGGACAAAGGCCAAGGAACTTGGTGGCCCTCAGGGTAAATGACACAATAACAGAAGCCCAGGAGCAATCTCTGAGGGTCCTGAGAAGGAAAAGGTTGCAATCCAAGATTCTTCCTTCCCCCAAACTGTTGCCCGTGTGATAGAAACACAGAAAGGTAGTCCAAGCTAGGGAAACCATCTAGAAATTTGTCACTTGTATATTTCTTCCTGGAAAAAAAAAGTTCCTTATAGGATCATTCCCATCAAAGAGAAGGGAATTGAAATGCTAGAAATTATAGTTGTAAAGAAATGCCCTAAATGCCTTGCATCTACCCCAACAGGCCGAGCAGCCGTAAGTACAGAGAATGCTGTGGCAGTGCTGCTGCGGAAGGTGGAAGAGGTACTCACCGGAAGTGAAGTGGGGTCTGACTCCTGTTCCCCAGGGACACATTCCCCTAGACAGAGGACAGGAGAGAAGAGTGAGGAAGAGGCCCAGGCTTAGGAGGGCAGAGATCTTTGAGCCCCCTCAACTGTTCCTGTGGGCTGGGCTACACCCTCCCTGAGACTTATGGTCCTTGGATGAGCATGGAATTGGCTCAGGAGCTGTCTCCACCAGAGCATGCTGTGAGATGGGGCAAACCCAGGGTTCTGTGAGTCTGCATAAAGGGGCAAGGGACTGTTCACCCTATCAGAAGAAAGATACAGGCCATCCTCTGGTGGCCAGGAAGGATGGGGAGAGGAGCTAAATTCAGTGTGGGGCAGGATGCCACTTACCTCTGTCAGCCATGATAAAGATGGAGTCCTCACCAATGCCCACACCCAGGGCCATGTCCTTGAAGTCCTGCAGAAGGCTGTCCCTCAGGTGCCGTTCCCGGGCTGTAGAGGAGATGTTGTAAGAGCCTCCAGGTACCCGGGCTGGCCAGCCAGGGTGACTTTACCCAGTGGGAAGTGTGGAAACGAGCCAACGCCAACCCTCCTTTGACATGCTTTGGAAAAAAGACTCCCCCAGAAAGAGAAAGCTCCCCCCAAGACCCCACTTAGACCTTCTGGGTCCACACACAAGGTTCTTGCCACTGGCTCTATCCAGGCCCTGGAGGCTCTGCACTCATTTTATCCTTCTCTTTTTCCATTTAATGTGTGTGTGTGTGTGTGTGTGTGGTATGCATGTATGTGTGTGATATACGCATGTGTGCACATGGAGACTTGGGGAATCATCCTTGATCGCTCTTACACCTTACTCATTAAGGCAGGATCTTTCAATCAAACCCAGAGATCAACAATATGGCTAGTCTCTCTAGCCAGCTCATTCTGGGGATCACCTGTCTGTGCCTTCCAATGCTGGAATTACAGGAGGGTGGCCTGCCCACCTGGCATTTATATGGGTTCAATCACTGAGCCGTCTCCATAGACCTTGGAGTTGCTTTCAGAGATGAAACGGAAGTCCTATTCATCCAGGAAGCTGAGTTCCTCCTCCTCAGGGAGAGCACCCTTGTCCCTTTCCTAGAGTTCTTTCACAAAGAAAAAGCAAGCCTCCTGCCCCTCTACTCCATGGTCCATAAATGAGCAGTTACCCACCCCAGCTCCTGCAGGCTCATTGTTACGGCTATTACCATAGAGCTTGGCAGTAATGGTTGGTCCATGGTGGCGGCTGAACTTTTTGGTGAAGAAAATGGCATATTCATCATAGTTGGTATGGACAACATAGGATTCCAAGGTTACATTCCATTCTGTGTAGGAGATGCAGGCAAACAGAAGGGATCGGTGGTCAGAGTCTCTTCGACCTGGAGGTCCATCACCTGTCACTTCATACAGCCACACAGCCTTTCCTTGTGCTCACATGACAGCTCACCCACTTCAGCCTCTCTCTCTCCTCCTGTTAGTCATCATTAACTCATCCACCCCCTCTCCATCTGTCCACCGTTTGTCCTTTCCTTCTTTCCTGCCTCCTTCCCTCGTTCCTTCCCTCCCTTTTTCCTGCCTTCCACCTTTCATTCCTTTCTTTCTCCTCCCCCTCCCTCTATTCCTCTCTCCCCTTCCCTTCTTTCCTCCCTCCCTTCCTTCCCCATTGCCTCCCTCCCTCTGTTCCATCTTCATTCCTTTCTCTTTTTTTGAGGCAGAATCTATTTTAGCCCAAGATTGCCTCTAAGCTGTTATGTAGTTGAAGATGACTTTGACCTTCTGATCGTCCCTCCTCTACCTCCTGATAGCTGGAATTACAAGCATACAGCACCCTGTCCAGTTTTCCTCCCTCTCTCCCTTCTTTCCTTCCTCCCTTCTCTCCTTCCTCCTTCTATCAGTCTGTCAACCTGTCTTTCAACTGACTAATCAACTCATGTGTCATCCATCTATCTGTTCACTAATAAGTGAAACTTTGTTCATTCATTCATGTTGATCATCCATCCATCTGCCAAACATTGATATGTTCATCTCACACACGTGCAATGATTCAGCATGCAGAGCAGATTCAGCAGGCATTTGCTGAACTGTGAATATATTCAGGCCCACAGCCCACTGTGGGCCTCATCCCCCACATTCAGCACCTCTCCTTCCTACTTCTGGACACGTGATGGGAGGTGCCATGCAGGGTGAAGATGAGGTGATGGGAGGCGCCATGCAGGGCAAAGATAGAGGTGGTGTGTTTTGAGGATGGTACATGACTTTTCAGCTAAACGGAAATGTTGCAGGGACAGAGGGGGCAGAGACAGGGAAAGGAGACAGAGGCATGTTCCCACACTCACTGGATTTGTGGTGGAGGAACTTTCCAGCGATGTCTGTCTTCTCATAAACCCCCGAGGTCTCCTCACAGACGCCTTTCCTGGCAATGACCAAGCCAAAATGCCCTGTTGTCTTTTTTGTCTTGATTTGGATATGAACATTTCCAAACATCCCCTTCAATGCTCACCCTAGCCATGGGAGACCCCCTTTTAACACAAGGCACAGAGAAAAGCAAACTGAGTGGCAAAGTCCCAGTCCTTCCTCATATCTGTTACCCTATGTCCAGGGAGGGCAGTGAGAACCAATGCGGGACTTTCATTTATTTGTGACTGTGGTGGGATCACTGAGCCTGCATGTAAATTAGGGGAAGTGCTGCAGTGTGCTGGCTCCTCTGCTACATGATCCGGCCTTGTCCAGTGCCAGCAAAAAAAAAAAAAAAAAAAAAAAAAAAAAAAAGGCAGCAAGCACTTTCCCACATGCTGGGGACACAGAGAAGAGCCAAGACAGTACTGTCTTTCGGTGGGGCTTGCAATGGTATGGGCCAGGCAGCCTAACCAGAGTCATATGTAATCAATCTACTCAGATTTATGTGCAGAAACACTACTCGGAGGAGGCCGTGTGGTCTTCTGGGGGTCCAGAGGGCCTTTCTGGAGGAGATGACAAAGAACCAAAGACCTAAGGACTCAGAATTAGGCCAGGGAGGTAGGGAGATGTGCAAACGTCTGGAAGTGAGAGAGGGTAAAAGGTTCTTGGAACCTCAAGATCTGCTGCAGAGGGTCACAGAGCCCAAGGGAGAGTTGGAGCAGAGAGGTGGAGCAGAGAGGCCCAGAAAGCATCATCAAGATTTCACTCTCCCTCCTGAGGGTGGCGGGGAGCCATGGAAGGCTCTTAAGCAGGTATGACTTTTTGAAAGGTATTTCGGTTGTTGGGTCAAGAATGGATAGGAGAGAAAAACTGAGATTGAATGTGGGGAGAGAAGTAGAAGAGGTGTGGGAGGTAATCAGGAAGGAAGGAAGAAGGTTTGGACCTCAGTGACACGGAGGAGAGAGGTGAGATGTGGGAGGGGTTTAGGAAAACGGGTGGATCTTCATGGTCAGCAGGAGGAAAGAACAGGCTCTCAGGCTGGGTCCCTTGGGGTAGTGGTGCTCTTCCTAACCTGAGGAACACGGAGGAGGAGGAGCAGGTTGTACAACAGGTTCAGTGTTGGGTGACAGGTACACAGGACATCTGTGTGTGGGAGGACAGTATCGAAGGCAAGGTCCTGGCTGGGAGCAGAGAGCTGTGCTTTCCCAGACAAGGTTGGGTGTTGGGGGCCCTGGTCCATCCCGCTCCCCCGACTCACCGCCAGCGGGTGCTGGTCATGCCGATCTCTGCCTCTGTGGCCCCCTCTCGCAGCACCAATGTGCTCACGCTCATCTTGTCTTTGATCCGTCTCAGCCATGGGCAGGTGGAGCCCACGGCCAGGTTGAACCATTTCCCATAGATCTAGGAAGAGCCATAAACTGGGGTCTGAATTTGCCTGGGCTTCAGAGAAGACCTGCTCACCTTTCCTCCTCTCTCCTCCCAAGGGCCATCTCTTTAACAGGCAGCCTCAAGACTGACAGTGGAGCTAAGGGAACCGCACGCTTAGGCAGGTGGGTACAGAGTGCCTTTGCTCTACACAAGGCTTACTTGTACAGAAGCAAGGCACCTGGTCACTCCTGTGGACAGACAGGGTCCAAGCCCTTCATTCTGAGGTCACCAGCTACATAGTACACGCATACATGAATACACACATACATATATGCACACATGCATGTCAATACATACAGAGATATACATGTACGCACATGTTCATGGTTCACACATATAAATGCATGCATATATGTGGTTATGTGTGCATGTATACATATGTACTGATGCACATGTACATGTGCACGCATAGACATATGCACACATGCATATGTGCATACATGCACAGACACACAGACACAGTGCCCAGGCTAGGGTGCCCCTGGGCTCACCCCTCACAGTCGACTCCACCCCCCCCACCCCATCAATCTGTGTCCTGCTTCTATTCTTCTCAGTCTCATAGGCCAGCCCTAAAGCTCACAGGTGTATGCCCACCTGGGGCGACCCCATGTCTGAATTACCCTGGAAGCTCGTGAGGACAGGGTAAACTTGGAGGATATTGGGCTCACAGACTCTCAAATGAATGGTAGACAAGGGAGCCAGTCAGTGAATCCCAGAATCCCTAACAGTCTTGCCAGGAGGGACTCCAAACAAAGGAGCTGTGGCATGTAAAATGGGAAGATAGACATCCCAAGAGAGGCAGGCCCGTTAGCCTGGATGATCCACCACTATTGCCACTTCAGTCAGAGAGGCCAGCCTTACCCGGGACACATCAAAGTTCTCCTGAGGTTGGACGTCTGGCAGTGTTGGCACAGGACCAGCCCTGGAGGCCAGGCAGGTGGTTAGCAGCAAGAGCAGGATCCCAAGACCTTGCATGGCTCTGGGCTCTTCAGCCTTTGATATCTTGAAGCTTGGTGTGGGGATAAAAGACTACCTCCCTGCCAGGGATAGCTGCAAACTGAGGCTGGGGACTGGGCTGGAGGAAGGTGATGATCTCGGTGTTTGCTCTGCTCAACCAAAGCAAATCAGGGCCCCTGAACCAGCTCTGATCGATCCCAGAAGCCCAGCCCAGGTCCAACCCTGTGGAAGAGGCCACGGTTTTGACTCTGAAGGGACACTGTCCAAGCACAATAGGGCTCAATCCCCAGAAAGGCTTCCCATGAATCCCCCCAATGGCCCCAAGAGCTACAGGGGTTGGGAGAGCCAGGCAGCAGATGGTCCTTCCCCTGGACCTCATGCCAGTGAGTCAGGTACAGGGCAGCCTGGCTAGACTCATTTCTCACATGACAAAACTGAGGCCCAGGAAGATGAAGAGACTTACTGGAGGTCATAGGGAAGTCAGCTACAAAGCAAGATCCTACCCTCACACCCCAGTTCTTTCTCTGGCCCTTAGCTTTTCATAGCCTTTGAGATAACAGCAAAAATAATGAGAGACGCTGTCTCTTCACTGAGCAATGCTGTTTTCCCAGCTTAACCCCCACACCCACCTCAGAAGTCCATGATGTTGCCCATGTTCACAGATACAGGTCTTGAGTCCCCTAAAATTGACCTGATTGGCCAATGGACCCCCTACTGAAAAGGGGAGCATCTGGCAGTGGTCAAGGGCAGCTTCCTGTGGCCTTCCTGCTACGGTGACTTTGGGAAAGTTGCTCAGCCTCTCTGCCTGTTTCCTCAGCAGGGAATGGGGCACACATCAGTACCCGGGTCAGAGCACCGGGGACAGGGCTGCAGGTGTTAATGCTGGTTGGCAATAGCATTGTCTCTGGCACATGGGAGGGGGCAGATTGAGGCAGAGACACACAGGACTATGAGGCAGAGACTGGCAATACCTTTCAAGTCAAGCTGCCAGGTGCTTGCAAAAGATCCAAAGCATCCTTCCCTGAGGCCCCAGAGGGAGCCAGCTCTGCCATACTTTGGCCTCGGACTTCCAACCCCAGCCCCATGACAGTGCATAATTTGAATGTTTTCTGCCAAACTATTTGGAGTATTTTGTAGCAGTAGCCCTAGGGAGATAATACAATGGCTTTCAGATTTAAACACATAACTTTTTTTTGAGAAATGGTCTTGTATTGTTCAGGCTGGCCTTGAACTTGATGTGTAGTTTGGGCTAGTCTTGAACTTCTGATCTTCTTGCCTCTACCTCACAAGTTATAGGCATACACCATGCCTCGTTTATGCCATTAAACTCAGGGCTTAGGCAAGAGTTCTATCAACTAAGCTACATCCTTAGCCCCTAGATTTAAATACTTTAAAGGGAAATTTAATTTATTTATCTTTATGTGTATGAGTGTTTTGCCTACACATATGTAAGTGTACCATGTGCCTGCAGTGCTCACAAAGGTCAGAAGACAGTGTCTGATTCCCTGGAACTGGAGTTATGGATAGTTGTTAACCACAGGGAGTGCTCTTAACCATTGAGCCAGCTCTCTAAGCCCATTTAATGAGAATTTCTTAAAACCCACATCTGGTTATCTCCACACCTCAGACTCCTCACTCTTATGTAGTTCTACCCCTAGGAGTCCCAGCCCTTTTCTCTCATGGACCATCCCTCTACTCAGCAGCCCCTGCTAGAGTGGGGAGACCTGGGAGCAAAAGCCTTGCTCATGGAAGAATCAGGGGTACCCTCCTATGCTGTGTCCCTTCTGTGAGACCCAGATGGAACCCAGATCAAATGAAAGAGTTTCCTCTGCTCTGTAACAGAGAACTTGGATACTGATGGGATTTCCTTTTTTCTCTGGCTGCCAGGAAGCTCAAAGCCATGATAGACATTTCAACACAGCAACTTCTAGGCTTACTTTCTGAGGAAGTTACCTTCCTTTGTGTTAACAGTTTCTCAATCTTTTTTAAAAATAAATTGAGGGGGGCGGTAATGTATGTGGCTGTTATATGAGTGCCATGGTCTAAGATTATTAACCAGAGCACACAGAAATTTGCAAGGGCCAGTTCTCTTCTTCCACCATGTGGATTCCCATAATGGGAAGTCATGTAGTCAGACTTGGCAGTAAATGCCTTTAGCCACAAGCCAGACCAGTTTCTCAGTCTTTTATGGTTTGGTTAATGGTGGGAACAAAAAAATGGAGTAAGAGAAAGGGCAGAGAACCCAGACACCCTGACTTCATGTTCTATGGGAGCGTGGGGACAGCATCCCTCTTTTCTAATCTGTAAACTAAAGAAGAAAATGGTCCTTGGGCCCACTGAGAGGTCATGAGAGGCATGCTTGTGGGAGTGCTCAGTGAACAGTCCATGCACACTTGAGGGTCTGTCCCCACTACCTGGGCTATGTGCAGCTCACCAGCATGGCCTGTCCGACCTTCCTGGCAGGCTGGGAAGCCCTAGGCACCTGGGATACTCAGATTCTGCTCAGTGCTCAGGGTGCATCCTGCTGAGCGAAGGCAGGGGAAGGGGAGGCTAGAGGATGAGGGAGTCTCATCCCTCCTCTTGCTCCCAATGTTTGCACTCTTGAGATTATTAACCAGAGCACACAGAAACCTCCTGGTCAAGGCCACCTGGACTTTGATAAGCTTTTTAAACATTAACAGGGGCTACAGGGATGGAGGGAAGGCAGTTTCTGGGGCCCCAGCCCCTCTTCTTTGTCTATGTAGGGGGTAGAAGCTAAGGGGCTCCACTTCCACTAGAAAGCCCAAAGGTCCAAGAGTCCTCAGTGATCAGTCGGGTTCTAGAATGATTTGAAGTGGAGGGGATGCTTCCCACCCAGGAACCTCAGAGGTGTCCAGCACAGCAGGGATCAGAGACCTCAGTGACCAGATAAACACACTGAGGGCAGGGAGAGAGGGGGACTTGTTCAAGGTCACTCAGCTTGTGGCCCAGGTAGGGGTTAAACAGGCTGTTCCCTCACCCGCTTTCCCCCCATGGCTGATTCGGGTGTTCAGTTCTTTAGCCTTGGCACTGGAGACAGGATGGGAACCATGGAAGAGCCTGGAGGGGAAGCAGGCAAGTGAGGAGACAGCCTGTCCATTCAGGGCCATCAGGGGGAGTGGGAGGAGGATGCCATGATCAGTGAGGTGACCTGAGGCTCTCACTGCCTGGTTGGTTAGAAACCTTGCATCTCCTCCCTGATCCTGTGCAAGAGCAAAGCCAGGCTAGGAACATAGCTCAGTTAGTAGAGTGCTGGCCTAGCATGCATGAGGCCCTGGGCTCCATCCGCAGCACTGCATAAAATAGGCATGATGACACACCTGTAATCTCAGCATTTGGAAGGTAAAGGCAGGAGGATAGGGAGTTCGAGGTACTGCATATCAAAATCAAGGCCAGTCTGGGCTCTATGAGACACTGTCAAAAACAAGAAAGAGGGCTGGAGAGATAGCTTGGTGGTTGAGAGCACTCACTGCTCTTAAAAGGACCTGGGTTCGAATCTCAGCACCCACATGGTGGCTAACAGCCATCCATAATCCCAGTTCCAGGGTATCATGCGCCCTTCTGACCTCTACAGGTATTTCATGACACAGTGCACTTACATATATGCAGGCAATAAACTCATACGCATAAAATAAAAATAATAAATAAAATAATTTTTAAAAGAACAAAGAATGGAGGGAGGGAAAGGAAGGAAGGAAGGAAGGAAGGTAGGAAGGGGAAAGAAAGAAAGGGAGGGAGGGAGAGAGAGAATAATTTTTAAAAGAACAAAGAATGGAGGGAGGGAAAGGAAGGAAGGAAGGTAGGAAGGGGAAAGAAAGAAAGGAAGGGAGGGAGGAGGGAGGGAGAGAGAGAGAAAGGAAAGAAGAAAGAAAAAAGAAAGAGAAAGAAAGAGAGAGAGAGAGAAAGAAAGAAAGAAAGAGAAAGAAAGGAAGGATGAAATAAGTAAAGTAAAGAAAGGCAGAGAGAAAGAACAAGCCTGGAGAGTTGAGTGTCAGTCCTCTGTGACTACTGGGGGCTATGGGGACAGTTCTCCCCCCGACCCCGGCCTCAGCTTCGTCATCTAGACCTCCAAACAGGACAATGCTTACTCATGTGACACAGCTGAAATAAGGCATGACTGGAAGTGTGCAGACTTAGGGCACCACTTAGGCCCTTTGGACTCCCTACCTGGCTAGAATTGCACAGAGAAGGCATAAACATTTTCTGTCCACCAGGAGGCAGCAGAGAACTTCCAGAAAGATGGTCGGGGTCTGCACAGACCAGGAGGGGCTCGGAGACCTGGTCTATGGAGGAACCGAGGCTAGCGTCCTTCAAGCCTGCTGAAGCCCCTTGTGAGCCTCCATCTCATCCAACACACCTTCAGGCCTGCTATAGAGCTGAAGGATCGGGAGAGGCCCTTTAAAAAAAAAAAAGCTGGGGCTGGAGAGATGGCCCAGCAGTTAAGAGCACTGACTGCTCTTGCAGAGGACCGGCTACGAGCCGTACTTAACTCCAGTTCCAGGGGAATCTGAAGCCCTCTTCTGACCTCCGCAGCATTGCACAATATGGGTGCACTCACATACATGCAGGCAATACACTCATACACATAAAATAAAAATAATAAAATACTTTTTTAAAAACAAGCTGAAGTCCTTGGGCATTTTGCTGGGGAACTGGAACAGGGCATAGAGGCTGTAGGTCATCAAGGCCACTGGAGCTTATGCCCTGGTAACTGGCAGGACCATCTCTTGATCACATTATGTAGGGCATGTAGAGCTGAGGGGTCTCCCTTTATCACATTATCCACAGCAGGGGTCTCAACCATGGAAGCCTGTTTCTGTGTCCATGCCTGTAGTATGCCACCCTGAATCCAGACCCTCTCTTCTTTCCAGAGGATCTCACACCATGCTGGGAACATTATAGGCACTTGGTAAGTGATACTGATTGAGAGACCCCTGAGGGAAATGTCAGCTCAGCACTCAGGAAGGACCACCTGGACATAGAAAGTAACATACAAGTTCTTCAATACTAACTAGTGAGTGAACACGGAAGTGCACAAACAGCTGCACTACCCCAACAGACCACGTTAAGCAGCAGAGAGCCCTGGTTCTTTGGCTGTCTGCCTTGGTCTTGGAGTCTGAACTTGGCTGTCTGTGGTTGGAGGAACACAGCTCAGGAACAGAAGTATAGATTTGCACGGGTCTGGGGTCCAGGAACACCTGTGATCCCTGTGGCCTGTTCCATCTCACTTGTGAGAACTCCCCTTTCTGCCCTGAATGAAATGGAGTGAGTCAGAGCTCATAGGGGTATATGAAGGTGCATGACAAGAAGCCCATTCTGTTCTCCCTCCTTGGAAAGAGCAAGGCTTGGTGGATGTGCCCTGAGATGCTGTCAACTGGGATCATGATTATGGCTGGTGGGTTAGCCTGGAGAAGCAACTTTGAAGTGGGATAGTATGAGGCTGGGAGGATGACTCGGTCAGAAGAATGCTTGCCACACAGCATGAGGACTTTTAGTTTGATTCCCAGAACCCACATAAAAAAGTCAGCCATGCCGGTGTATGATCCCAGCACTGGGAAGAAAATACAGGAGATTCCCTGGTCTTGAAGGCTGGCCAATCAGCCCAACTGAATTAGCAAGTTCCAGGCCAAGTGAGAAACCCTGGCTCAAAAAACAAGGTTGATGGCACTGAGAACACCACCTGAGGTTGACCTCACCTGCACACGCACACACATGCATCTGCACACATATGAGATGCCCCCCCACACACACACACACAAGTGGGACGCTGGAATTCAGTGTCCTTGAGACAGCTTACCCTTAGGGTTGTAACTAGAAGAAAGGGCTACTGAGGAACTTCCAAAGGCTTTGCCTGTGCCCAGGAAGGACACACTGTCACTGCCTGCTCTTCACAGAGTAGATTTACCTGCTCATGGAAGCAGGACTTGCCCTCGTCCTGGCCAACCACATGTACACACCCCAATGCATGTGAAAGGACTCAGTTTCTTCTCCCTGAAACCATGAGGCAACTGGAGTTCCCTGGAAAGCTCCACTGATCTGTTACCTTAGAAGACAGTAGAACTCTTCCCTGGCTCTCCTCTACTGGTCACTATTGTCCCTGGAGAATTGGTGTCCAAGGAATCTGGGGAAGGAAGGAGCCAGCAAAGTTGACATCACCTGCATTTGTAACGGCAGGAGGCCAGATCCTGACACAGTTCTCCAGAGAGCAGGTACAGGAATGACGGAAGGTTCATGCTGAGAGCATCCACTTGTAATGACCTAATGATAACAGCTAGGCTTTATTTAACGACAACTAGCGCCAGGCTCTGGGCTGAAGTCTGTAAGCATCCATGTTTAATCCTGTTATCCCTGTGAGTACTTGGCTCCCTTAGCATAAACCAATTTTATCCCCACTTCACAAAGGGAAGACTGAAGTTCAAAGAGGCTAATACGTCATCCCAGATCCCACAGTTGGTAACCGAGCAGATGAAGGCCAAGAAGGGGCAAATCCTGCTGAGATTTCAGAGCCTGGGCCTCACTTAGCCCTTCTGCCTCCCCAGGGACCTGCCCACCAGCAGTAGCCAGACCTGGAGCCTCCACTTCTAGCTTTCTAGACCCTGGCTTAGGTTGTACAAGCCCTGTTTCACTGAGAGATGTGTAGAATTCCTTTTTTAAAATTACATTTTATTTTGTGTGCATGTGTGTATATGTATGTGGGCATGTGTACCATGGCACACATGTGGAGGTCAGAGGACAACTTTTGGGAGTTAGTTCTCTCCTTCCACCATGTGGGTTCCAGGAATTGAACTCAGGTGGTCAGGCTTGGCGGCAAGCGCCTCCTGAGCTATCTTGCCAGCTCGGTCTGAAGAATTTCCAGTGGTGACACTTCCTCCTGGGGATCAAGCTTTTGCATGATGCAGGATTTGGTGGAGCCACCTCTGCTGCCCGATGACTGTGCTCAGAAGTCCTCAAGTTGGAGGGAATCTGCTCCCCTATCTGCCCTTCCTCTGGGGTCCCACTAGGTGGCACTCAGTGTGGCCTTTGAGATCATTCACGTCCTCCTTCCACCACCTACAGGCTCTGTGACACTGGGTGAGTTCTGGACCAGCTTTTTGCCTTTCTTTCCCTCCCTGCAAAGGGAAAATTGCAACAGCTGTTTCTTGGAGCTGTTTAGGAATGAAGGCCCTATCCTCCCCACAAAGGCCAAGAAGTGCTTGGTGTACATAGATGTGCTGACTGTTGTTTCTACTGCACCGTAATTGTCACTTGGCTTCTCCTTCCCCCTCGCTTGGCTAGAAACTGAGGGTCGGGCAGTGGCTCAACATCAGGCTAGTGTTACTCAGACCAGTAAGCAGAGAGCCTGGTCTCTAAGCAAGGACTTGCAGTCTCCACAAATGAGAGATTACAGAACCACAGCCCAACTCAACTGTTAAAGTTCATTCTAGCCAGCTGGCCAGGACAGATGTCTGTGACAGCCAGGACATTGTCTAGCCCACACAGTAGGTCTGTGGTACAGAAGGCCAAGGACCCAGGACTCACTTGATTAGAGGCCTGTCTCCAACCATGGCACTCATTTGCTGAGGTCCAGTGACCACTGTTCCTGCCTGCTATGTTTGTTTGTCTGAAAACCAAGGCAGGTGCATCCCTGGAAGACCAAAGAGAGTGCCAGTGCCATTTACAGGATACAAAGTATCCCACAAGGGGATGAGATCCCCAGGGGCCCTGAAATTGAATATGGATTTGGACAAAGACCAGGAGAAAGACCAGGAGAAAAAACAGGGCCCACTGGTGTGGTCAAAGCAGCATGATGCTCTCAGCCATTGGGTCAGCTCTCTTGATTCCAACTCTCGGGCTCTGTCTTGGGGTTCACGCCTGATGAGACTATAGGGCCTTTTGGTAGGGTGATGATGGGATTTGAAGTCGGCCTCAAGTGCTCTACCATTGAGCTACAATACCTGGCTCTCTCACAAAGAGAATAATTTACTTATTTTCCTTAAAAATATTTTTGTGTGTGCATATATGTACATGTTGTATATGTGTGGATGAGCATGTCTGCATGTTGTGTATGTGGGTGCATGTGTGCGCATGTTGTGTTGGGGATGCACATGTATGTGTATGGTGTATGTGTGTGAGGGTGTATGCATGTTGTGTGTATGCATTTTTCAAAATTAGAGAATCTCATACACATATATAAGGTGTTTTGATCAAATCCATGTCCGCTCCCTCCCCTCCAACTCCTCCCATATCTCCCCATCAGTTTTTTCCTGATAACTTCATGTACTCTTTCTTCTTCTATTTTTATTTATTTTTTCTTTTTATGGGG